>NC_133649.1:26562649-26923309 GCF_009905375.1 Apium graveolens | reverse complement strand
CCCATTTTATCCAAGAATCATGCTAAAAACATCACATAAATAAGGGTTGCATTAATTATTAAGATCTAAATTATTAAAATTTTAATGCACTAACATCTAAACACCCATAAGCTTCTGGTACGCCACGATGTGTGACATGTATACCACCTAATTTTTTTTAAATGTTACTTCGGTCCTATTACTAAACAATATGCCACGTTGGGGTGGACTATATTATTTTTCACTAGCTAAGTGTATACCATCATCAACTCTTAAATTATTCAAAATCTATGGAACTTGGTACGCCACGATGGGTGGCGTGTATACCTTCCAATATTCGTAATTTTGCCTTGAATAGAATACTTCAATTCAATATTCATCAATGGTTTGATTTCCAGGTAGTGGAGGAGTCACATCGGTCTTGCTTAAAACCCACAGCCTTACAAGTTCGATGAACCCGTTTTTGACAAAATCTCCCCAAATCAGAAATAAAGAAAATCCGTATTTATTCCTTTCAAAATTTATTAATTTAAGAAGTTTGTTCTAGTAATATCTCTAACATTCTAGACACCATAAATTACATGCCACGATGGGTGACGTATATATATTTATATTCGTCTTTATGTTAAATTACCTACAACCAATAATGGAGACCATGGGATTTAATTTCATATTAATTCCCTCTCCCACTTAGAATTTTTTTATTAAAACTGAGGAATTTTAAAATTAAATGGGGCCCTATGTTGTTATAATTATGTCTAATCATGCATTCAAAATACACACATAATTTTAGCAACATATAACATATATTAAAGTAATAAATAAATTTTATGTCCATGTCATCCTAATTAAGTTAAACATACAATTTTAAAAGAATTACACACATAATTAACTACACACATAATCAATAAATTAAAGCAATAATTAAAATTTAATGGAAAAAATTAAAATAAATTTTCCCCTATTATGGCCCTTGAAAAAAAATCCAGCTCTAAAAAAAAATTGCCCCAAGCGCGCCAACAGCCCCAGCAGCCTCAGCAGCCCCAGCTGCCGCAGCGGCCGCAGCGCGCGCGCGCCTGTTGCTTTTCTGTGAGTTTTGTTTTGATTTGTTCGATCCAAACATCAACAGCAAGCCCCTTGTAATCGCACAGCGGAACAAAAACCTACTGAAATTGATTTCCGATCACACATAACTTTTACAAAATACCCGGAACAATTAAAAAAAAAATAGATCTAATACAAAACTAATTTTGTAAAATCTATTCTAACACATCAACCCTCGTGTAAATTACAACCACGATTAAACCACGTGAAACCAAACACAAATTAACCACGATTAAACCACGTGGGATCCAAACACATAATTAAAATACATGGCCATAATAGTGGATTAACAACCTGCATCAAAATCAATACAAGCAAAACACTATATACACGCATATATAATTACGACATGGACATTATATCATAAAACATAAAACCCATTACCAGGCTCTGATACCAATTGTTGGGAACCACGGACTTAGGGTGTTACTACGTTTTACGATAAAGATTACGAAAAGACGATTACCTTGTTAATGGTTGATTCCACGCTCTTCTATTGTATTCCCAAATTCCCTTGAGTGAAGTGTGACTCCGTCTTCTCAAGTTATCCTCTCTTCTTGCTCATTGGTGGCTACAATATGTTTTCACACAATTCCAAGCAAGAAGAGAATAAGAATATATATAGGCTACAATAGGGACCATGAATAATTAGGTTGGGCCTTCTAATTACATCTTGAGCCTAGCCCAATGTAATTAAATATTAATTCAATCCACTAAAGAATTAATATTTGCGCTACCTTTCCTAATACCGTAATTTAATTAATTCGGTTCCAATATTATTTGCTTATTAAATTCCCCATATTTAAAATATCATATGTCCATTAATTAAATAAATTACTGATAATTTATTTAATTAATATCTTTTATCCTTGATCATCCACTCAACCATTATTTAATTATGCCAGAATAAATTCCACATGCAGGATTTCACATAATTAAATCTTTTTGAGCTTTCAAGGGGACATCATTAACCCGTATATTATCAGGACATGGATTCCTTCAATAAATAATATCCACCATGTATATAATTCCATCACCCAAAATATAATGATATAATTCAAAGAATTATTTCATATATAAATCAAAGCATGTAAATAATATGCACGTGTCAATTACTATTTCCGGATTAAGAACCTAAGCATTAATAATAACATAGAATCTTAGTTCTCCTTCTTAATCAGTATTAAGGGAACAATTCTAAATTTGATCCTGTTCAATATACACAAAGTATACTAGTCTTATTTATTAGTAATATAAATTAAATTAAATAATACTACAGCCATACCATTGGATTGTCCAACACCACCTGTGCTGTGAACCTTATTATATTATATAACTGTATTAACAATCTAATATTATGTATCCCATTTGATACTAGATTGTTCACAATATATAATATTAGACAACATATAAACATTCAAATGATTCTCAAATAAACTGGCTAGAAATAAATGTACATACTTCAAATAAATATTTTCAGTATACACTAACACCATGGGCCTGCATAAAGACTCTCATTTTCATGGCCCAGGCAGTGTAGTTAGTTTTAGTTAACATCGGATAGCTCAAGCCTAGCTGTCCTTCTTTACCCTTACTTGACTCTGCCATGTCTCTCAGCAACAAGGATGTTTACGATCTGAAACGAGTGCTCTGATACCAGATGATAGATATACAAATGATATTCAAGGAAATAAAACTAATGAGATTTCTGAATAAAGCAAACAACTGGGATAAAAACTTGATAATGCAGTTACATAGACTTATTATATTAAACACTTACAGACTCCTATTTTTCCTGCACGATCATCTAACTGGTTTCCTACTAAAATGCAACTATTACTGACTATTTCTGCTGCAACGTTCACTAAAAGACACGTTGGATTATTCATAAATAAATAAACTCAACATGTTTAGATTAGATTCCTAACAATATCATCCTAGTTCATATCTATGTGGATGATATCGTATTTGGCTTTATCTACTAATGAAAAGTCATGTGAAAGATTTTCAGATGCAAAGCAAGTACGAGATGAGTTTAATGAGAGAGCTAATACTTTTTCCAGACCTTCAAGTTAGCCAATGGAACGATGGAATATGTATAAGTCAAGCCAAATACATAGGGGATCTATTAAAGAAGTTTGACTCAGAAGATTGCACTCCAGATAAGACACCCTTGTCTCCTGCCACAAGTCTTGAGGAAGATAATAAGGGCAAGAGTATAGACATCTGAGTTGACAGAAGCATGGTTGGTTCTCTTCTATACTTAACAACTAGTAGAGCAAATATCATGTTTGCAAGATGTCTATGTGCAAGGTTTCAAGCTATTCCAAAGGAATTTAATTATATAACCATACAAAATATTTTCAGATATATGAAGGGACAAACCTTGGGCAGTGGTATCCTATAGACACTAATTTCAATCTAGTTGGCTATTCTAATGTTGATTATGCTGGATGCAGAAAGGGAACATCTGGAAGTGGAAGCTGTCAAATATTAGGACAACGGTTAGTTTTCCGGTATAGTAAAAAATAACAATATCTATCAACATCAATCATTGAAGCTGATTACATCGCTACTTGCAATTGTTGTGGTCAAGTGCTTTCCCTTGAAAACCATTTTATGGATTATGAACTGTTAATCACTCTAGAATAAAGAATGTTGACATCAAAATATCACTTTAAGGAACATGCAACAAATGGAAACTTTGACTTGTATTATGTTCCTATAGAGAAGTAATTAGAGACATTTTTCAAAACCCGTGGATGAGTCCACTTTTCCTAGGCTTGATGAAATTAGAATTCTTAACTCATCTTGATTTACTTGTAATTTAAATGTCTGATAATTGTTACAATTATAATATTTCTATTCTCTCGAATGCTCAATATTTTAAGATAGAAATAAGTTAGAATATGTATTATAAATATTTCATTAAATAAATTCATATCTTGAGATTTATATCGGATGTTCAGCTTTAAATTTTGTTAAATTTTGTTTCAAAATTTTGATAATTAAATTTTTGTTACTTTACTTACTAAGAATTCAGAATGTTAATATTTAATTTTTACATCGGTAAAGGACCGGGTGATTTGGAATTTATCGAATTGGCTAGTTCAGACATCTCCAATTAATTAGTTCATATGGGAGTTCTCGAATAAGTCAATTTTGAGACTTCTCAATGGTCTATATTAGAATTCTCGAATAAGCTTAATTTGACTTCTCAAATATAGTCATTCCCCGGTTCTCGAATAGGCTAAAGCTGGGACTTCTCGAATGAGTTCACTTGAGAGTTATGAATTAGTTTATTTGAACTTCTCCAATAATTTAATTCACTTGACAAAATTCTAAGAATTCCATTTTCTTGTTTGAGAAATTGAAATTTATGTCACTAAGTGTAAAAGCTTATATGCTCAATTATATCTCCTTTAATTGAGCATACTCGGTTAAAATTTAAAAAAATAATTTCTAATCAGTCAATTGTCTGACTAGACGAATGTAACTTGCTTGCAAAATATTTCAAATCCACAAGTCACTCAAGTGCTTGAACTCTCTATTATCCTTCAAATAATTCCCATTCTCAAAATTTTGTGCTTTAAATCTTATTATTGTGACGACTGAGAATTTTTCGACCTAATCAAGTCAATAAAGTGTGTTATGTGATTATAATTATGTGATTAAGTGTTGATTAATTGTCGTTACTGTATGTTAGAGTATAGGAGCGTAAATAAAAACGTTCCAATTTAAAGAGTCAGCTTAGAAGTTAAGCTGTGTTGTCGGGCCGTCAGGTAGAACGGAACCCGTCCTAATAAGGAATTAAAGAATATAAAATGTGAATTATCTGTGATTGAATGAAATGAATGAGTAAATAAAGTATTTCGTCCTAAGTGACCTGTTGATTGGAAAAAATAATGGAAGCGTAATCGAAACGCTGAGTGTCGGGCCGTCAGGCTGAACATGACCCGGTACGCATAGAAAAGGATAAAGATTAAAGAAGGATAAATTCTATGATCAGACCTGAGTCGTTATGTGATTATATATGTTGTTAGGTCACACACACACATGTAGAGGGGGTGAATACAGTGTATAGTACACTCAAATCGAACTTAAAGAACTTAAGTAACAGAAAACAAACTTTATTGAAACAATAAACTCTGTTACAATATGGAACTGTTACCTCTCAGTGATGAACAAATATCACGAGAGCTGCTAGGGTTATATAGAATAATAACTTCGATAATGATAACACTTATAGTGTAAACCCTATGCCTGTGTTTATATACTACACAGTTACAAGATAATCGCTAATTGATATGGAATATAATTCTGCTTCCTAAAATATATCAATCAGATATCTTCTATTCCAAGTATTCCATTCTTCACGGAATTCCTTCTTCATGCATATCTCTTCTTATGTTTATCTCGATCTTCTTTCCTTTAATCAGCTACTGTCCTTATCTGATTGTCCTTCAGCACTTAAGTTCTGATATCTATCTTCTGATGATTATCTCCTGATAATACAAGTACTGATATCCTTAAGTCCTGACTTCCAGTATAAGTACTGATCAACAGTTAAGTACTGATCTATCCTGTTCACACAAGATCTGAAAGCTAAACATAAAACATATTAGCCATGACATTATCAAATATATCTAACAATCTCCCCCAACTTGTAAATTAACAAAATATACAAGTTAAACAGATATTTGATGATGTCAAAAACATTAAGTACAAATGCATGAGAAATAGACTAGATAACTACAACTTACAGTCCTTAAAGTTTTACCAATTTCAACTTCTGATAACAACTTCAATCTGTATAAATATCAGAATTTAAGCAGTTGTAGATCTTCGACTTGGCTTCATCATCTTCTGATCTCTCTGATGTCAGGAGTTGTTCTGAGATAGTTCTTCAACAAACATTTCTCAGCATATCTTAGTTCATCAATCATTCTCCTTTTAACACCTTTAAGCTCTGCAGTATCTTCACCAGTTTGAAAGATTGCAGCTCTGAGATCATTAATCTTTGCTTTCCTTAACTCCTGATCTAGTCTTATAACATAAGCTTTGTCAGATTCAAGATTGAATTCAAGTCCCTTAATACCAAGATACGTTCTGATCTGTGCAGTATTAGGCTTCATATCAACAATATCACCATTGTGATCTCTGTACTTTGGAACATATCTGCTGTCAGACTTAACAGAATAAAGCCTTTTCTGTCTCTGAATCTGTTCTTTTAAGTAGTTTGCAGCAGTCTCTGTTATTCTGTCATCCACTTGAAGTAAGAAAAGTACATGCTCCAATTCTTCAAAATACTTCAAAGGAATGGCATTTTGTCTTATATGATAAACCCTACCATCTGTCATGAAATACAACATGATGTATTCTTTCAAGTAGGTATGGTAAACCATCTGTACAGATTCCAGTTGATTCAATCTCTCAGGAGTTGCTCCAATACCTGGTTCACTCAAGGAAGTTGGATCATCGGTAGTGTTGTGTACTCTTCTTTCATCAGCACTTCCCAATCCAGTTTTATCTCTAGCTTCCTTTCCAGTAACTACTCTTGCTTCAAAACCACTTGGAGTAGTCTTCAAAGATTGAGTCTGTTTTGCTTTAGTGAATCCTGGTAGGAGTGTTTTAGATCTATTTTCTGATATCAAGTTAACTTGAGCACTGTCAGAGGTTACTTGCTTCTTCTGAATATCAGAACTTACAATTTCTTGACTCTGAACAACTTGAGCCATGTCAGAGGTTGTTTTAAGAACTTTTCTTGAAGTCAGAGCAAGATCATCTTTTCCATCAGTAATTTCTTCTTCCTCAGGAGGTACATAAGGCTTGATAGGTTCACCAACCTTTTCTTTACCCTTGGATCTTGGATCTATCTGTGGTTGTGATCTAGCCAAAGTTTCTTCAGTATGTATCCTTTCTTTGATCACAATGCCTTTAGGTTTTGGAAGTAACTTTTTACCAGAAGCTTCAGATTTAGATGTGACTTTCTCTGATTTAAGTCTGGCTTCTTCTTCCTTTAAACTTTCCAAGTCCATCCCTGGATTTTCTTGAAGAAATAACTGTCTTGACATTTCCTCATCAAGATCTAGAAGTTCATCAGAACTTATCCTTTTACCAGCAGCAGAACTTATTCTTTTCCCAGTATCAGAACTTGTTCTGTGACTAGCTTGTCTTGATGTAAACCTTCTACCTTGACTATGACCACTACCCATTCCAGAGTTTCCTTGGTCATCTTTTCCATCATCCTTTCCTTGCAGTGTCTTGTTGGTTTTGCATTTGGACTTAATTACCTTCTCCCCCTTTTTGGCATCAGCAGGTAATAAAAGAGAGATAAGTAGTTCCACTGAGGTCTGGATTTCAGTAAGTTGCGATTGCTGAGAAGCTTGATTTGTCAGAATTTGATCAATCTGAGCTTGTTGCTTCTCTTGAGTTTTCTCAATATAAGCAACCCTGTCAATGGTAGGTTGGAAGAACTTTTTCTTATCAATTTTCCAAACTTGTTCCTGTTTGATAAAGTTCTCCTGAATCTTGTGTAGCTCTGCATGAGTGTTGGAATGAAGACCTTGTAGATGTTTAGTACTCAATGCAGTGACTCTAAGCTGGGTTTTAAAATCATCAGAATGTAACATTTCATCAGCTTTAGTCAAGTGCTCAGCAAGATGTAAAGCATTTGGAACACATGAAACTGAGTTCCATTCCTTAGTCCACTCCTGACCTGCAGGAGTTTCACTCCAAGGTACTGGTGCATCCCTGATAACAAACTCCTTTACCAGTTCAGACTTAGGAAGAGTCAGTGGAGGAGTATGTCCTGAAGGACCTGCTTCATCAGCATCTACAGTTGTAGCAGCCTCACCAGTATCTCCAACATTTGCAGCATCAGAACTTAGAGAATCAGTATCTTCTGATAAGACAACAGTGTGAGTAGCAATGGAGGCTTCAGCATCCTCTAATTGCTGATCTGATACTAAGTTCTGATCAACAGCCATATCCTGATGCTTACCTAAAATCTGATCATCAGCATCTTGATGCAGAGAAGGTGTTGGTGATAACTCAGGAGTTTGAACAGCATCAGTAACAGGTGTTGTGGAAGGATTATTTGCTGTTGGAGCTTCTAAGAAAAGTATTTCAGGCACAACCAGGTTCTGAATATCAATTTCAGCACTTGTGCCTGGATCAACAAGAGACACAGAAGGTGAATTAGCCTTGTCAGATACAGCTTCCTGAGATGGAGTTGATGGAGAAGAAGTGACTGGAGCAAATTCCTTGTCTTGTGAGATCAGAGATTCCTGATCCCCTTCCTTAGCTGCTTCCTCCTCATCATCTGAAACTGGCCTTTGTGCCCTCTGTTTCTTGTACTTCCTTGTTGATTTGGATTCCTTGGGAGTTTCAGGAACTGTCATACGTCTAAGCCTCTTGAGAAGCCTAGAACCCCCAATTGCAGAATCCTTCTGAGAAGTTGCCTTCTCAGCTTCATCTACCACAGGTTCTGAAGAAGGAATCTGATCCTCAGAATCTGATTCATCTCTCAAAGTAATTCTCCTCCTCTTTTGAGGTGTTTGAGGAACAGTCTTTGTTCTCTTTGGCTTAGAGGATGTAGGCTTCACAATAGGTGCTGAAGAAGAAGGTTGAGCAGTCTGTGAAGTGGAGAGATAGGATTTGAGATAAGTTCTGAGGGTAGGTTGAGTAGAATGAGAGGTAGGTACTGAGGTTGATGGATTTTGGGTGGTTGGAGGTGGTTGAACATCAGAGTAAACAGATCTATAGGTATCAGGATCAGCATTTACCAGGATCTGTTTTACAGACTTAGGAATCTGTAATGGTCTAACCATTTTCTTCTTAGTATCAGCATTTACCAGATCATTAAAGTACCTTTTTGCAACCTTAAAAGGTGGGGTTTGGGTGCTGACTAACTGAGGTTCATCAGTACAATAAGTGTAAATAAGTTGACAGAATCTAGCAAAATAAACAACATCTCGATCCTCTGTCATCCTATCCCCAATAAAACCAATTAAAGCAGTTGCAAAATCAAAATGAGTTTGATTGATAATTGCATACCCGATGTGCTGACTCATAATGGGAATAGCATCAAAATTCGAACATTTATTTCCAAAAGCTTTGGTGATGCAATCAAAGAAGAAACTCCATTCTCTTCTGATATTAGCCCGTTTCAACTGTCCAAGTTTCGTCAGACTCTTTTCATATCCCAATGCAGCCATAAACTCCCTAAGGGCTGAGTCCTCTGGAACTGAGAAAGTACAATCCTCTGGAAGATGTAAAGCCCTGCGTAATGTACCAGGAGTGACTACAAAAGATGAATCACCCACTTGGAAGATAATACTAGGAGTTCCACGGTTACCACCATCATCAAAAACGCCAGTCCTCCAGAACCTCAGAACTTGTTGACTTGAAAATAATTCAGGCTGAGTTAAGGCGTACCCAACCTCACTATGTGCAAGAAGATCTTGCACAAAGTGCAATTCAGATGGAGCTTCAGCATGATCAAGAATTGCAGCATAGTTGTTTGGAACAAACTTAGCTCCATCAATGATTAAATCCTTTGGTGCCATGTGAAAAAATTTAGAGTTAAGTATGCCTGATAGGTGTTTGATATAATATCTGTATGAAAACAACGGAAATAGTAAAGTGAAGGAGAGTAAAAGTAAGAAGAGAGATAGAAGATGAAGAAATTAAAAAGATTAAAGAAATCTTCTCTCTGCTGTACTTATACAAAAAAATATTACCGTTGGACACCTGTCAGACATGCAGTAATAACGGATAGTTACTGGGCTCGAGAAAACAGTAATCATGACTTACCCATTTGCCAAGTTTTAAGGAAAAACTGCTCCATTTATCAAGGGAAACAATTCAAATTTTAACCTGTTATCACTGATTGAATTATTTGTCACTGCAACATTAATATTCTGAAAATAAATCATGTTAAAAATGACCGAGATAATGTCGATGAATAAGTGCTGACAGAGAATCAGAACTTAACTAAAAGTACAATTTAAATGGTCATCAGAATATCAATCAGGATTTATCAACTCAAGATAAAATAACTCAGAGACACAATCTTGAAGTAAAAACAGTTTTCATTAATATATCAAGTCCATACATTTATGAAATGGAAATTACATCAATACTTATACAAGATTTTCCCTAAGCTTCTAATCCTAACATCAACAGCTTTAGTCCTGGCTAAGAGGCGTGACAAAGCTGAGGATGAAGAAGAACAGGAAGAAGACAAGATTAAGTCATCTTCCTCTTCCTATCTTCGACGAACAAGATGGCGAGTCGTATGATTCGTTCTTGCTGACGGATAGCTTCCCGCCTTTCCTCCTCCAGGCGCTCCAGATGGCGATGGTAATCCATCTCGAAGAATAGAAGGTGAGCCAGCACCTCCTGTGGGACAGAGTCCCAGATCTCCTCAGGAATGGCTGTTATATGCCACTCCTGCTGCCACTCGGTACAACTGAGCTCCATTGTGAAGGTTTGTGTGTTCAAAAACATGTTGTATCGAACCATTGTGTTTTTGACAGAAGAAGGAGGATAAGTGTGTGAGAAGAATGCTGATGGAAAGACTGATGTGAAGTGGTTGCTTATATAGGCAAGAGAATGCCAAGAGACGCAAAGATATTTAATGCTGACAGGTAGAATTAATTCTACCTTGTCTCCCTAGACTTTGAAAAAGAATAACAGTCATTGGAAAGAGGAATCATGGTCTAGACCGCACAAGACACAAGAAACAGTGGATTGTTCAAGTACAAAACCATTAATCCTAATCATAGTGACTATTAATCTTCCACTTCAACATATTTGAGTACAAACTGAGACTGTTATCAAATTTTATTCAAAGATAAGCCAAGTAAAGGATTAGACTGAGAAATCAGAACTTAGACCTATACCAGAACTTAACAGTCATCAGAACATAATTTCTTAACTCGAAAAAGGAATGCCCATCTTAGTAAATCCTCATACAAGTTCTGAGTTATGGACGTCAGAACTTAATCATCAGAACGTGTAACTTAGAACTTGTCCTCAGAATTTGTGCAATAAGGACACACTGACTGTTTATCGAAAATAACATAGACCACCACAGAAATTTTCATCATTCAGATGGAGTGATTAGTGTGTGCATTAAGCTAAAAACAGACAAAGAGTAAAGTCTGATTCACTGCAGTACATCTTAGAAATAAGGCATAACTAAAATTTTGCTAAAGATCTGTCATTGTCCTGAAACCGACTGAAGAATGAGTTTATGCTTCAGTCCACCTCAACTATTTTGTGCTAATTTTATGCATCTTTTGAAATTCTATTTTACAGTGGCTTCTCAGTGTAAGTGAGTCACGACTGTTTATCAGAATTTATGCTATTTTCAGAGTATTTCTCCAGTAATCATAGAGTGTGAAAAGTCACCAAGAAAATATTTTGCTTTTCTGATGCATATTTACTTAATACCAGCAATGCACTTGGGTCGTCCCTTCCACATTCCACATTTTTACTCTAGATCTCAAAGGAGTACCTGATTTTATTCTTTGATCTTTTTGCTTTTTCTTTTGATAAGGGAGGTTTATCAGCACTTAGTACATTCAACAGTTTTACTAGTATCAGAACTTAACAGATGAGTATCATTATTCTAATTTGTGACTTAGTAATAAGATATACAAAGTGAACTTAACTAAGCTCAATTATCAGAATTTGCTAGTGTCATAAGATTTCCACTGAAATAATTACTTCTTCCATGGAATCATTTGTTTATTGAAGACTACTAGGTCAGTATCTAGCACAGTTATCCTCATAGGATTGAATAATTACTGAAACAGACATATCACTTATCATAGTTGAGAAATATATATCAGACAACAGTCAGTACTTAAAAATATTTAGCAATTAAGCATAGAATACACAATGAGATTAATTCTGTTAATACTAGGCATAAAGTCTGATAACACAGAACAAGTCTAAGCAGATTTAGAGAAGGAACCTGAAACCATTCCAAGTTCATTTACCAATCTTGTAAAAGTAGCTTCACATAATGGTTTTGTGAAGATATCTGCCAACTGTTGATCTGTGGGAACAAAATGCAATTCCACTGTACCTTCATCCACATGTTCCCTGATGAAGTGGTACCTGATGCTGATGTGCTTTGTCATAGAGTGTTGAACTGGATTACCTGTCATAGCAATAGCACTTTGATTATCACAGTAAATAGGGATTTTGAAATATGTTAACCCATAATCCAGTAACTCATTCTTCATCCAAAGAATCTGTGCACAACAGCTTCCTGCAGCAATATACTCTGCTTCTGCAGTTGATGTGGAAATCGACTTTTGTTTCTTGCTGTACCAAGAAACCAATCTGCCTCCAAGAAATTGGCAGCTTCCACTTGTGCTTTTCCTGTCAATTTTGCAACCTGCAAAATCTGCATCTGAGTAACCTATTAGTTTAAAATCTGATTCTCTAGGATACCATAATCCCAGAGTAGTTGTTCCTTTAAGATACTTAAAGATTCTTTTTACAGCTGTTAATTGAGGTTCTCTTGGATCTGCTTGAAATCTTGCACAAAGACAGGTAGCATACATGATATCAGGTCTACTAGCAGTTAGATAGAGTAGAGAGCCAATCATACCTCTGTAGTCAGTAATATCTACTAATTTACCGGTATCCTTATCCAGTTTTGTTGCAGTGGCCATTGGAGTGGATGCACTTGAACAATCTTGCATTCCAAATTTCTTTAGCAAGTTTCTGGTGTACTTGGTTTGACAAATAAAAGTGCCTTCCTCATTCTGCTTGACTTGAAGGCCCAGAAAATAGCTAAGTTCCCCCATCATACTCATCTGATATCTTGACTGCATTAGTTTGGCAAACTTCTTGCAAATTTTGTCATTTGTAGATCCAAAAATGATAGCATCAACATAAATCTGGACCAGAAGTAAGTCCTTTCCATGGTTGAGGTAGAACAGTATTTTGTCTATTGTCCCTCTGTTGAATCCACTTTCCAGAAGAAACTGAGCTAAAGTCTCATACCATGCTCTAGGAGCTTGCTTAAGTCCATAAAGTGCTTTATCAAGCCTGTAGACATAATCTGGATGTTTGGTATCTACAAAACCTGGAGGTTGTTCAACATATACCTCTTCCTCCAATTCTCCATTGAGAAAAGCACTTTTCACATCCATTTGAAAGACAGTAAACTTTTTGTGAGCAGTATAAGCCAAAAATATCCTTATGGATTCTAACCTAGCAACTGGTGCAAATGTTTCATCATAATCAATTCCCTCCTGTTGAGAATATCCTTTTGCAACCAGCCTTGCCTTATTCCTTGTAATTATGCCATCACTGTCAGTTTTGTTTCTGAATACCCACTTTGTACCAACAACAGATCTATTCTTTGGTCTTGGCACTAGGGTCCAGACTTTGTTTCTTTCAAATTCATTCAACTCTTCCTGCATTGCTTGCACCCAATCAGCATCTTGAAGAGCTTCTTCTACTTTCTTTGGCTCAGTCTGAGAGAGAAAAGAATTGTATAGACACTCATTTGAAGTACCTGTTCTAGTTCTGACACCTGTATCAGGATTTCCAATTATCAAATCAGGTGTATGTGATTTTGTCCACTTCCTTGCAAGTGGAATGTTTTCTCTAGAACTGGATGCTCCCCCATGATCCATGCTATCTTCATTTTCATTTTCTGATGCTCCCCCTGAATCTATGCTCTCTGAGTTGGATTCTTCAGAATTAAGATTTTCAGCATTATCAGAACTTGGCTTATCAGAACTTGACGAATCAGAACTTGAAGAGCCAGATGCATGTTCTGATGTTTCTTGAGATGTGGTAGGATCTTGAGTATGCTCCCCCTGCATAGGTGCATCTTCCTTTAATGTCGTCACCACAGTTTCAATAACATCAGAGTTTAATCCGTCAGAGTTTGTAGTATCAGGACTTAGACTGTCAGGATTTTCAGTATCAGAATATGAGTCTTCATTTTCAAATCCCAGCTGATCATGGTCAACGAAATCTTTAAGACCAGTGATCTTCTTGTCATCAAAAGAGACATTGATAGATTCCATGACCACTTTTGTTCTCAAATTATAGACTCTGAAGGCTTTTGTGGAAAGTGGATATCCAACAAAGATTCCTTCATCAGCTTTTAGATCAAACTTTGATAGCTGTTCAGGATGAGTCTTGAGAACAAAACACTTGTATCCAAATACATGAAAATATTTCAGATTTGGCTTCTTTTTCTTCACCATCTCATATGGTGTTTTTCCATGCTTGTTAATGAGTGTTGCATTTTGAGTAAAATAAGCAGTCTGCACAGCTTCAGCCCAGAAATAGGTTGGAAGCTTTGCTTCTTCAAGTATTGTACGTGCAGCTTCAATGAGAGTTCTATTCTTCCTTTCAACAACTCCATTTTACTGTGGAGTTCCCGGAGCAGAAAATTCCTGCTTTATTCCATGGCTTTTGCAGAACTCTTCCATTATCAAATTCTTGAACTCAGTGCCATTATCACTCCTTAAAATTTTCACAGAATCTTTGACCATTTTATCCAGCTGTTTGACATGATCAATCAAGATAGATGCAGTTTCACTTTTTGTGTGCAAGAAATACACCCATGTGTATCTGGTGAACTCATCCACTATGACCAATGCATACTTCTTATTTGCAATAGTCATGAAATTTACTGAACCAAATAGATCAACATGTATAAGATGATAAGGCTCAAGATTTGATGATTCAGTCTTGCTCTTGAATGAAGATTTTCTTTGTTTGGCTTTCTGACATGAATCACAAAGACCATCAGGAGCAAATACTATGTTTGGCAATCCTCTCACAAGATCTTTCTTGACCAGTTCATTTATATTGTTGAAATTTAAATGAGAGAGTTTCTTATGCCAATTCCAGCTTTCTTCAATTGATGCTCTACTTAACAGACAGATTGCAGAGCCATCGGTACTTGTTGAAAGCTTAGCTTCATAAATGTTACCACGTATATATCCTTTCAGAACAACTTTGCCTTTAGATTTACTCACAATTTCACAGTGTTCTTCAAAGAAATCAACATGATAACCTCTGTCACAGATTTGACTTATACTCAGAAGGTTGTGTTTAATTCCTGAGACCAGAGCTACTTCTTTAATGATGACATTCCCAAGATTGATATTGCCATATCCCAATATTTTTCCAATGTTGCCATCTCCATAAGAAACACTTGGGCTAGCTTTCTCCATAAAGTCTGATAGCAGGGCCTTATTTCCAGTCATATGACCTGAACATCCACTGTCCAGAACTAGAATATTTTCCTGTTACCCTGCAATCATAAAGACCACTAATTATTAGTTTTAAGGACCCAGACTTGCTTGGATCCTTTGGCCTTATTAAGTTTGTTAACATTTGCAGCGGATTTAGCATCAGAGTTTATGTTAACATTTTTCTTATCAGAATTTACATTATCAGACTTTGAATCAGAATTTATACTAGAAGGAATAATGGAAACTTTCTTCAAAGAAGGTTTTATTTGATAATAATCATAGTACAAACTATGATATTCCTTACAAGTATAAATGGAATGCCATAAACTACCACAATGAAAACAAGGATTTTTTGGTTTGTATCTAACTGACTGACTCTTAACTCCTGATTTTGAAGGTAAGGAGTTAATATTCTTATTTTTCCTGCAAAAAGAAGCCAGATGGTTAGAACTTCCACAGTTATGACATGTTTTCCTAGGAGCATCAGGAACAGGTTTATAATCATTGCTTTTATTCACACCTTCCTTTCCATTCCTATTTTTCCTAGGTGATTTTACCTTGTTTGCATTCTTGACATCTTTCAGCTTATGCTTAAGCTGCTTCTTTGTCATTAAGCCTATGTTTACTTCAGCTGTCTTTTCCTGTTTTAGTTTGTCAGAAGTTAATTCCTCTTTAACTTCTGATTTCTCATTATCAGACTTTACAGTTACAAACTTAACAGGTTTTAACTTTGGCTTCTGCTTAACAACAGGCTTAATTTCTTCAGTTCCTTTATCATTCTTATTTTCTCCATAACCTAAGCCCTCTTTCCAATTTTCACTACTTAGCAAATTTTGAGTTGTTCTGCCATAGTTAGTCCAAGTCCTGATTATCTCTCTTTCCTTTTCTAACTCAGTTTTTAGAGATTCATTCATTTTTAGCACTTCATCCCTAACATAAAAAGCATCATCTCTATCCTTCTGAGTTTGATGGAATATAACTAACTCTTTTTCTAAGAAATCATTTCTTTTCTTAAAAACAAGATTTTCAGAAGTTAATCTTTCACATGTTAAGGTTTGATCTCTATAACTAACAAACATGGTTTTAAGATATCTTCTCAACTCATTAATATCATCAGTATGAAAAGCATAAGTAGTCTGAGGTACCTTTGTTTCAGCAGCTTCAGAACAGCTCTCAGCACTTTCTTTATCAGCATTTGCCATCAATGCATAGTTCTCCTCACTTTCAGAGTATGAAGTGTCTGTCCAGCTTTTCTGCTTTGTGACAAGAGCCTTGCCTCTGTCACCCTTTACCTTCTTGCAGTCAGGAGATATGTGGCCTTTCTCACCACAGTTATAGCATTTAACATTGGTGTAATCTCCTCTGTCAGACTTTCCTCCTCTGCCTTCATATCTTCTGAAATTCTTCTTATCAGAACTTATGCTTTTCCTGGAAAACTTCTTTCCCTTCCTGAACTTCCTGTATGCAATCTTTGTGATTCCTTTCACCATAAGAGCACACAGTTTCATCATCTCCTCATCAGCATCAGTCTCAGGCAAGCTTTCAGAATCTGAGTCATCATCACTCTCAGAACTTGATGACTCAGTATCAGACTTTATGAAAAGAGCTTTACCCTTGTCTTTCTTTGAGGAAGCTGCTTTGGGGAATTCTTCTTCAGCCTTAAGAGCAACTGTCCTTGACTTTCCTCCTTTCCTCTTGCTTCTTTGTTCCATCTCCAGCTCGTGTGTCTTGAGCATTCCATAGATTTCGTCAAGAGTTGTTTCATCAAGATTGTAGTTGTCTCTTATTGTCGTTGCCTTCAAATCCCAGCATTCAGGAAGAGCTAACAGGAACTTAAGGTTTGAATCTTCAAGATCATACTCTTTATCAACCAATGACAAATCATTCAAAAGTTTGACAAATCTATCATATAAATCATTCAATGACTCATTAGTCTTTGAGTCAAAGTGTTCATACTCTTGAGTGAGTATTGTCTTCCTGTTCTTCTTAATTGTGTCAGTTCCCTGACATCTTATTTCCAGAGCATCCCATATCTCCTTAGCAGTCTTGCAGTTGATTACCCTGTTTGACATTACATTATCAATGGCACTATGAATAAGTGTCATACCTTAGCATCCTTAGCAATTGATGCTATGTCCTCAGCAGTATAATCACTCTTCTCCTTTGGTACGGTCATTGCTGCTTCACCTGTAACTGCAACAGCGAGTTTGGTTGGTTTGTGAGGACCTTCCTTGATTCTATCAAGGTATTCTGGATCTGTTGCTTCTAGGAACATGGTCATCCTTACCTTCCATATGGGATATTCAGATGGTCTCAGTATGGGGACTCTGATGGTCTCATACCGACTCTGAATTTGTGTCTTCGGTGGTTCCTCAGTTTTAGTAGGCTTAGTTGGAGTTTCTGTGTCCGACATGATTGTGTTTGGATCTTTAACTGTATGTATGTTAACAGATAGGCTCTGATACCAATTGTTAGGTCACACACACACTGTAGAGGGGGTGAATACAGTGTATAGTACACTCAAATCGAACTTAAAGAACTTAAGTAACAGAAAACAAACTTTATTGAAACAATAAACTCTGTTACAATATGGAACTGTTACCTCTCAGTGATGAACAAATATCACGAGAGCTGCTAGGGTTATATAGAATAATAAATTCGATAATGATAACACTTATAGTGTAAACCCTATGCATTTGTTTATATACTACACAGTTACAAGATAATCGCTAATTGATATGGAATATAATTCTGCTTCCTAAAATATATCAATCAAATATCTTCTATTCCAAGTATTCCATTCTTCACGGAATTCCTTCTTCATGCATATCTCTTCTTATGTTTATCTCGATCTTCTTTCCTTTAATCAGCTACTGTCCTTATCTGATTGTCCTTCAGCACTTAAGTTCTGATATCTATCTTCTGATGATTATCTCCTGATAATACAAGAACTGATATCCTTAAGTCCTGACTTCCAGTATAAGTACTGATCTACAGTTAAGTACTGATCTATCCTGTTCACACAAGAACTGAAAGCTAAACATAAAACATATTAGCCATGACATTATCAAATATATCTAACATATGTGTTGTCTGTGTGCATGACTATGTGTTTTGTGACATTTTTATGAAATTTTAAGGGATTATGTGATTTAAATAAAGGTTTAATTAACCTTCACGCATTTTTATAAAATCATCCGAGTAAGATAAAAACATGGGATTTATTTTGTTATCTTCATAGAGGTCCTAGAGACTTTTTAAAAATGATGAGTGGATCTATTTGGTGGTCTTTGCATTTTTAAATTGATTTTATGTGGAAAATGTTATTATTAAGGCGATATTGCGAAATTCATATAAAATCAACCTTACGCTCAAAATCTTATTATGAGTAATGGTTGGAAAGCAAATTTCGAGGCCTACGTATTAAAATTGTCATTTTCAATAATTATCAACTTCCCGAGAGAGATATATTTTATATTTATTCTTGTTACATTTGAGCAAAAAGGAAGGAACAAATAAGAATAAAAGGGGAATTAGTAATGTACTAAAATGCCCTTGATTTTGATTTGAGATACATTGCCTTTGTTCTTGGTAAAGAGTTATTGATAAGCTTAATGATTCAACCCTTTGATAATCTGTTCTTTCTTATCAAGTTATTTATTAAGCCATGGATTATATTGAACCCTCTGATTATCCTTGTTAACCATGTTTAATGATACCCTATTCTCCTGATCACCCTATTGATCCCTAAACAGATGTTGATCCTTCTAACTTAAGTGCCTTGTTATCCTTGATATAAATTCCTTATGAATTGTTCCTTGTTTATCTTTGAATCACTCCCTGAACTTTGTCTCCTTAAAATCTGAATTAAGAATGAGTTTCGACTTGAAAGAGTCCGAATGATTTCAAATGCTTGGTAATGATAAAATGAATTTTAGAAAACCTATTTGTTTTTCCAACTCAGGGTTTTCCAAATCAATTCCTAATGGATTGGATTGGGAAATTAGAGGCTAGTGGGACTAGTCCAGTCATGGTAAGAGGCTAGCGGGGCTAGTCCAACTTAAGGCTGAAATTATGCCGATTGGTACCTTAAAGACCGGATGGAGGTCGGTACGGGCTGATCACCCGTATTAAGGGTTCGAAATGATTATATAAAAAGGGGAACTGAAACTTTCTGTTCAGTAAATTATTTTTGAAAATGAAAAGGGTTTATATTGCTTTGGAAAGAGTTGACTATGTTAATGTGAAGCTTAAAGCTCGAGAACCCAGATTCTTAAATATGTTGATCGTATGATTGATTCCATATATTGAAATACTGTTGCTTTCCTCTATTGAAAGATCTATTCTGATCCTTTATTGATTTGTGATGAATGTTGGTTTTCGACTTACATTGAGCCTTGTTCCTTAAAAGCTCCATATTGTTCCTTCAAAAACCTTTCCTTAACCCAAAAGCTGGAAATCTGCCACCTAGATCAAATAAAGTAGAATGCCCTGAGTTTGGTAAAATATATTGAGAATTGACATTGTAGAACTGCTATATAGTTGCTTGCTGAGTTTTATACTCATATGTTTTGTTTTAATCTAACCATGGCAGTTAAGCAAGAAGATGGCCAGGCTTAGGCGCACTGCTCATAAGAGCGTACCTGGTGGTCCCTACCGTGTTGAGGGCTTCCGGTTGCTAGAGCAGGTAGTGGTATTTTTGAGTGAGCACGCGCCTAGAAGGAAAAGTTTAAAGATACAATGGGTTATCTGTCGGTTCCCAGCCGGAATTGATATTGTTTATTTAATAATATTTTGGGTTTGTAAGTTATATTGTATGATTGGTAGTTGTAATCTTGTCTCATACTTTATCCTGTTGATCCTGTTAGTAGTTAATCGGGGTTTATGCATATTTAATTATTAGACTAGAGGTGTGTGAGTCCTCATTTTCTAACCCCGAGATTGAGGGCGTCACAAGTTGGTATCAGAGCTACAGGATCTAGTCCCTGAGACAAGTTAGGATTAAAAAAGGGGTATTTTGGGAATATATCTATATCGCGAGAGAGTTCGACTCATATAGAGTTGAGTTATACTATTAGGTATAGTCTAAGGAAAGTGTTTATTGGTGAAGTAGAAACTAGAGTTAGGGTGTGAGTTAGCTGGAAGCTTTATTTAACCCTAACATTGTTTCTTTGTTGCTGTTTTTTGTTTTCTCTCAGGATCCTAGAAGTGGTAGTGACTCAGACTCAGAGATTAGTTTGACTGGTACCCATGAGGACCCAATTCCACCCTCTCTAGAGGAGCATGTGTATGTTAGTTCAGACCCAGAGGAGGACCCTTCTGAGAGTAGTGAGATCCCTATGCAGATTTCACCCTTGAGGCCAGATTCAGAGACCCCTGCCCCTGAGCCAGAGTCTGAGATGCCTAAGACTGTACCTGTCAGTGTTGGTGGCAAGTTAGCCCAGGATCGAGACTTTGTGTACTCCTGTATTCCTGAGTTGGGAGCTTTGGTGGATAGGCTAGCCAGAGAGTCTAGGCAGAGTGCTTCAGTTATGGATGATGAGTGGCGAGTTCGGGTGAAGATGGTGGAGCAGGTTGCCCAGGAGGAGATTGGATGAGGGACCATCCACTAGTAATGCTGATGCTGAGGCCCGGAGACTGCATAAGATCATTCGCTGGATGTTGGTTGTGTTGAGAGAGATTCTAGACGATTAGACGGGACTGTTGATTGAGCCCGTAGATTGATATTTTTCAGCGTCGATAGGCTTTGGGATACTTGGTCAGATGTCGGGATCCTTTTTCATTTATCTTGTTATATTTCAGATCTGTGTAGTAGTAGTAGTTGGAAGTTAGGGGTAGATAGGGGGATGTTTTCCAGTTTTTCCTCTGTTTAACCCTGCTATTTATTGTACCTTGATTCAGAACCTGTGATATCTAGAACTGTCTGTATATACCCTTGTTTAAATAAATCTATTATCTTGCTTTCCTTTGTGCAACTTAAATATCTCATAAACTATTCTCAATATTATATTTCTACACAACCATGTTTTCGTATAACCATGTTTAAAGATCATAAAACTCTGTTCCGTGC
This sequence comes from Apium graveolens, assembly GCF_009905375.1. Taxonomy (NCBI): domain Eukaryota; kingdom Viridiplantae; phylum Streptophyta; class Magnoliopsida; order Apiales; family Apiaceae; genus Apium; species Apium graveolens. Next base: position 26,901,907 of record NC_133649.1, on the reverse strand, counting down.
CATGATAAAACAACACTGATAAGAGAATTATGTAGTAATAGGATTGCATGTGCTAATTGGGTAAAACTTAAAACCCACAAAGGAGATTTTATAGAAACTATTATTATGCCATGCTATCATATTGCTAAATAATTGCTCAATCAGGTTTGTAAGAAATGGCCAACTCACCAAATCACCAAGAAGAAGAAATTCCCACCCAAGACCCAGAAGTAAACCCAGAAACCACCACGATGAGCAGACTTGCTCAGCTTTTGCAACAACCTGTGGCCCCTAAAGTTGGAAACTTTAAGCACTTTCAATCTATTCATCCCCCAGAGTTCTAGGTTTGCCAGACCCGATTAAAGCGAAGTCTTGGTTAAGAGAAATGGAAAAAGCTTTTGAGTTAGCAGAAGTTAAGGATGATAAGAAAGCTCAGTATGCAAGTTATTACCTGAAAGATGAAGCAAGTTTCTGGTGGGAGTCTTCAAAGGCATTGTTGGAAGGCAAAGATTTATCTTGGGAGAAGTTCACCGAGATGTTTCTGGAGAAGTTTTTGCCAAGTTATATGCAAGATCAGTTGGGAATGAAATTTATGGACCTTAGACAAGAGGATATGTCAGTCGCGAAAAATTAAGTGAAATTTTCAGAATGGTCTAGATTCGTACCTGAGTACGTGAATACAAAGGCGAAGAAGGCTAAGAGGTTCCAACAGGGACTTAAGTCATGGATTAGGAGTCAAATAGCAATGTTGGAGATAAAAAATTATGCTGCTTTGGTTCAAAAAGCAATGATAGTGGAAGGTGAGCGGGAAGCTGCAAGAAGAGAAAATGAAGGAAGAAAAAAGAAGTTTGAAAGCTCTGAGCAAGAGCAAGGAAGCTCAAAGTTTAGAGGAAGGTTTGGAAAGATTGGTGGAGGTCAGAACCCCAGAAGTTTAAACCTGGTAATGGAGCTCAGAAGAACCGTTTCCAGAAAGCTGGACAACCGGGGAAGGACAACAGACCCCAGATTCAAGAATGCGGGAATTGTGGAAAGAGACACCCGGGAAGGTGTAATAAGCTGGATATAACTTGTTTCAAGTGTGGCAAAGTGGGCTATATGGCCAAAAATTGCAAGGAGCCTGTTTAGAAGGCTAATGTTCTCCGGATTGGTGGACCGCCAACATGTTATTCCCAGTGGACTAACAATGAGATTTACAGAAGGGGGGTTGAATGTAAATCTCAAAACTTTTTCAAGTTTTGAGTAGTTTTTAAGGCTAAGTGTTTTAGTGAGCAAATGTGTGTGAATGGCTTGAAGCTAATGCAGACAGTATATATTCAAACACAAATGTAAAGAACACAAAGAACTTAAAAACTTTTCTGGTGGATTTGTTGTTCCACCAGAGATGTGTTATTTCAGAAAATCTGTGATTCAAAGAATTAAATCACAGCTGCTTCCTTGTACAAACTAGATGATTTTCTCTCTGGATTTTTCTAAACAGCTCTGGAAAATTCACATCTAATTACTAGCTGCTACTTGGTTTATATATCACCAAGTTTACAAGTGAAGACAAAACTGTAAAATACAATTAAAAAGGCTCTTCACATGTTTCTTCTTCATTTCTCTATCCAATGCAATTTAGGCTTAGCTGTTAATCTTTGAATACTTCCTTGTTTGCACCAGAATGGAAATGCTGCATTTTCTTGATTCCTCCTAGAGGCTTCCACATTCCAGTTTGTCTCTGTCAACCCATGTGCCTCTGTCATCTTGTGAATTGTCACTATCAAATGCTAATGAACTAAGCATCCGTTGAAGCTTTCATCCGTTGATGCCTTATCCATTGAGGCTTTATCCGTTGAAGCTTTATCCGTTGATGCATTATCAGTTGAAGTCTTTATCCGTTGAAGCACTTATCCGTTGATGGATATTATCCGTTGAAGCATTAGAGACATCCGTTGAAGCTTTATTTCTTATCTGTTGAAGGTCTTCAATATCCGTTGATACTTCTTCACTTATACAAAATTACAAGGCATGAAATATTTACAATTAGCCCTCCTATTTGCATATCCATTAGTAGTCAACATGACTGATAATTTCCTACAACATATAAGAATTACAACTTGAATCCAGAGAATGAAATGTGCTACAATACTAAACTTATTGCTATGTAAAGCTACTCCTTCAACGGATAGCCAAGATGGTCTTATCCGTTGAGGCTACAAACACTAGATTTCTACTTAAGTGTTTTGTTTAACTTATCATCAAACTAATACATATATTTCTAACAATCTCCCCCTATTTATGTCTACTAGAACTGCAGGCATAAATTTGGGTTTAGCTTGATGATAACAAAACACTTGACAAATATATAAACTGTAATAAAGTAGAAATTCAAAAGTGCTACAAAAATATGTATGTTGAGATGGAATTGAAGAGTTACATTGTTTCCAAGGGTGCTCCTTTAGCCTGAGCAGATTAGTTTCTTTTCCTTTGATTCCTTGTTTTCTTTCCTAGCCTCCTGTCATTCTCCTCTATTGGAAGTTAAAGTTGTCTGTAGAATTCAGCTTCATCTTCTTCATTGATGTCTAACTTAGATTGCATATCCTTGAGAGTTTCATTACTGGCAATCTTGAGTTGATCATCAATTCTGAAAAATCTTCTGACTCCTTTGTTGTCTCTGAACTCCATCAGCCAATGAGGTGATTTGTTAATTGTAATTCCTCTTTCTTGAATGAGTAATGTTCTAGGCAAAACATTGGGCTCCGTCCAAGTTTTCCTTATGTTGGCAATCTTTTTGAGAATCTCAGTCTTGGCAGTCCTGGTAAAGCCAGAATTCCTTTGTATGGCTGAGTAGACTCTAATCAAGGTAGAGTAGCCTTTATTCAGAATTCTGTAAAGAGGCCAGGTTCTTTCCCCATCTCCTTTGTATTTGAACACTAGTCTTTCTGGTAGCTGTCTGTAGGCAGCTATTCCCCTTACTTCCTCCAGCTCATCTAGATAGAGTTCAATGTCTGAAAATTCTTTTATGTCACAGATGTGAACATAATCATCTTTAGAGGCTTGAGGCTTAGGCTTAGGCTTCTGTGTGAATTTTGTTGAGGCTTTAGAGGGTATTGATTTGATTCTTCTTTTCTGCTTCTTTGATGGTGGAGAAGAGGTTAGGAAAGTGGGCAATTTGATGTTGTCCCAATCAATTGGTTCCTCCTTGGGAATGATTGTTTCACCATGAATATTCATGAAGGGGTCAGGCACAATGGGTTCAGGAATAGAGGGTAGTGGTTTGGATATTGATTGGGTTTCTTCAGTCTCATCTACCATCTTTCTCTTTGTATTGACCTTCTTTCTGTTCCCTTTTTGCCATTCTTCTCTTCCCTTACTTCTTTCCTCCATATCAGTATCAACCATGTCCCCCATAGCTTCATCTTCACTTTTGTCTTCAATTTCTTTCTGTTCTTTAGCCTGACTTGACTTTAGCTGTTTTCAAGCTTTGCTTGTGCTCTTGTGTCAGCCTTTAGCTGTTTGGCTTCTTCCTTCAACCTTCTAGTTTCTTCCCTCTTGGCTATTGAGAATTTGGGATGTCCTTGCATCACACATATGCTCTTTCCCTCTCTGAAGATAATAGCTATGTTCCTCCTTACAGCCACATCCATGGTCTCTTTCAGTTTTGAGATACTTCTACCCAAAAGCTTGTCCTCATCAGCCTTTGGAAGAGGAAAATCCACTTCTTTCAGAGGATTCTTTGTAGAGTCCTTATTGGATCTGTTGTTGGGCTTGATAACCATAGGTTTCAGATCCTTGGAAGAAGTCTCTCCAACCTTATTCCTCCCTACTGGCTTGAGCTCCATAATAATTGATTCCACTTTTATGCTATGCTTCACAGATTGTGATTGAGAAGTTGTAGAACCAAATATTTGTTGCATCTTTTCATCAATCTTCTTCCTTTGCTCTTTGACTTGCAATTTAGCTGCTGCTATCTGGATTAGATCAATTCCATCAAGCTTTCCTTTGATTGGAATAATTGGAGAAGTGGTGATGACAGGAACTAGCACTTGAGAAATTTGAACTATTGTTGATGGCTCTCCTTCCCTTCCCCTTTATTCTCCCCCTTTTTGTTATCATCAAGGGTAGGGTCAAGCCTTGTGCATTTTCCAGCTGCATGAGTAGATTTGTTTGAGTTTGTTGATTCTGAAGAATGGTGACCATAGAGTCTTCAATGATCTCAACTCTGGTTTCCAATCTGGCCAGTCTCTTGTCAGCATCAGATTATTTCCTCAGTCTCCTCAACAAATCTTGTATAGTACCATAAGGTATGACTGAATCCAACTTCTCAGCATTGTAGGATTTTAGATCAGCAATATCCTACTTGAGCTCATCCACACTTAGATTCTGTTTGAAGTGCTGCAACTGCAGGAGATGCAGAGATTCCAGATGAGCTTGAAGAATTGCCTTGGTACCAGCATCTGTAGTCTCCTGAAGGGCCTTCTGAATTTTCATGGTGACACCAAACTCTCCTGGTGTTGATGCTTTTGCCCATGCCCATTCAGGAAGATATGGAACAGAACTTGGGCCTGCTACTCCCTCTAAGTTCATGCTCTCATCCAAAGAATCAGAGTCATCATCATTAGAATTTACTCCAAATTCTTTAGATGGCTCACCAGCTTGAGAAGGCAGCTTGTTAACAGCAGCTTTGTCTCTGAGAAGAGATTCTGAAGTGTGTACAATGTTTAATGTCTGTTCTGCCTCCACATTGCCCTGAGCAGCTAATAATTGATAGGCTGAAACAGGATGAGTAAAAGTGTCAGCATCCAAGTAAATGTTATCAATTTCAGCTTTGTAATGTTGCTGAAATTGTCTTTCCTTTTCTACATCATCCACTTTCATTGACTCACTAGCAATGGTTGGATCCACCCTTATAGCTTATGTACCTGCCTTCCTCTCTTTTTCTCTATTTTCCTGCATCAGAGCTCCCCCTGGCTCACATACACCCTCACTTCCTCACCCTCACCTTCTAAGGTGGCACTCCCCTCACTCACTTTTGCCATGCTGGAAGAAATAGCATGCATATGGTGACTCTCAACCTCTCCTTTTGCCTGGGAGCAACCCAGCCTCTCACTCAAAAGATCACTCCCTTCCCTCAAACCTAAAATTGATTGTACAGTAGCCATGTCCTCTACAGTTGGAATGGTTTCTGTTATGTGTGTAGAGACCATCAACGGATAGGGAGTATCCGTTGAAGTGGAAACTGATGGTATCAATGGATAACTGCTGTTAAGCTTATCCATTGAAGAACAACCACTTGTCAACGGATGAGAGATATCCGTTGAAGAAGGAAAAGATGTAGATATAGAAAGTGACATAATTGTTGAATCTGTGTGAATAGATTTTAAGTGAGGTAACACATGATTCTTCAACTACATCTGAAAGAATTGGCTGATGATCCAACAAATCATCTAAAAGATGATGATCATCAGGTTTTGAGTGGGGCTCCTCCCTTTGTTTTAATGAGGGAGAATCAGGAATTGATGTGAATATCTTATCCACATCCAGAGAGGGTGATGGGGAGTTTGATGATTTGTGTGTTTCTATTATGAGAGAATGGGGCTGTGACTCCACATTTGCTGGAATCACATCAAGCTAAATTTGTGAAGGCATAGATACAGGTGGATGTATCTGTGCTGTGTGTGCCCCTTGTGTGGAAACTAGGGTCTTGGACTTCTTCTTCCTTGAAAAGGCTTTAATTGGTGAATGTGTGGCTTCAGTGTCCCTCCCTCTTTTGGTCTGTGTCCCTGGTTGGGGACTATTTTCAATAGTTGCACCCTTTTGGGAGGATGCAACTAGGGATGTGTTAGACTCCTTTCGAACCACCACAGTCTTTTGAGAGACTATGGCTTGGCTGGCTTGGGTACCACTCACCTCTCCCACCTTATCCTCGGGGGTTTCTTGATGTTCACCCCTTCTCTCACCACTCACACCCTGTTCACTCCCTTCAGGGTTTATGGTAGTTGTTACAACTGTTGTCTTTTGAGAAACAACAGAGGTAGTTTTCTTTGACTTGAGTTTTGAAACTTTAGTTTTAGTGGCTTTGGTAGGAACCTGTTTGGGCAAAGACACAGATCCCATTGCCACACTTGAAGACAAAGAAACAATGGGGTTGGAGATAGTAGGAGTTATAGAAGTGTTTACCTCACTTACCTGTGGTACATTCATGATCGACAAATATACCAATGGCACCTGGCTGTTGAGGTTCATTCTCAAAAGGTCTGCAAGGACCCTTTTCTCTTGTGCCCAGCATTTGAGTTTATTATTCTCATTTGATATGACCAATCCTTAAGCAACATGGTTAGCCAATAACATAAAGAATCTAGCATAGTAGATGTTATGTGGTCTATTAGCTTTGTTACCAATATGGAACCTAATTCTAGCATGACACAGTTGCTAAAATTAATGTACCTATCAGAAACTAGCATGTAGAGCATATTAACAAGAGATGAAGTTATGGCATCAAAATTGCTAATCTTCCCAGAGAAAACCTTGATAAAGGCATCTCCAAGAAAACTCCATTCTTTCCTAAGGCCCTTCCTTCTAATACTACCTAAACTAGCAGAATCAAAAGCATAGCCTATGGAATCTAACATAGAAGATACATCTTTATCAGTGTGTGGTGTCATGGCATTATTCTCAGGCAACTTAAAACAAGACTGTATATCATCACAGTTAATGTAATAATCCTTACCTTTGAGAGAGAAGGCAATAGTCATATCTGTGGAGTTGAACTCTGCAGTTGTCCAAATCTCCTCAATCACCTCATAGTAGATGGTTGGGGCTTCCAGCATTGCATAGCTCAGTTTGCAGTTTTTGATGAAGTCCATCATCTTGTGATAATCAGAATGGGCTTCATTCTTTTCAACCAAGGCTACGAAATTATTCTTTTCATAAACAAATCATGTTTGAGACATAATTTTGACTACTGGTGCCATTGTTGTGAGTAGAGGTTGCAGAGAAAACCTTGAGAATTTTGGGAGAGAAGGAGAATGAAAATTGCAAGAAAGTGTAAAGTGAAAATAAGAGTTCAATGGGCTTTTATACTTTCTTGAATTAAAATGTAAATAAAATGATACTTTTAAGTAAATTACAGCCGTACAAGAATAAATAAAACTGTAGAAATTCTAAACTGCCTTTAAAACAAATACATACAACAGTGTATATCTGTATCAACAGTTAAGTAAAGAAATCAACGGCTGTGACTTACTGAAAGTAACTGATGTGACACTTCAACAGATAAGGTAAATAGTTATCCGTTGATGACCAACAATATTTTATCCGTTAAGGGATAAAATTACCAGAAATGTATTTGTCTTTCAACGGATAATGAACATCCGTTGATAGAATAATTTTGGCTTTCAACGGATAGGGAATATCCGTTGATAGGATAGGTCTTTCTTAAAGCCAACTTTGTTCTTGCAGCAAATTCATTTCAGGCTTCAATGCAGATTATATAGAGGACATAAATTTATGAATAATTAAGTATACCTAGCTCACTTACTAATCTTGTGAATGTTGATTCATCAAGTGGCTTGGTAAATATGTCTGCAATCTACTTTTCACTTGGAACAAAATGAAGTTCCACTGTACCTTTCATCACATGTTCCCTAATGAAGTGGTACTTGATATTAATGTGCTTGGTTCTTGAGTGCTACACTGGATTTCCAGTAATGGAAATGGCACTTGTGTTATCACAGAATATTGGAATTTTGTCAACAGTCAAACCATAGTCAAATAGTTGATTTCTCATCCATAGTATCTATGCACAACAACTACCAGCAGCAATGTACTCAGCTTCAGCTGTTGATGTAGAAACAGAATTTTGCTTCTTGCTGAACCGTGACACAAGCTTGTTCCCTAGAAATTGACAGGTGCCAGTTATGCTTTTCCTGTCTATTTTACAGCCTGCATAATCTGCATCTGAGTAGCCAATTAGATCAAAACCAGACTCTCTAGGGTACCAAATTCCTAGATTTGGAGTCCCTTTGAGATATCTGAAGATTCTTTTAATAGCCACTAAGTGAGATTCTTTAGGGTCAGCTTGAAATCTAGCACAGAGACATGTAGAAAACATTATATCAGGTCTACTAGCAGTTAAATATAAAAGTGAGCCAACCATTCCTCTATAACTTGAAATATCCACAGACTTTTCAACCTTGTTTAGTTCAAGCTTGGTGGCAGTGGCCATGGGAGTTTTTGCAGATGAACAGTCCATTAAGTCAAACTTCTTTAAAATATCATAAATATATTTAGTTTGACTATTGAAAATTCCATTACTAACTTGTTTAACTTGTAAACCAAGAAAATAAGTTAGCTCTCCCATCATGCTCATTTCATATTTACTTTGCATTAACTTAGCAAACTTTTTACAAAGCTTATCATGTGTATATCCAAATATAATATCATCTACATAAATTTAAACAAGTATTTTAGAGCCATTAACATTTTTAAAGAAGAGAGTTTTGTCAACAGTACCTCTTGTGAAATGATTATCTAGAAGGAATTTTGATAAAGTCTCATACCAGGCTCTAGGTGCTTGCTTTAGTCCATAGAGTGCTTTCAACAGATAATACACATAGTCTGGAAAGTTTGGATCTTCAAATCCTGGAGGTTGGCTTACATAAACTTCCTCCTCCAATTCCCCATTTAGAAATGCACTCTTGACATCCATTTGATAGACTTTGAAATTGACATGAGCTGCATAGGCTAGAAAGATTCTGATGGCCTCAAGTCTGGCAACTGGAGCAAATGTTTCATCAACATCTATTCCTTCTTGTTGAGAATAGCCTTTAGCAACCAATCTGGCTTTATTCCTTATGACAATGCCATTTTCATCCATCTTGTTTCTGAATACCCATTTTGTGTCAATAGAACTCTTGTTCTTTGGCTTGGGTACCAGCTTCCATACTTTGTTCCTTTCAAATTGGTTTAGCTCCTCTTGCATTGCTAAAATCCAATCTGGATCCAATAGAGCTTCTTCCACTCTCTTAGGTTCCTCCTGTGATAGAAAGCTACTATACAGATATTCATCTTGACTAGCCCTTCTAGTTTGCACTTTAGATGTAGCATCACCAATGATCAGTTCAAAAGGGTGATTCTTGGTCCATTTTCTTTGAGGTGGTAGATTAGCTCTAGATGAGGTTGCCTCAGTATTGTCATGATGTGAGATAGAATGTTGATTGGTTGAAACTCCCCTTGAGTTGCTAATCCTTTGAAAGGAATTGGGAGCTCTATCAACTGATGAAGTGAATTGATTATCCGTTGACAGACTGTGATCAACGGATGCTTCATTATGAACTTCAACGGATGATGCACTTTGTCTTTCAACGGATGCTGCATTGCTTCTTTCAACGGAAGCTAAATTATGACTTTCAACGGAAGCTGAATTATGGCATTCAACGGATGCAGCATTCTGTGCATTATCCAAAGGCAGATTCTGAATTCTTCTTGATATGCCTTCTTCATCATTCTCATCTACACTATCATCACAATATATCTCAATGTTGTCAAATTTGAGTCCTTCATGATGTCCCTCATCTGTTAGTCCATCAATCTTTTTATCATCAAACACAACATGCACAGATTCCATGACAATGTTGGTTCTTAGATTGTAGACCCTATAAGATTTTCCAGTAGAATAACCAACAAATATTCCTTCATCAGCCCTTGCATCAAACTTCCCTTTGTAATCAGGTTGATTCCTTAAGATGTAACATTTGCAACCAAAGACATGCAGAAAGTTTAAAGTTGGTTTTCTTCTCTTGAATAATTGATAGGGAGTCATGCCTTTTGCCTGATTCATTAAAGAAATATTCTGAGTGTAACATGCACAGTTAACAGCCTCAGCCCAAAAGTAAGTTGGGAGTTTTGACTCTTCAAGCATTGTCCTTGCAGCTTCAATTAGTGATCTATTCTTCCTTTCTACCACACCATTTTGTTGTGGGGTCCTTGTAGATGAGAACTCATGCATGATCCCATTTTCTTCATAGAACAACTTCATGGTTGAATTCTTGAACTCAGTTCCATTGTCACTCCTAATATTCCTTACTTCGAAATCAGGATGATTTTTGACTTGCTTGATATGATTGATAATGATTTCACTAGCTTCATCCTTTGATCCAAGAAAATAGACCTATGAGAACTTAGAGAAATCATCAACAATCACTAGGAAATATCTTTTCCTTGAAATTGATAATACATTGACTGGTCTAAAAAGGTCCATGTGTAGCAGTTGCAATGGTTCATCAATTGCAGATTCAAGCTTCTTACTGAATGATACTTTCTTTTGCTTTCCTTTCTGACAAGCATCACACAGTCCATCCCTTGTGAATTCCACTAGAGGCATTCCTCTAACCAAGTCCTTTTTGACTAGATCATTCATTGTCTTGAAATTCAAATGGGATAGCTTCTTGTGCCATAGCCAACTTTCAACTGCACTTGCTTTGCTGAAAAGACAAGTAACGGATTCTGCATCTGTAGAGTTGAAGTCAGCTAAGTACACATTCCCTTTTCTAACTCCAGTTAGAACCACTTTATTGTCCTTTTTACTTGTGACAGTACAGGCTTCAGAATTGAAGGAAACATTATTCCCTCTGTCACATAGTTGACTGATGCTCAATAAGTTGTGTTTGAGACCATTAACCAATGCAACTTCATCAATGATGACATTTCCTTTTCAAATCAAGCCATATCCCATAGTGAATCCTTTGTTGTCATCTCCAAAGGTTATGCTAGGGCCGGCTCTCTCCTTAAACTCTATGAGTAGGGTGAAATCTCCTGTCATGTGTCTTGAACAGCCACTGTCCAAGTACCATAGATTCCTTCTTTGTCCCTGGTTGCTTGATGAACTATATTCATTTTCATCAGAATTAGCCATCAGGGCTAGGTTGACATATTCCATATCATCATCTTCATTGACCCCATCTGTTGCCCAATCATCTTCAGTGAGAAAAGCTCTTTCCTTTTGTTTGAGCAAATCAAAATACTTCTTTTTGTAATCCACTTGCTCAAATTTCTTTTTATCAGAAGTTGCCTTCCTACACTCACTTGCAAAGTGTCCACTAATGCCACAATTGTAACATTTGAACTTTGATTTGTCCACCATGTTTTTGTTTGGCTTAGTGAATTTTGTATTTTTCCTGAACTTCATCTTTGCAAACCTCCTGGACAGAAAGGCCAGATGTTCATCAATATCATCAGATTCATCCTGACTGGAATTGTCTTCATCCTCAGCAACTTGCTTTTTACCCTTGCTTGATTCTGATTTGCTTGTGCCAATTTTGAGACTTTGCATTGTCTTTTCCTCATTCCTGGCTTCAACTTTTTCACTGTCAGCTACAAGTGCAACCGATCCTCCTTTTCTCTTTCCCTTTTCTAACAGCTCATCTTGCTCCATCTCAAGTTCATAAGTCTTCAAAATTCCATATAATCTTTCAAGTGTGAAGTCCTTATAATCTTGAGAATTTCTTAGAGAAACAGTCATAGGCTTCCATTCCTTTGGTAGAGGTCTTAAAAATTTTAAATTGGAGTCCTTGACTTGGTACACTCTCCCTTACAGCTTTAATCCATTCAATAGTTTCTGAAATCTGTTGAAGGTATCATTCAATGATTCTCCTTCTTCAAAGTGAAAATATTCATATTGTTGAATGAGAAGCTGCATTTTGTTTTCTCTAACTTGCTCAGTGCCTTCACAGATAAGATGCACAGTATCTCAAATTTCCTTAGCAGTTTGGATGTTGATGACATTTTCAAACATATCTTGATCCAGGCCATTAAACAGAATGTTCATGGCTTTCTTGTCCTTGTGGACCTCTTCAATATCTTCAAAAGTCCATTCTGCCTTTGGCTTGGGAATAGACTATCCAACCAGCAACTATAGCAGTAGCAGCTGTGGCCACCTTGTGTGGGATGTGAGGACCATTTTCAATTCAATTGATGTAGCTTTCATCTTGAGAGAGAAGATGTAAATGCATCTTCACTATCCAGTGATGATAGTTATCTCTTTCCAGGATTGGAATCTTTACACCAATATCCTTCTTACTCATGATGTTAGCAGAATAGATCTTTAAACTCTTTGAATATTAAGAGCTTGCTCTGATACCAATTGTTATTCCCAGTGGACTAACAATAAGATTTACAGAAGGGGGTTGAATGTAAATCTCAAAACTTTTTCAAGTTTTAAGCAGTTTCTAAGGCTAAGTATTTTTGAAAACAAGTGTGTGAATTGCTTGAAGCTAATACAGACAGATATATATTCAAACACAAATGTAAAGAACACAAAGAACTTAAAAACTTTTCTGGTGGATTTGTTGTTCCACCAGAGATGTGTTATTTCAGAAAATCTGTGATTTAAAGAATTAAATCACAGCTGTTTCCTAGTACAAACTAGATGATTTTCTCTCTGGATATTTCTAAACAGCTCTGGAAAATTCTTATCTAATTACTAGATGCTACTTGGTTTATATATCACCAAGTTTACAAGTGAAGACAAAACTGTAAAATACAATTAAAAAGATTCTTCACATGTTTCTTCTTCATTTCTCTATCCAATGCAATCTAGGATAATCTGTGAATCTTTGAATACTCCCTTGTTTGCATCAGAATGGAAATGCTGCATTTTCTTGATTCCTCCTAGAGGCTTCCACATTCCAGTTTGTCTCTGTCAACCCATGTGCCTCTGTCAGCTTGTGAATTGTCACTATCAACTGCTAATCAACTAAGCATCCGTTGAAGCTTTCATCCGTTGATGCCTTATCCGTTGAGGCTTTATCCGCTGAAGCTTTATCCGTTGATGCATTATCAGTTGAAGTCTTTATCCGTTGAAGCACTTATCCGTTGATGGATATTATCCGTTGAAGCATTAGAGACATCCGTTAAAGCTTTGTTTCTTATCCGTTGAAGGTCTTCAATATCCGTTGATACTGTTTCACTTATACAAAATTACAAGGCATGAAATATTTACAATTAGCCCTCCTATTTGCATATCCATTAGTAGTCAACATGACTGATAATTTCCTATAACATCTAAGAATTACAACTTGAATCCAGAGAATGAAATGTGCTACAATACTAAACTTATTGCTAAGTAAAGCTACTCCTTCAATGGATAGCCAAGATGGTCTTATCCGTTGAGGCTACAAACACTAGATTTCTACTTAAGTGTTTTATTTAACTTATCATCAAACTAATACACATATTCCTAACACAGCACCATCAGCTCAACCTAGAGCTAGGACCTTTAATATGTCGATGAAAGATGCGGTGCAAGAAGTGGACGTTGTAGCAGGTATGCTTGTTATTAACTCAGTAGAAGTAAAAGTTCTGATGGATTCTGGAGCAATTAGATCTTTTATCTCTGAAAGTGTTCTTGCTAAGTTAAATTGTGTTGCGTACCCTCTAGAGCCTAATTTGATTATAGAGGTAGCAAATCAAGAAAAAGTTATTGGTAGCAAGATTTGTCCTGATTGTGATGTGACTATAGAAGGTCGACACTTTTCTGCTGACTAAATTCCCTTTAAGTTAGGAGAATTTGAGGTTATACTAGGAATGGATTGGTTTTCAAACAATGAAGCGCAAATAGAATGTAAAAGTAAGAAGGTGAAATTAAGAACCAAGGATGGTGAAGAAGTGATATTCAAAGGAAAGAGGCAAGAGAAGAAATTTCTAACGGCAATTGATGCAAGATGGTTAATACGTCAAGGATACTAAGTTTATTTGGCTCATGTCGTGGACGTGGAGAAAGAATCTGTGAAGATCAAGGATATTCCGGTAGTAAGAGATTTTCCAGACGTGTTTCCTGATGAATTGCCTGGACTATCTCCAGACAGAGAGATCGAGTTTACGATTGATTTGGCTCCTGGAACAGAACCAGTGTCAAAAGCTCCCTATCGCATGGCGCCGGTCGAGATGAAGGAATTGGCAGCTCAGTTGCAAGAATTGTTGGACAAAGGAGTGATCCGACCGAGTGTATCCTCGTGGGGCGCACCGGTGTTATTTGTAAACAAAAAGGATGGAAGTATGAGGTTATGCATTGATTACCGCGAACTTAATAAGTTGACGATCAAGAATAAGTACCCTCTACCGCGGATTGATGACTTGTTTGACCAGTTAAAAGGAGCTTCGTGTTTCTCAAAGATTGATTTAAGATTTGGGTATCATCAATTAAAGATTAAAGCGGAAGATATACCCAAGAGAGCGTTCCGAACAACATATGGACACTATGAGTTTTTGATAATGGCGTTTGGCTTGATGAATGCGCCAGCTGCATTTATGGATCTTATGAATAGAGTGTTCAAGCAGTATTTGGATAAGTTCGTTATTGTGTTTATCGACGATATACTGCTTTACTCCAAGACGGAAGAAGATCATAAGGAGCATTTGAGGATTTCCTTGGAAATTCTGCAAAAAGAGAAGCTGTATGCTAAGTTTTAAAAGTGTGAATTTAGGCTAAAGGAAGTGCAATTTCTTGGTCATGTAGTTAATAAAGAAGGAATCAAAGTGGACCCAGCCAAGATAAAAGCTGTAATGAATTGGGAAAGACCCAAGACTCCTACGGAAGTTAGAAGTTTTCTGGGATTAGCCGGATATTACAGGAGATTTGTGCAAGATTTCTCTAAGATTGTCGTTCCGTTGACAAAGTTGACAAGAAAGAACGAGAAGTTTGTTTGGACTGAAAAGTGCGAGGAAAGTTTTCAAGAGTTAAAGAAGAGGTTGGTAACCGCTCCAGTGTTGGTATTACCAGATGAAAAAGGGGAATTTATGATATTCAGTGATGCTTCATATAAAGGACTTGGATGTGTGTTAATGCAACACGGGAAGGTAATAGCATACACGTCAAGGCAACTCAAGCCGCACGAGCAAAAGTATCCAACGCATGATTTGGAATTGGCAGCAATTGTGTTTGCCCTTAAAATTTGGAGGCATTATTTGTATGGGGAAAAGTGCGAGATTTATATGGATCATAAAACTTTAAAGTATATCTTTACTCAGAAAGAATTGAATATGCGACAAAGAAGGTGGTTGGAATTGATCAAAGATTATGATTGTGCGATAAACTATCATCCTGGAAAGGCAAATGTGGTAGCATATTCTTTAAGTCGAAAAGAAAGGTTGAATATGTTAACGTCATCAGAAGTATTGATCAAGGACTTTGAAAAGATGGAAATAGAGGTGCAGACTCCAGAATGTGGAGGTGAAGCTATATGTGCAATGTTGTTTCAACACGAGATTTTGGAAAACATTCGATGCTGTCAAGAGCAAGTGATGAATCGTGAAAGGGATAAGTTGACGGGATAAGAAATTAAAGCTCAAAAGGATGGAAAAGGGATAAACCATGTTAACTCACGTATTTCGATACCTAATGTCGTGGAACTAAAGCACGAGATTTTGCAAGAAGCGCATAACTCAAGATTTTTAATTCACCCTGGAAGTACGAAGATGTACCAGGATTTAAAAGAAAGTCATTGGTGGACAAACATGAAAAAGGAAATTGCGGAATGGATAAGTAAATGTTACACGTGCCAAAGAGTCAAAGCGGAACATCAAAGGCCAAGCGGATTGCTTCAGCCACTGGACATACCCGAATGGAAATTGGAGCATATAGCGATGGATTTCGTGGTAGGATTACCTAAAACCAAGTCAAATCATGATGTGATTTGGGTGGTAATCGATCGGTTGACAAAGTCAGCACATTTCTGGCCGATGAACGAAAGGTTTTTATTGGAAAAGTTGGTCAAATTGTATTTGGATGAGATTGTGATGCGTCATGGAGTTCCTGGATCTATCATATCTGATAGAGACCCAAGGTTTAATTCGAGATTTTGGTGACAATTCCATGATCATTTGGGAACTAAGTTGAAAATGAGAACGGCATATCATCCGCAGACAGACGGACAAAGTGAAAGGACAATTTAGACGATTGAAGATATGTTGCGAACCTGTGCAATTGATTTCAAAGGAAATTGGGATGATCATTTGCCCTTAATTGAGTTTTCCTACAACAACAATTATCACGCGAGTATTGGCATGCCGCCTTATGAAGCGTTGTATAGAAGAAAGTGTAGGTCCCCTACTTATTGGGACGAAGTTGGTGAGCGCAAATTAATTGGCCCAGAGCTAGTTCAACAAACAAAGGAAAAGGTCGAAATGATTCGAAATAGATTAATTGCAGCTCAAGATCGACAATCAAAGTACGCAAATCAAGAACGTAAGGATGTGCAATTCGAAATTGGAGACAAAGTCTTATTAAAGATATCTCCTTGGAAAGGTTTAACCCGATTCGGAAAGAAAGGAAAGTTGAGTCCTAGGTACATTGGACCATTTGAAGTATTGCGTCAAGTTGGGAAAGTGGCATATGAATTGGTGCTACCTCCACAAATGCAACATCTGCATAATGTATTTCATGTATCTCTTCTGAAGAAGTATAATGCTGATGCGAGCCATGTGATCGAGTTGGAACCAGTGGAAATCCAACCAGATTTATCCTATATGGAACAGCCAGTTCGAATTTTGGATCGAAAGGAAAGGACGCTTAGAAATAAAATTGTACCTCTAGTTAGAGTGTTATGGAGAAATCCATTAGTCGAAGAATCGACTTGGGAATTAGAAAGTGAAATGAAAGAAAATTATCCCCATCTATTTGCTTAGATTAGGTTCTGGGGACAGAATCCTTTTAAGGAGGGTAGATTGTGAAGACTGAGAATTTTGCGACATAATCAAGTCAATAAAGTGATTTAGCCGAATGGAATATAGGAATAAAAGGAATTGATTTGATGCTAAGTCAATGCATGAGTAATTTTAGAGATTATGTGATTTATATAATTGTTTGGGTTCGAATTTTGATGTTAAAAGAGAAGAAAATGATTCTTTTTAAAAAATTTTGATTATGTTATATGTTTATGTGAACTAAGGTGGAGATTGATTGATTTTGAAAACCATAAGTGATAGTTATGGTCGCAAAGATTTAATTGTAAATAAATCATGTACTCGTAAGAATTATATTAGTGTGATATGAGAAAATATGGATAAGCAAGTACGCTTTGATTGTTAAGTATATAGAAAGATATAAAAGTTACGAGAAAGGGATATGCTATATGCTATGTGCTATGTGCTTATATGTATAAGCTATAATCGTATACTCGAGTCAAGGATATAATCGAGTTATCGTATTGAGTGATCGTTTCGGGAACGAGAGTTGAGAATCTGATTAAGGTTTTGGTTTTGGATTGTAGATTCGGAGTGTGAGGGCATTCAGGCTAGGAAAGGAAAGGATATACTAGGTGGCAGTTGTTCAACCTTCAGGAAAGTAAATTCAGGCAAGTAACTCTGATTACTTGTGTAAATGGTTATAAAGAGAATGTTGTTGATACCATGTAGAGTATTGAACTGTTTAATTATGAAACCTTGATATTGAGTTGAGATACCCTGCCTTTGTTCTTGATAAACAGTTATTTATAAGCTTAATGATTCAACCCTTTGATAATCCGTTCTTTCTGATCAAGTTATTTATTAAGCCATGGATTATATTGAACCCTCTGATTATCCTTGTTAACCCTGTTTAATGATACCCTGTTCTCCTGATCACCCTATTGATCCCTAAACAGATGTTGATCCTTCTAACTTAAGTGCCTTGTTATCCTTGATACAAAATCCTTAAGAATTGTTCCTTGTTTATCTTTGAATCACTCCCTGAACTTTGTTTCCTTAAAATCTGAATTAAGAATGAGTTTCGACTTGAAAGAGTCCGAATGATTTCAAATGCTTGGTAATGATAAAATGAATTTTAGAAAACCTATTTGTTTTTCCAACTCAAGGATTTCCAAATGAATTTCTGATGGATCGGATTGGGACGTTAGAGGCTAGTGGGACTAGTCCAGTCATGGTAAGAGGCTAGCGGGGCTAGTCCAACTTAAGGTTGAAATTATGCCGATTGGTACCTTAAAGACCAGAAGGAGGTCGGTACGGGCTGATCACCCGTATTAAGGGTTCTAAATGATTATTTAAAAAGGGGAACTGAAACTTTCTGTTTAGTAAATTGATTTTTGAAAATGAAAAAGGTTTATATTGCTTTGGAAAGAGTTGACTATGTTAATGTGAAGCTTAAAGCTCGAGAACCCTGATTCTTAAATCTGTTGATCGTATGATTGATTCCATATATTGAAATACTGTTGCTTTCCTCTATTGAAAGATCTATTCTGATCCTTTATTGATTTGTGATGAATGTCGGCTTTCGACTTACATTGAGCCTTGTTCCTTAAAAGCTCCATATTGTTCCTTCAAAAACCTTTCCTTAACCCAAAAGCTGGAAATCTGTCACCTAGATCAAATGAAGTAGAATGCCCTCATTTGGTAAAGCATATTGAGAATTGATATTGTAGAACTGTTATATAGTTGCTTGCTGAGTTTTATACTCATATGTTTTGTTTTAATCTAACCATGACAGTTAAGAAAGAAGATGGCCAGGCTTAGGCGCACTGCTCGTAAGAGCGTACCTGGTGGTCCCTACCGTGTTGAGGGCTTCCGGTTGCCAGAGCAGGTAGTGGTATTTTTGAGTGAGCATTCGCCTAGAAGGAAAAGTTTAAAGATACAATGGGTTATCTGTCGGTTCCCAGCCGGAATCGATATTATTTATTTAATAATATTTTGGGTTTGTAAGTTATACTGTATAATTGGTAGTTGTAATCTTGTCTCATACTTTATCCTGTTGATCCTGTTAGTAGTTAATCGGGATTTATGCATATTTAATTATTAGACTAGAGGTGTGTGAGTCCTCATTTCCTAACCCCGAGATTGAGGGCGTCACAAGTTGGTATCAGAGCTACAGGATCTAGTCCCTGAGACAAGTTAGGATTAAAAAAGGGGTGTTTTGGGAATATATCTATATCGCGAGAGAGTTCGACTCATATAGAGTTGAGTTAGACTATTAGGTATAGTCTAAGGAAAGTGTTTATTGGTGAAGTAGAAACTAGTGTTAGGGTGTGAGTTAGCTGGAAGCTTTATTTAACCCTAACATTGTTTCTTGGTTGCTGTTTTGTGTTTTCTCTCAGGATCCTAGTAGTGGTAGTGTCTCAAAATATATAAAATGTAATACCTTTTACAGTATAATTAGATTCCTTCACCTTTAAATAACCGTAATTGTTTTTTTTGAATCTAATTACTAAGTATACTCTATTATTTATGAAATCGAATTAGTAAATATCTGAAGATACCATTAATGTTATAACTTTTAGACCTTCAAACTATGTAGGATTCAAGTATAACTAATTTCCATTATTTAAATAATAAAACCGTAATAAATCATATTAATATTTTTTAAATAAAATTTATTCATAAAATAATGATAATTTGGGTTTTACTTTAATATTTAAATATAAACATAATTAAAAAGTAAATAATAAAAACACATGGCTTTATATACTCCAAAATAATAACTATGGCATTGGATTTCGAAATATAATTCAAAAATTATATATTAAAATATAGTAAGGGAAATTTGAAACTAAAAATTTAACAATTCCCAATACTCTAGATTATAAAAAGTAGAGGGTAATTCTTTGTCATCTCTTCCTAAAGTTCCCAAGTAGCCTCTTCTATCGTATGATTTCTCCACGTTATCTTTACCAAATTGATTTCTTTATTTATTAACTTCTGAACTTTTTGTCTACGGTTTGGGTAGGTTGTTCTTCGTATGTCAAATTCGGACCAACCTCTATTGGCTCGTAGGAAAATACATGAGGGTTGTCACGATGGTAAGCCTTCAAGACAGATATGTGAAAAATATCATGGATATACTGGAGATCTGGTGGCAATGCTAACTGATAAGGTACAACTCCATCTTTCTTTAATACCTCAAATGGACCAATATAACTGGGACTGAACTTTTCTTTCTTCCCAAATCTCATAACTGCTTTCCAAAGTGATACCTTAAGTTAGACCTTATCTCCGACCTTAAATTCCTTATATTTTCTTCCCAAATTAGTATATTTCCTTTGTCAGTCCTGGGCGGGTTTTAATCTTTTCTTGAAGATCTCAATGGATTATATGGTCTATTGAATGAATTCAGGTCCATAAATTTTTCTTTCACCCACATATTCCCAACACATATGTCATCTTCATTTCCTACTATATAGAGCTTCAAACTGAGCCATTCCTATACTTGAATGATACCTATTATTGTAAGCAAATTCACCAATGCTAAATGGTCATCCTAATTCTCTTTGAAATCTAAAACACAAGCCCTTAATATATTCTCAATCATCTGTATAATTCTCTAATTTTGTTCATATGTTTTGGGATGGTAAGCCGTAATCATATTTAGTCTCGTGCTTAAGCATTCCGGGAAACTTTTCTAAAATTTTGAGGTGAATCTTGCATCTCGATCAGACAAGATTGAAAATGGAACTCCATGTCTAACCATAACTTCATTCAAATATAGATTGACTTACTTCTATATAGTGTACCTTTCCTTAATTGGAAGAAAATGCGCAGATTTGGTCAATCGCTCAACTATAACTCAAATGGTTTCATGATTTGTCTTAGATCTTGATAATCCAATAATGAAATCCATAGTGATATGTTCCCATTTCCATTATGGTATTTTTGAGGGTTTTAGCAAACCACTAGGTCTCTGATGTTCCCCCTTTATCTTCTCGCACGTCAAACACTTACTCACCCATTTCATAATTTCTCTTTTCATATTTGGAAACTAATAATTTATTTTTATATCTTGATTCATCTTTGTACTTCCAGAGTAGATCGAGTATCTAGAATTTTGGGCTTCATTCATAATCTCGTCTTTTAAATCTGGTACGTTGGGGATCAATTATATTAATAAGTGTTAGGAAATGAATAACACATAGGGGGTGAATGTGTTTTTCTATTTTTGAGCTTTTCTTGAATATTTTGGGTTGAACAAAGTAAATTTAATCTTGTAGAGACGATGTGTTAATGCAGTAAATAAACATGTAATACACAAGAACACAATCTTTTCAAAACTCACCTAATTTTTATATTAAAAGTCAAGAATGTTTTGCTACAAAATTTCCAGGCTCTTTGTTTAAAGAGCTTAGCTTCTTCTTGAGAGAGTTGCAAGATTTCTATCTAAATTGTTACTTCTTACCGAAAGACCAGTGTTAACTTTATAATTCAGTTAACTGTTGGTTTACACAGTGTATAATAAGACATGCTATTAGCTTTTCTAACTGTCACTTGTCATTTTTATTTATAGAAAAGTAACTCTTCCATTTTTGGTTTAGCATATATTTAGCATCCTGTGATTATCTTGATCTTCCTCTGTCAGTAAATCTTCACCATTGATCATGCACATTCTTCAAGCATCTTTTTGTAGACTTGTCAATCCATCTGGTTGGATTGTTTGTTGATTGATTATCTTGAATATTGAACTGGTCTGTGATTTTGTACTTTGAGAATTTCACTCGAGATCTCCAATTAGGCATATAGAGATCTTGACATCTCGATAAGTATAATGACTTATCAAGATCTCTAATGCTCTAGTGAATTTAACTTATAGAGGTCTCTGAGTTCTCGAATGAAACTTTGGCTTGTCGAGATCTCTCAGCATCATGTCTTCACTTTGACTTGTCGACAACTTAGAGTTCTCTAGTGAATTTTGACTTATCGATATCTCTGAGTTCTCTAGTGAACTTTGACTTATCGATAACTCAGAGTTCTCTAATGAATGTAGACTTGTCGATAACTCTGAGTTCTCTAGTGAAGAAAAGACTTGTCGATATCTCCAACCTTCATGTCTTCTTGACTTGTCGATATCTCTCTGAGTTCTCTAGTAGCTTCCATGACTTCTCGATAAGTCATTTGGAGTTCTCGAATGACTTCTCTATAACACTAAATCTGGGACTTGTAGATATCTTGACTTAGATTATATTTAACCAAACAGATTTATTCAACTACAAGCTTCTTCAAAAATTTTCTGAGGCATGATCACCTTGATCTTCTTCCAGGTAGAATCCTTAGGCTCGATACGGTTTCAGGAAAAAGACTCCAGTCTGCTTCTTTGCATTATTTTAGATTTTAATATGTTATAAGTACAAATACAAACTAAGATAACAATACAACTTACTTAGGGTTGACACATTGTCTTAGTCTTTTAGGGTATATGCATGTCTTATATAACAATCTCCCCCCAATTTGTGAGAAGATTGCTTAAGTCAAATTCATGTCTGTTAACAAGACTAAACCCAAGTTTAAAATGATGGAAAATAAAATTAATACAAAAGGCTTGATAGAATTACAATTTTTGTGCAACATAAGATTTACAAGGTTCAATGGTTACAAGTATCAGGTAAAGATAGTTTTTGTGTCTGCTTCTTCCCTAAGAACATCCTTCAAGTGATCTAGAATTTCAAGTTC
The DNA here is from genome assembly GCF_009905375.1 of Apium graveolens. Lineage (NCBI taxonomy): Eukaryota > Viridiplantae > Streptophyta > Magnoliopsida > Apiales > Apiaceae > Apium > Apium graveolens. The sequence goes on along the minus strand of NC_133649.1, from coordinate 26,879,527 downwards.
TTCTATGATAGGTGTTCCATTCAGAGCTTCTACAAGTTTTTATCTTGCTACCTTAGGGTAACCACTGTCTACAAATTCTATGCAGAATCTTGAAAATCCATCATCTTTGATATTTAGAAATCTCCCATCTTTGGAGATTCTGTTGATTCCTTTTGCTTTCAACTCTTCAAATCTTTTTATGTACATCTCAATCTCCTCATCATACCTCCTTCTTCTTTCTTCAGCTTCAACCTTATTTCTTTTCTTTGTTTCATCCCTTTCAATCAACCATTCAGCTAGAACTAATCTCCATGCCCTTGTAGCAATATCCTTGTCCTTTACCAAGCTTATTATTCTCTTAATTTCTGTGGTTGAAAGAGAGTTTATTAATTTGCAGCAAAGAAAGGCTTGACTTTCTTAGGTTTTCTTCCAACAGATTTTAGATTGATTTTGAGTGAAGGCTTGGTTAAGGGTAGGGTTGTGATTTTTTTAAGATGAGTCTGGCTTATGGTAATTGGAATTTTTAGAAAAAAATTGGCTATTTGTTTGAACATAAACTTTGGCTTTGAGATTTAAGATGATTTGATGTTTGAGATAGTTGATGTTTTAGGTTGAGCTGAGGTTTGAGCTAGTTATGTTTGTATTTTTAGGGTTTGATGTGGTTCTGAGCCATCATGAAGCTTTTTGCTTTTCCTCTCACTTCTTCTCTTTTTTCATCATCTTTCTTATCATCTTCCTTCTTCTTCTCTCCACTCCTGCCAGATGGCTTCACAGATTGACTTGGATTTGAGCCAGAAGGATTTTGATCATCTTTCTTCTGCTCATCATCATCCAAATCATCCTTGTTGATCTGTATTTTGGGCAAGTTGGCTTCTGTATTATCCAGATGTCTCCTCAGTAGCTTTATCATTTCTATATCATCATTATTCTTATTCTTCTTGGTTTTTAAACCAGTTCCAAGAATCATGATAAGCTTCTTGTTGCTCATGACATACTGTTTGGGGATCTGAAAATGTTTGAATTGTTTGGTATTTGGACAGATGTATGTTATACCCTTGCTTGGCTGTAGATATGCTTCAGGAAAGGTAGCCACTTGTACATCTCTCAATTTAGTTAATAACAAGGTATCTTCATGATTTATAACTTTGACTTTGTTGATGAAGATATCTAACTCAGATGCCCTCATTGAGACAAGGTAATTGAGGGACACCTACATATATCTGTCTGTCCCTGAGTCATTTGCATTGATCACTATCCTCTTTTGCAAAAAGTTGTCCTGATTGACCATGATCACTCTTATGAAATTATTTGTCTTGTCCAGGGCCATTTTGTGTGTGAAGTGATTGTTGTTGAGAGAGGCTTTTAAGTATTTGAGTAGTTCATCAAACTATCTGCTCAGACTAGGTCCTTCAGCAGTCTCTCCATGTCAAGATCAACTTTTTTTGATAATATCTCTTCATCACCCTGGACTTGTTGATGAGGTGACCTTTACTGTGCCAATCTAGCCTTTATCTCCCCTTTAGTCTTGGTGACAGGCATGAGGAGGGGATTAGGGATTTCAGGCCTTACCTGTTCAGGTACAGAAGGTAGTGGTATGTTGAGCTTGCCCGTGATGGCTCCCAAAGCTATAGAATTCTGCATTTGAAGATGCTTATGGAAGTCCATCAGGGTTTGGATATCTGTTTGTTGGTTCTTGACAGGAGATGTTAAGGCCTGAACTTGTGCAGTGAGAGAAGAGTTGGAGTCTTGCAATGCTCTGACTAGACCTTGTAGAGATTGAATCTGTAGATTTGTTGAAGTAGATGCAGGTTGATGGGAGCTTGATGTAGAGGCATCAATAGATGACCCAAATATAGCTTGCACAAATTTCTGAATCTCATCCATGACCAAAGGAGAAGGAGTGTATCTTGCAGTGTGCATCTAATCCAACTTCAGCCTTGTGTCATTAGAGTTGGTGATATGGTTTTGAACTTGATTGTGCAAGGAAACAAATGAATCTTTCAGTTGTGTCATGCTTCTATCTACACCACTGAGATCATATCTGAACATCTGGTCTGAGAAGTGTTTGAATTTATTTTTGATCTCAGTTTGAGAGGGAATGAGTTCATCCATCTTTTCCCTTACCGTCTTCCTGATCCTGTCTTCATGACCAGTCAATTTGACTTCAAGAGCTTTACCAAAAAGGTGAAAATCCTTGAGTTGAGCTTTATGCACTTCTGTGACTGCATCATATACTTCTTGTGGAGTCAAGGCCTTTGAATTGCTTCCAAGGATATTAACATACTCTTCCCTGAATCTGGCCAAGACTTGATCCATTTCCAACATAAAGTCATCAGATATCCATGCATCCACATTTCCATCTTGCTCTGCATCATTCATAGTTTTCTCTTTCTGCTTCTCAACTTCTTCATTGTATGTAAGCATGATAGCTTGATAATCTTGATTGCTCATGTTGATAATCTACTCCAATAGTAGATCATCTACAGAATTTGGTTGAGAGCCAGATTCTTGTAGCCACTGAGAGACAATATGAGGTTGTGAGGAGGACGGTTCAAAAACACCTGCAACTGAAGTCATAGTTGGACTCACAGATTGCTCTATGGTTTTGACAGTGTGTTGTCCTCCATTTGTAGTGGGAACCTCCAATTGAATTGAAGGGGACTTGACTGGGTTACTGTCATGACACCAACCTCAAAACTTTATGTGTCTTGTAACACACTGCCACTTGAATGTGATATACTTGCCTCCCTTATGACAGGATCATGGGAAATTGTACTCCTAGCTTCAACTTCCAGGGCAATCTCTGCTAGGGTTGTGATGTTCACAGGTCGACCCCATGGCATCAAGAAAAGGCAACTTCCATAGACTGGCTTCCTTCGTTGACCTTAGTCTCTCACCTTCTAAATGTAGTGTCTGGGTGGTGAGCAAAGCTTCTTGAGCTAAGTCACTTAATTTTTGTTGCATTTGAGAAGTGGATTTAAGTGGAATTGGAATAGAAAAAATTTGAGTCATAAGAATTTGGTGCTCAGTTGTGAGTGTTGGCAGCTCCCACTGAATGAATGAGTTAGCTTCAAGAGATGTGTCCTCACAGTGTGTACCTTCCTTGTTTCTCCTACCATACACTTGAATTACTTCTTATGCAGGCTGTGTAGACTCACTACTGGTTGGTTTTACAACTGCATCCTGTTGGGAGGATGTAGAGGTGGCTAGAGTTATCAGCTCAGTTTGTTTACTCCTTTTGGATCTCTTCACCAAGGGTGACTCTTTATCAGCTAGGTCCTCACCACTCTCAGTTACTACAGTTAAGGTTTCCCCCTTTCCCTTTTATTTACTCACCTCATCCTTTTGAGAAGATGAGGTGGTTGGTTGCCTAGCTTCTAAAGGTTTTGAAGGAATGGTTGCATCTTGGGAAGATCCTTGTGGGTGTTTCTCTATTTGTACTTCCACAGGTTCAGGGATCGTAGCTGTGTTAGATTGATTACCCATACTTCTCATGTCTAGCATAGAATAAGGATAAGTCTAAAATCTTTCAATCATGAAAGGTGTTAACTTAAGACTTATTGGAACCTTATTCTTAGTAAGAAGTGATCCAAGTAGAATTTTGGAAACTTTCTTACAATTGCCAATTAATGTCCTGTTTACACCGTCTAGCACATGTATGTCATTTACTTTATAATTTAAAGCTGACATAATAAATCTAAGCAGAAAGATCTCCTTACCTCTTGATTCCAATGACATTGTCAACCTGGTGCTCAGCTCGTCCAAAATATAGTGTCCTACATTTATCTGTTTGTTGTGATCCATGAAGTAGGCCAACTTCTGGACAATACTAGATATGTTGTGAAATCCTGACTTTCTGCAAGTAAATGCTCTCATCACAGAGTGAAAGTGGAATGACCATTCCCTCCTCGGATACTTCTTGTTCATGCTACCAGATTAATCCTCTCAGAATAATTTATGAAGTCCATGAACTCATGCAGCTCATCCTAAGTTGGAGCCTCCACCAGATTATCAGTAGGAATGCCCAAAGCCTTGTTGACATCATCCTCGAGAATCTCCACTTGTTATCCCTTAATTGTGCAGTTTATCACTATAGTTACAGCTTGATTCTCATGCACAACTGTCCTAGTTGTTGCTGTGTTCAAAAAATCACCTAACACATCTAAATACAACACAAGATTAGCATTTAGAGCACCTACAAAGTAGGTCTCAGAAAGAAACTTAACAAATCACTGAAAAACTTCAGGTGCTTGATTTGCATCCAGAAATGCAAGAAAGTTGGTTTCCTTGGGGAGAAAGGGTACAAGATTGTTGGATGAAAATGATATGAGTATGAAGTTTAGTGGGTAAAAGAGCTTTGTGAGAAAGAAGGAAAAACTAGAGAGAAATCCGTTTTGGATTGAAAGCTAAGTCACTTATGATCTCGAAAGTTGTAAGTAAGTGTATGTATCAAGAAGTCTGGGTATTTATAGTAAAAACAAATGACTTGTCGAGAACTCATAAATAGACGTTTGGAATTTTCCTATCGAGAAGACATTTTTAAGAATTGAATTACATATCGAGAAGTCACTTTAAGTTACTCTTATAGAGAACTAAAAATTGACTTATCGAGATGTCAAATAAATACCCAGTTTGTCCCAAAAGTGGACTGAATTAATTCTAACTTTTATTTGAATAAATTTAAAATTAAATTAGAACAAATTTTCCAAATGTATTTTACTAAAATAATTATTATTAAATTATTTCAATTCTGAGTTATTGATAAGTCAAAAATTATACTTGTAGAGAACTCTGTGAATTTATACTACTAGAGAACTCTACAAGAGCTTATAGATAAGTCATTTTTAAGCTTATCGAGAAGTCACTCGAGAAGTCAGTAAATTGACCTGTCGAGGACTCACTTGAGATGTCCTAAAATGACTTGTCGAGAAGTCAATTAGACTTATCGAAAACTCAGTTCTCTATATACTTTTGATTTTTGTAATTTTACCTGGTGTTAATTTTACATATTAAGAATGTAAATTAACAATTATGCAGTTTACTTAGAATTTGAAAAATTCCAAGTTAACTTTTATTTTGAAGAATAAATATGCAGAGATTTCTGAATTATTTATACTTCATATTTCAGTTAATTTCTAATAAAATAAAATTGATTTTGTTTTACTGGAAATTAATCTGCTGCAAAACATTAGCTGAGTTCTTGCCTTAGGATGAACAATTAAGCATTCCAATTTCACCTACAAGTTTAGTGAAAGTTGCTTCATCCAAAGGTTTAGTAAAAATGTCAGCTAATTGTTTTTCTGTTTGAACAAAAATGAGCTCAATGGTACCATTTACAACATGTTCTCTAATAAAATGGTACCTTACATCAATGTGCTTTGTTCTAGAATGGTTAACTGGATTAGCCACTATAGATATAGCACTAGTATTGCCACATATAATGGGAATTTTGTGTAACACATAATTCATTAGCTGATTTCTAATCCAAAGCACTTGAGCACAACAACTTCCTGCAGCTATGTATTTAGCTTCAGCTGTGGAAGTTGACACAAATTGTTATTTCTTGTTATGCCAGGATACAAGCCTTTGTCCAAGAAACTGACAGCTCCCAGTAGTGCTCTTTTTGTCCACACTGCATCCAGCAAAATCTGTATATGTGTAACCAATAGCTTCAAAACCGGTTCCCTTAGGATACCATAATCCCAAGTTAGGAGTCCCCTTCAAGTATCTGAAAATCATTTTAACAGCCATCAAATGTGATTCTTTTGGATTGGCTTGAAATATTGCACACAGACATATTGCAAACATTATGTCTAGTCTACATGCTATCAAGTAAAGAAGGGATCCAACCATACCTCTACATCCTGAAATGTCTACATTCTTGTCTTTCATGTCTTCATCCAACTTTGTTGCAGTAGACATTGGTGTAGAAGTAGGTGAACAATCAACCATACCAAGTTTTATTAAAAAGTCCTTGCATACTTGGTTTGGCTGATGAAGATTCGATCATTTCTTTGACTAACTTGAAGTCCAATAAAATAACTTAATTCTCCCATCATGCTCATTTCATATTCAGTCTGCATAAGCTTAGAGAATCTTTGGCACAACTTCTCATTAGTAGATCCAAAAATAATGTCATCTACATATATTTGGATTAGAATCAATGCATTACCATGGTTTTTGTAGAAGAGATTTTTTTCTATTGTTAATCTAGTAGAACCATGTTTAAGCAGAAATTCTGATAATGTATCATACCAAGCTCTAGGTGTCTGCTTTAATCCATATAGAGCCTTGAGCATTTTATACACAAAGTTTGGAAATTCAGGATCTTCAAAGCCAGGTGGTTGTTGCACATACACTTCTTCTTCTATCTCACCATTTAGGAAAACTCTTTTTACATCCATTTGATTTAATTTGAAATTTGAGTGTATAGCAAATGCTAGAAAATCTCTTATTACTTCAACTCTTGCAATTGGAGCAAAAGTTTGATCATAATCAATTCTTTCTTCCTGTGAGTAGCCTTTTGCAACCAACCTTGCTTTGTTTCTGGAAACCATAACATTTTCATCCATCTTGTTCCTGTACACCGACTTTGTTCCAATTACACTTCTATTCTTTGGTGCAGGAACTAACTCCCAAACTTTGTTTCTTTGAAACTGATTGAGCTCTTCTTGCATAGCAGATATCCAATCAGGGTCCACTCGATCTTCTTCAATTTTCTTGGGCTCAACTTGAGATAAAAAGCATGAATGTAGGCAATCATTAGCAGTTGCACTCCTAGTCCATACACCAGAATTATGATCACCAATTATTGCATTATGATTGTGACTTCTATCCCATTTCCTGGTGTGAGTTTGTTAATTGGTACCTTCATCATTTTCTTCAGTATTGATATGATTTGTAGATTCTTCTTCTATTTTTCCCCCTGAGTTTGTGCTATCAAAATCAGGTGTTAGAGTTGAGTTTCCATTCCCTCGATTCTATTGTCCTTTAGATTCTTCATTAAGCATTTATTGTGCATTAACTTCATCATCACCGTCAGAATCTCTATCAATGTTTAGATTTTCAAATGCAAGAGCTTCAGCTTCATTTTCATCAAGGCATTCCAAGCTTGGACACTTCTCATCATCAACAGACACCTCTGTGCTTTCCATAATCTTCTTTTGATCAATCACATAAACTTTGTAGGCTGTTCTTTCCAGTGAATATCCTAGAAAAATTGCTTCAAAGACTTTTGAGTCAAATTTTCCCACATATTTAGAGTTGTCTTTCAAAACGTAATACTTGCTTCCAAACACATGAAGATGCTTTATAGTAGGCTTTCTTTTAGACATGATTGATTAAGGTGATTTTCCATGTGCTTTGTTGATGAGATATATGTTCTAAGTGTAACATGCAGTGTTAACATCTTCTTCCCAGAAACTTGTTGGAAACTTGGCATCTTGTAGCATTATTCTTGCAGCTTGAACTAATGTTCCGTTCTTTCTTTCAACTACTCCATTTTGTTGAGGTGTTCAAGCAGCTGAGAATTCTTGAACAATGCCTTTACTTTTGTAAAATTTACTCAAGGTAGCATTTCTGAATTCTATTCCTTTATCACTTCTCAATCTTTTTACACAGTTGTAATCTTCAGCCTATTTTTCTATCTTCTTGATGTGCTCAATTATGATGTGTGGAGTTTCATCTTTAGAGTACATGAACTCTACCCAAGTCTATCTTGAGAAATCATCCACCATGACAAGTGCATATTTGTTCGTTGAAATAGATAAGACATATACTGGCACAAACAAGTCCATGTGAAAGAGCTGCAATGGTGCACTTATAGAATTCACAGTTTTTGACTTATGACTTGATCTTTTCATTTTTCCTTTCCGACAAGTTTCAAAAACTTCAACTCGACCAAATTCCATTTTAGGCATGTCTCTTTCTAACTCCTTTTTGTCCAAGGTGTTAATTGCCTTGAAATTCAAGTGAGACAGCTTTTTATGCCAAAGCTTGCTCTGTTCTTCTAATGCCTTGGTGTAGAAGCAATAAATGTCATCCTTATTTGTTAAGTCCAAGTATGCAACAAACAAGTTTCCTTTCCTTGCTCCTTTCAGAGAAACTACACCAGTTTTCTTGCTGATAAAAGTGCATTCTTCTTTGTTGAATAAAACTTCAAAACCTTTGTCTACAAATTGGCTAACACTTAGAAAACTCACTTCAAGACCAGCTACCAGTGCTACATCATCAATGACAATATTTCCAGAAACAATCTTCCAATATCCCATTGTGAATCCTTTGTTGTTGTCTCCAAAGGTCACCAAAGGGCCGGCTTTCTCCTCAAACTGTGTTAGTAGGTCTTTATCACCTGTCTTATGCCTGGAACATCCACTGTCTATGATCCAGAAGACTTTCTTCTCTTTGCCCTTCACATAATGAGTTTTAAGTGTGCTTAGCAACCCAAGCAGTGTTAGGTACTTTTTTCTTGTTAACTGATTTAGCAGAAGTAGAATGAGTAGTTTCAGGTAAAATAGAGTTCATTGACTGTTTAGCACTTTCCCTTTCAGTTGTAGACCCAATTTTTGTTTCTTTGAGGTCTACTCTTAGTTTGTGGCAACTCTTTATTACTTTCAAGTTGCAACGAATGCAGTCAAACTTATTACAGAATGAATAAGGATCATTTGCATTTGCTTCATTATATTTGCAGGCTTTCTCAGTTGGCCTGCTAATTGTAACGACCGAGAAAATTACGCTTGTATTATATTATAATAAAATAATTATATGTATTATTATGGAATTAAATGTGTTGAGTCGTAAAACCTTAATTGATACGTGTTACGTGTTTTCTGTTTTGATCGGAATGTGTTTCGGGTATTTATTGAGTATTTTATTATAAGTTATAGGTTTTATATCAAAATCCGTACAGCTCAAACAGTGTTTTAAAAGCCCGTATTTATAACAAAATCATTAGCCCTATTTTTCCAAGAACGGCCTATACCATATCGCTATTCTGAACCCCTAGACATTTTACAAATTTACATTTTTCGCGAAAAATGACTTTTCCGGACCCCTTCGGGAGTCAAAAGCCCCACAAAAATCACATTTTTATTTTTATATGATCATGAAATTATCAAACATTATTTTTCTTGCATTTTTGTACTAAACATAATTTTTGGGAATTTTTAGCATTTATTTTGTATTTATTGGATCATTAAAAATTCATAATCAATACCCAAAAATTATAAAAATTAGAGCCAAATATTTTTATTAGATGTGTAATTAGCCCCTTAATTTTATTTAGGGGTATTATTTTCAGTACTATAAATAGCTGATTATTTATTAATTAATTAGTTAATTATAATTAAAAATCAGAAAAATCAAGAAATAATTTGTATGGGTGAAGAACAATAGAAGAGATTCAATCACAGATTTAAAAGTGAGTCTGTTGTCCAATTTGATCATGTGAGCAACCAAAACGATCCTCTTGATCTCTACTTGCTATTCATACCATCAATTTTCTATTTTATAGCTTCAATTTTCGATTTGTATTTTAGGGTTCTTGAGCTAATTTGGGTATTTGCAAATCCATGTGTTTTGGTTGCTGAGAGTTACATGAATAGATTACCCAGGTTGTGTAGATAATTGTACATATTTTTAATTGATTTTTCTATTCCCGGAATCATGAATTACCACTACGCCATAGATTGGAATCCGCAAACCCATGAAACCGTAACTAAAGGCCAAAAAAGCGTTGCTAATGGCCAAAAAAAGGCTATGGCGACTCTTTTCCGGGGTTGCAATTTTAGGCATTGGCATAGAGTTTTTTGCAACCCCGGTGACACCCTATTGCAACCCTTGTTTATCCGTTACAGAAACGTGCTATTGCAACACCAATGGGGTTGCAATAGGTCTTTAAAAGTGCTACAGTGGGGTTTCGGCTATCAGTACAATATCTTTGGGCCCCACAATGGGGCCCACATGTGGGGTATCGATGTAACCTTTTTGCAACGTTTTTTAGTGTTTTTTCAACGCTTTTTAGTATTTTTTGGGACACTTTTTAGTGTTTTTTACAACGCTTTTTAGTGTGTTTATCAACGTTTTTTAGTGATTATTAGCAAGACTATAAAGACCTATTGCAACGCTTTTATAAAAAAAATGCTAGAAACTATTTGTAAATTAACATGCCTATAAACTATAAACATCAGTCCACCAACCATCACCATACTACCACTACCTTCACCATACTACCATCAGTTCCCCATACTACCACAACCTTCACCATTACCATACTATCATCCTTATACCACTAATTGTCTACCAACCATAAAATAAAAGCGGAAGTTTAAACAAGTTAAAGTTAAAATTCAAAATCTAAACATAGAATGCTGCTAGAACGCTTCTGACTAGGTAACACCACCTCCAGTAATAGGAGTGACCATGGTAATAGGAGTGCCATCATTATGGTCACTTGAAATTGTATCACCTCCAGTAAAAGGCACATAGTATCAACTTCAATCTTTGATAACTTCATACATAATTGATCATTTCCAAGGTGAAACTGATGGCGATGGTTCAGAAGTTCATTCAGCAATAACTCAGCTTCCTCAACAAGCATAACTTCACTCCCAACTCCTTTGAGCAAAGACAAAAGTATTAGCTGCGAAATCCAATCTATGACGTAGTGTAAGTTTTGGGTTTTCAACCCATTTTTGAATTCGGGTTTCGATTTTGGGTTGTTGTTTGTTGATTCTGTGGTTAGAGGAGTGTAGATCATCGTTTTTGCAATGGATTCGTACTGGTTTTGTTGAGTTTGGTGTCATTTTTGAGGTCACCAGAGTTCGAACGCCGACGTCGTGTTCTTCGCGTTCCGGCCGGGTTTCGACGAGAGGAAGGCGAACGAAGAAGGGGGAAGGCTGGGAATCGATCACGAAGTGAATACGGGGTTAATTTTGATAGAAAAATGGCCCGATTTGACTGTGTGTTGCTCGCCGGATTGTTCGCTGGAATCGGCCAGCCAGCGTCGGGATTTTTCTGGGCAGCCGCGTTGTTCTTCCCCAACCCAGAGTCGACCCGGTTTCTACCAGGGAAACGACTCGGGTTTGATCCAAAAGAAGCCAATTTGGTTCCCTGTTTCCTGTTTCTGAAATTTTAATTAATTATTCATATTTTATAAAATCAAAAATCAGTTTTATAAATTCTAAAAATCATAAAAATTGGTTTTAAATTCTGAAAATTATTATAATTAATTTCTAAATTATTTTATTAATTTATAAATTTTAAATTGATTACTTATTTAATTATTTAATTATTATTTAATAATTAATTAATTAATTAATAATTAAAATTAAATAATAAGATCGAAAATTATGATTAATAATTCGATAATTAGTCGAATAATGCGAGTAACTCGTAGTTGTGCGAGTAGTGCTGCGATAGGTTGAATTTATTATTTGAGTGATCGTTTATTTAATCGAGTAGTGTTGCAATAGTTATTCGTATCGAATAATTATTCATAAATGATCGATTTAATCGTATAATTGGTAATAATTTGTGATTAACTGTAATAATTTGCAATTAATCCTAATAAGTAATGATTAATTTTTTTTAATGTAATAAATATTAAATAATTATTTAAAAATATAATTAAGGTTTATTTAATTATAATTAATTAATTATAATTGATTTGTAATAAATTAAATCTTGTTAATTGTGTAGTAATTAAACCGTTAGTCCGATTTGAGTGAAAGGAAGACCCTTAGACTCAGAAAAATAAAACGAATCCATTAAAAATTATTACAAATCATAATTTTAGTATTAACAAGGCAAATCAAGCAGAAGACGGAAGGCGGTGATTTATATGAGGTTAAGTACGCGTCAGGCAAGTTTTTTCCCCTATTCTAAATCCAGAATAGTGAAATATACCCCACTTTTCCATATCAATTACACTTTGATATTTCTTGTTTACATATACCGATACACAAATATTGATTCTTGTTCTATTTCATTTCGATTTTTTATTTGTCCCAATTTATTGAATCCTATATTCATATTCCAATATTGATACCGTTACTTATATATACTCTGATATATCCTGATATTGGGTTACATCAAAAGCATACCGATTGTTCCGGATGCTAAGGTATGGACTGGATGGTTACGATACGGGACGGGTATTAACCAGACCCTTGATTATGCGGCCATAGTTGTATGGGTACCCTTATATTGGTTGGGTCTATGCAGTTGGGTATAGATCTGCACTGTATCCTGACTGATCAGCAGGTTACAATGCATATGTTGGTTTTTGTTTCCAGTTTTATTCATTTGGCACTCGCCAGTAATGGAAAATTATTATTCTTTACAGAAATATATGGTTGTTCAAACCACAGATTACGGTTAATCTGTTCTTCTCTCTTTATACTATATATATTGTTGCAGACTTGCTGAGCAATTCTGGCTCACCCCCTTTTGTTGTTATTCACATTATTTTTTAATAAAAGTATAGAATGAAACCCATCAGAACCAGAGTAGTCAAGAAGCGAGTCAAGCAGTGGGACCCTCTTATACCAAGGGTGTTTGTCCCTATCCTAGAAGAGAGCTTTGAGTTACCAGATCAGGTGTAGCAGGAAAAGTAATAGTTGTAGTTTGAATAAAAGTTGTTTAGTTTAAAATATGAATAAAATAAATTTTTGTAACAAAGAGAGTTTTTGAGATAATTGATTTAGTTTGCTTTGTAATAAAGTTGGTTTGTAGTTCTTGTTTTCAATCCTTAACCTTGAAAAGATCCTGAGTAGTAGTAGTTCGGGGTAATTATTTTATTTATATTCCGATTGTGCAGGATTAGTGAGTAGTTAATATCAGTAATGCCCCAAATCTATACCCCGGCTTTGGAGGGTATTACACTAACTGCCTTTTCATAATGGTGAGTTAGGTGATTCATAGAGCCACATTTTTCACACTTCTTTCTTGGAACATCTGCAACATAAGCAAAATTGTTGCTTTTGTTTATCCCTATTTTCCCATTTATATTTTTCTTTTTCTTTCTTGCATCTTCACTTTTGGTTTCTTTGACAGGTGTCTTCGGACTTTGTTTTTCCATGAGCTATTCTTCAGTTTTGAAGGATTGAGTTGATTCTGCAGTTTTTTCCTCTTTATCCTCATCAACAATTTCTTGCTTGATAATCAATTCTTCTTCACTGAAGTTGACTTCACATGCTTTTAATATAGGTGCATTAACCTCTTTCAAAAAGGTTGGAGCATTTTCAGTTTTCTTTGCTTTCCCTTTGTCACCTATAGTCTTCTTTTTATCATTTAAAGCATCATAGTCAAGGCCAATAGCAATGTTAGTACATGGCTTATTTTTCTGATGGTATTGTCTAACCAGTTCAGATGCATTTCTGAAAGATCTCAGCTTCCCTTCATTCTTTTCCAGCTTCTCTCTTAGTACTGCTTCAATTTGATTTGCACACTTCAGCTTGTTCTTTAGATATGCATTTTCTTGTTTTAAAACTTCAGGCTCCAACAACAACAATTATGTTTCTTGTTTCTCACTTTCAAACTTCTCATTCAACTTTGTCGGTCTGCTCACTTCTTCATTAGCAGCAACCATGCTCGTGTGGATGTGAAATATTTCTGTGCTTATCTTCTCTATAGTTTCCTTATATTGACTCACATTTAAATCGATTGTGGTAAGAGTTGGTACCTGTGATTTAGATGATGATGATTCTCCTTGCACCAAGGCCATGAGTGCATAATTTCCAAATTCTTCATCTTCATCACTTTCAGAGTCATCACAACTTTTACCCTCTACAATATAAGCTTTGCTTTGCTGTTTCTTCATCAGAGCTTAATACTTTGTTTCAAGTTCAAGATAAGCTTTATCCTTCTTTGCTTTCTTAGATTTCCTACATTCTGTAGAAAAATGGCCCAACTCATCACAGTTGTAGCACCTTGTCTTAGATCTATCAACAGATCCAGTCTTGTAACTATTCTTGCTTTCGGAATTATACTTCCCTTTTCCTTTCCAGCTATTGACTTTGTTGAAAAACTATCATTTGCTCTAGAAAAATCTTGGGTTCTTTACTCTAATGTTAGAGAATTTTCTAGCCAAATAAGCCATTGACTGATCTAGCTCATCCATTTCATCAAGAGTGTAGAACTCATCTTTTTCCAATTCCAGAATGACTTGTTCATGTGAATCATTTGTTCTTTGCTCACTAGTTGAGGCCACTGGAGTTTGAGATCTTGGCTCATCATTAGATGTTTGGCTTTCATTGACAATTAAAGCACTTGAGACATCTACAACATGTCCTTGGCCAGATCTCAAGTCTCTCCCTTCCCTGATTGCTAAGATTTTTTGTTCCAAATGATCAGGGAGAGTAAGCAAGAACTTTAAGTTTACTTCTTCAGCTTCATAATACTTATCATGAAGTTCCTCAGTCCCTTCACAGAGTATCTCAATCTTTTCCCATATTTGCTTGGCAGTGTCACAGTTGACAATGTTGTTATACCTCACATTGTCAAGTGACTCAATCAGTATTAATTGCAAGCAACTATCCAGGGAAACTTTCTCCTTTTCAGTCTCAGTATACTCAGAAGGATCTTTTAGAGCATAATCACCTGGAATGACCATATCACCATCTGTTGATTCTTCAACTTTAACCATAGGAGTGAATGCCCCATTTTTGAGTATATGAATATAGAGTGGATTGATAATCCTGATAAACAACATCATTTTCTTTTTCTAAAGAGTGTAGTTAGCTTTGTCAAAGGTAGGAATTTTGATGCTACTGATTTTCAGTATTCATTCATTTTTCCAAGATCTTGAATTTATTTACTTTCAGATTTTTCTCTGATACCACTTATTGGGAAATGAATAACACACGGTGGGGGGGGGGTGAATGTGTTTTTCTGTTTGAGAGCTTTTCTTGAATATTTTTAGTTGAACAAAGTAAATTTAATCTTGTAGAGATGATGTGTTAATGCAGTAAATAAACATGCAATAAACAATAACACAATCTTTTCAAAACTCACTTAATTTTTATATCAAAAATCAAGAATGTTTTGATACAAAATTTATCGGCTCTTTGTTTAAAGAGCTTAGCTTCTTCTTGAGAGAGCTACAAGATTTCTATCTAAATTGTTACTTCTGACTGAAGGACCAGTGTTAACTTTATAATTCAGTTAACTGCTGGTTTACACAGTGTTCAATAAGACATGCTATTAGCTTTTTTAAACTGTCACTTGTCATTTCTATTTATAGAAAAGTAACTCTTTCAATTCTGTCTTAGCATATATTTAACATCCTGTGATTATCTTCATCTGCCTCTGTCAGTTAATCTTCACCATTGATCTTGCACATTTTTCAAACTGCTTTTTATAGACTTGTCAATCCAGCTGGTTGGATTATTTTTTGATTGTTTATCTTGAATATTGAACTGGTCTGTGATTTTGTACTTTGAGAATTTCACTCGAGATCTCCAATTAGCCATATAAAGATCTTGACATCTCGATAAGTATAATGACTTATCGAGATCTCTAATGCTCTAGTGAATTTGACTTATAAAGGTCTCTGAGTTCTCGAATGAAACTTTGGCTCGTCGAGATCTCTCAGCATCATGTCTTCACTTAGACTTGTAGACAACTTAGAGTTCTCCAGTGAATTTTGACTTATCGATATCTCTGAATTCTCTAGTGAACTTTGACTTATCGATAACTCAGAGTTCTCTAATGAATGTAGACTTGTCGATAACTCTGAGTTCTCTAATGAAGAAATGACTTGTCGATATCTCCAACCTTAATGTCTTCTTAACTTGTCGATAGCTCTCTGAGTTCTCTAGTAGCTTTCCTGACTTCTCGATAAGTCATTTGGAGTTCTCGAATGACTTCTCTATAACACTAAATCTGATACTTGTAGATAGAAGCCAAGCCTCTTCAAAATTCTTTTAAGGCATGATCACCTTGATCTTCTTCCAGATAGAATCCTTAGGCTTGATACTGTTTCAGGAAAAAGACTCCAGTCTGCTCCTTTGCATTTTTACAGACTTTAAAATGTTACAAGTACAAATACAAACTAAGATAATAATACAACTTACTTAGGTTTGACAAATTGTCTTAGTCTTGTTAAGGTACATGCATATCTTATACATAATCTCGTCTTTTAAATTTGGTACGTCGGGGATCAATTATATTAATAAGTACCGAGAAAATTATAAGAATCAATTAATCAAAACAAGGTGGTATAGACAATGCTTTGATGAAATCCAATTTCTTTAGCCCATCGATCAAGCAATGATATGAACCTTAATCTTCCGGATGAACAAGTTAGACAAAAAGGACAAGAGACACCTAGAAAACTGTACCATCACAACCGTTGAATTCCAAATGATTCCCATCATAGCCTTCGATTTTAAAACTCTAACATCACGCATACTAAGGCAGTGAAATGTTGCGTCTTTGAGATATATTATATATACATCAGACCTCTCTCTCTTTACCATTTTATCACTTCATAAAATCTTTGTAAACATGAACATTCTTTCATGAGCTTTAATCTCTTGCAAGAACGGGAAATATAAAGTCTCGATTCCCGTAACAACCTTACCCTGCTTCTCAATTTTTGTTCAGAACTCTTTGTACTTGGATATGCATGTTATTCCATTTCATGTTTTTTGTAATATCCGGGATATTGCATGTAATTATATTTATAGATAAATAATTATTCTGTGATTATTATGTGATTTTTTGTCAATTATTTGACGATTGGTGTTGTTATGTGGATGTTGATATGTGGTAAAGTATAAGTATATTGATATGTGATAATTATTTTGATTTTATATTAATTTATAAATTTAAAAATTATTTTCTGAATAATTACAAAACTATTTTATAAAGCCGGGAATCATCCGACTTTAACCGTTTTTATGTTTTTGCAACCCGAAACTCTTCCAAAAACTATTTCCTAACATAATCTGGTAATTCCAAACATTTTCCGTGTTTTGACTTTTTCGATCCGGATTATAGTTTGACTCGTGCGCGGCCCGGTGCAAAATTTTCGATACGATAATAATTTGGATAAAGCAACAAAACCCGTATTCCCAAAAGACGGGATAATATTACATTATTTTTGTATAAAGTGTCTTATAAGAAGCCCGGTTTGGATAATTATCCAATACGAGTACGAAATCGGATCGTTTTTGTAGTTACTTAGCTGCTAAGTAACTTATTTATCGATCCAAAATGATCCAACAGGAACCAATATTCCATAAATATATATAGCCCTTTTAGTATTTCATTTTATTCGTATAATCATAATCAGTCAGTAAATCATGTAAAATACATAGAGAATGTCAAATTCATGTCGCGTTCTTGATAATCAAACCTGTAAACAAATGCGTTATCGAACTCGGAATGCAGCGTACTATATACCGAATCGAAGCTCTTGAAAAACTCTATACATCTCCACCATCTATTCAAGTGCAGAAATCAAGGTTTTCTTCTTATTTATTTATTTTAATTCAAATTAATTAAGAATTAAATTTTTGTTCATGATGTTGTTTGTGTGATTTGATGGCATAATCATGTAGATCTTTTCTTCCTGGTCATTTTGGTATATTATATGACTGATTTGGAGTTTAATAACATGTTCAAAATTAATGTTTGATTCTCGAATTGAAGAACTAGGGTTTATAGATTTGAATGTTCTTAATTTGAATTTAGGCGTTTGTGATTCAAGGGTTATTGGTTTAAATTGTTTGCACCAAGTTATAGATCGGGAAATAAGGAATCTATTGGTACCAATTTTGTAATAACCCCAATTTTTGGAAATTTTTGAAACCCTTATGAATAGTGATTTTGCAGATTATGCTGAATGAGAAAACTTTTGATGCCACACTATGTAGGGGTTCTGTAATTGATCTTCTGGGATATTATTAGTACTCTATGTGGTATATAAGTGTATGTAAAGATCGTCAGAATCCAATTCCGAATACTTTGATTTTTCCCGGAAATCCACTAGATACGGAAAGAATTGAGTATAAGGTAACAGGATAAAAAAGATTTAAATTAAAGGATTATAAGAGAGGATCATAAAAGGAATACAATATATTGAGAAAGGTTAAGGGAACCTAAGTAATAAGATCCCGGGTATGATCCCTCAAACGATAAACGAAAACGAAAGTTAAGCGAACCATATAACAGATCAGCGGTCATTAGGCAAACAATTAGGAGGTTAATCAAGGAGGTTAGGGATGATGAGGTCACCCAACCAATGAGAAGAGGGCAAGTAAGAGATGATGACACAATAAGGTGATGTAAGCATGACATAGGGAAGGAGGAGGTGTGGTTGGTTTACAACCACACAAATATAAGGTTATTAAGGTAATTAACCAAAAACAAAACAAAAAAACAACCAAGCTAAGCCAAACAAATCAAAAAACACAAAATCATTTCATTCTCATCATCTTGCTCTCGGCTTTTCATCTTTTTCAAAGGAAAAAAAATCAAAATCAAGTTCCAAGCATTGTTAAATCACAAGGTAATTATCTAAGGTTCCTTGTACATAGATATGGATATGCTATAAGTTTAAGCTCCTAATTCCTTCACAATCTCTTCCAATAAATCAAGGAAGAAGATGGTGAATAGTAACCTTCAAGAAATAACTTTAGTTTTCTTGAATTTTTATGAAAGATTAAGGTTATACAAGCAAGGATCAAGGTTCTTTAGGCATTCAAAGCTCTTGTGTTGTGTTAAAAAGCTTTAAGGAAGGTATAATCTCTTAACCAAGCTTTGTTATTGAATGTTAAGAGCATAATATGAGTATTATAGTTCATGAGAGGCTTGATGGTTGTGTATGTAGAGATTAGTTGGTTTTGGGATGTTTTTGGAGTTGTAAATCTTGGTTGTTGATTAATGAACTTAAGTGTAGTTTAAATTCATGATAAAGAATAGTATAAATTGTTAATGTTGAGTTGTTGGGGCTGTTATGATAAAGTATGGATGGAGTTGGATTGGGTTGTGATTGTGGGTTGATTGTGAGATGATTTGGAGTTGTTTAAAATTGGGTAATCGCGTAAACATAGCCGTCGTAATGCCCGATTTACCGTAGACTGTTTTTGTTCTTAAGATCAGAACCCTTGAACTCACTGTTAGGTTTTGACCGTTGCCATGATTAGATAGTTCATGTTATGAGCTTCGTTTTGATATGTGGTTCGTTTGATTCCGATGAACGGTTTAGGAGAAACGGCCGTTTTAAGTAACGACGTTTCGCGAACGAACCCTTACCCCTCGCCTTACTTTGAAACATAGGTTAAAGACCAAAAAGGGTTAATTAGTGTATGAAACAATTATGGTAAGAGTGTTAGGCAGTTGGTAAGATACTCGCGAAAGAATCGCCTTAAAACCCTTAATGGTTAATTTATTAAAAATGGTGGAGCCGAGGGTACTCGAGCGACTTAAGTAAATCGTTAAGCGCGAAAGCGAACGTTAGGACTCTAAATGGTTAAAGTCTAGTTTCTTAAGCGACCGGGGTTTAATTCCGACTTATGTTGTTGTTCATAGGTTATCGGGCCCACTCTAAGCCTAAGCCTATCCGGGAGCGCTCAGGCAAGTTTTCTACCCGTTATACTGTTGTTGTGATGTATATATGTATATGCATTATCTTGTGATAGATGCATGTTGGTTAATTAGCAAATTTTGCGATATATTGAAGCATGCTGATATGGTATATATATGCATGCCTGTTTCGTATTCTTTCCATATATAATTGTTGATAATACCTATGCTAGAGGATAGCGGTAATTTGTATATACCCTTAGTATAGGGACCCAAAGGTGGAAATATTTTCTAAAACCGGGAGTCGAGGATCCCGAGTAGATTTTGTATATATGGATATAAATATAAATATATATATACTTATATATATATATGGTCATAGTTTTCAAAACTATTACTCGAATAAGGTTTATTCGATAACTTTAACTTTATTTTATTATTGAATATTATTTCGAATATTATTCGAAGGCGTATGACTCCTTTATATTAAATGAATATTATTTGAATATTCAATTGAGGATGTATGACTCACTTTATTTTATTTAATGAATATAATTTGAATATTCATTCGAGGGTTTATGACTCAGTTTATATTATTTAATGAATATTATTTGAATATTCATTTGAGGATCTATGACTCCAATTATTTGCTGAGATTTGTTCTTTATTTTATTAAAGAATAAGGTGTAAATAATCAAACTTATTTTCGATTATTCAAATAAAGATAGTACTTTCGTATAGGTATATCTTTGGTTATTTAATATTCATTTCAAGTATAAGTTTTAAAACTTCTACTTCAATTATTTTTATAAAGATTATTCTTTATGGGAATATTATTTAAATAATAATATTCAGATATTTTCTAATATATTGGGACTGATTTACCTTGTTAAATCAGCATCACTCCAAACATTCGTAAAAATGTTTTGCGAGTCTTCAAAATGATTTTTAAAAGTTAGAGCGGATCCCAAAACTCATTTTTATATTTAAGATCCTCCTTTCGAAGGGGATTTAAATACTCGCTCAAAACTTGAGGGATCCGGCTCTGTGGTGTGTTTTATATTCGCAACAAGGTTGCTATTTTGATAAATGAATTGATTACTTACCCAACACTCGGGAAGTAAAATTCTTGGAACAAGTTAATCCATTAACAGGCATCGCCTGGGAAATATCGGTGAGTTTTCCTTTCCAACTAGATACGACTTCTTGGTGGAGCCGTATCAACAAGTTTCTACTTGGGGAAAGGGGGAACGAGCTTTACGTTTCAGAGTCATGGATTTCATCTGAACTAGGAGTGGCATAAGTGGCCGAGTAGCGCCGGCCCAGCCTTATTATATTGGCCCAAATGGCCTGGAAGTTCCGCTAAGGCGGTCCATTCCTTAGGAGTTCAGTGTTCGGTTGACAAATAAATCCGACAGGTTCTCCTCTACATGTAGAAAATGGTGGGGTTGTACTACTACGACTGATCATCGTAAGTGGTCTTCCTGGCGCGGCAAACTCCCGTAATGAGTTCATCATCCAATTGGATAATTTCTGCAACACTACCCAGAGCACTTCGATGGAAAGGCTACGGTTGGGCGATTGTTGAGTGTTGGCAGGGTCAAGTTTTCAAAATGATGTTTGCATCAAATGAAGTATCTCATAACTTCATTTTATTTTGATGATATTTTAAAGGTTGAATCTATTCAAGTCTTATCTTGTAGTCTCATCAGTGTGATGAACTTTTGAAACTAATTATAACTTGAACGGTGGTAGTTCAAGTAGTATTTGGAAAAGATATAAGTATATTGGAGTATCTTGTAACTTCATCTTTTAAACTTATATCTAGTAAATGATTATCTTATGCATGACAAAGATTTTCAGAAAAACATTGAGACAAGGTTAGATATATGAGATCACCTTGCAACGATATTTTTATACATTTATACACTGGAACTCTGTGTGTATTATGCTTGGAAGAGAACTTCCCATATTTTGAAAAGTATATATATATATACTGAGTATTTTGCGACTTCATCGCATTAAGATATCAACTTGGTTCATTTCTTTTGACCAAGACTTTCATGAGTACTATGAGAAGGCTCATATATTGTTAATCATTATACATATTATTTTGGTGGGCTTGCTGCTCACCCTTGCTTTCTTCTTTCATCACATAACATCAGATAGACAAGATGAACAGGACCAAGCTCCCAATTCGCGAGCGGATAAGAAACGTTCCGCAGTTTCCTATAGGCGTTGATGTCGCTGTAGCTGAGGTAGGAGCTACCAATAGGCTAGGCTTTCAACTTTTGATGTACCAGATTTATGTATATTTATGAATTGTATTAATGGCAAAGAAATGTAAATTTATTCAGAAAACCCTTTTAAGGTGTATTGACAGATAATTGTGGAATAAAGTGACTTGTGATTATTTTTGGGAATTCATCTCTGAGACTATAACTTGTGCTGTGTGTGTGTATATTGTGGGGTCACAGTATAGAGTAGTTGATTGTTTAATAAGATTAGGTGTTATTAAGGGAAATGGAACTCGTGACAACCCGGATCCCCGACCCCGGATTTGGGGGTGTTACAAATTTGATGGCCAAACGGTTCCGGAATAAGGGTTGCCGAAACGGCGACGCTCGCCGGAAATGTATGTTTCCTACCGTTTTTCAGCCAACCGAAGTATTGATTGTAAATTTTGAAATCACGACAAGGTCCCTGGCATCGAGTACTTCGAATCTGCAAATTTTGGTGACTTTCTGAGCATTTTCCGGCCACCGGAAAAGCTCCATGGCGGCGGCCATGGAGTCCGGCCGGCGGGTCGTTGGAGAAGATGGCCAAAGTGCCATTTGATCCCTTTTGTTTTATAAAACTTACATTTCAGTCCTTGTTGTTTTAAAAACTTATAAAGAGTGGATTTCTGTTTATAAAGAGTGGATTTCTGTTTATAAAAAATTTAAAAATGATATTTATGTTTATATTTTATTTCCTAAAATTCTTTTAATTACTTAAAAATTCCAAAAATCAATATTTTTAATTTCTGAAAATTATTTTTTAATTACAAAATAAATTTAATTTTTTAATAATTAATTTTAATTGATAATTAATTATTTAATTAGTTAATTAATTTAAATGTTGATTGATTAATTAATTTAATTACTTAATAATTAATTTTAATTGATTATTTAATTTGATTTAATTATTTATTTTTGATTTAAAAATTCTGAAAAATAGTTTCGAGTTTTAAAATATTATTTTAAATTATTTTCAAGGCTCAATAATTATTATAAAATTATTTTCAAGTTAGATTCAGGTGTTCGAACTCTATTATTTTATTATAAAATAATTCGGAGTCCCTTTTAAATTTCGAAAAATGTTCAAAAATTCGTATTAAATACTTGGAAAACCATTTTAACTCCGAATCTTCTTTGATCAAATATCCTGTATGCTATGTGCTACATGCTATTTGATTGATGTGTTATATGCCTATGTGGTTATTGTTTGATTGTTTTAGTCATAACTTTCAATCCCTAAATCAGATTTGGTAAAACGAAGGGTAGATAAAGGCTTATGACGTCTATGTACGGTTAGAATAATATGAGATTGAATATTGAAAGATACTTGTGATGCCTAGCAGAGTAAGCGAGGCATAAAAAAGAAAGCCGGTGATCAGTAAATAGAACTGAAGTGTAGAAAAAGAAAGCAGCTGATCGATGAATAAAAAATAAGCATAGAAAAAGAAGGAAAATGATGGAAAAGTAAAACTGTTAGATGGGTAAAAATAAAGTTGGAAATCATCGGTGATAAGGTAAATACTTCTAAACTTTCTTCAAGATATATTGCAAATATTTCAAACTTTCTCATACCATGTTGTTAGTATTCAAAATAAATCATGTTTTATATTGCAAGCGCTTTAAACTATTCAACCTTGAACCCTGATTTTTATTGATCTTGAGCCATAAGCCTTATTCTTAATAAACCATTGATTGTTGAATTCTCAGATACAAGCCAAACACATACGATACTACTCCACAAATACATATCTACCACATACTAATTTATGATATTGAATTTTTTGACATACTAACCCTTATTCCTTGTTTAACAGAAGACCAATCCTTGTAAGGCTTGAACCCTTGGTCTTCTACTTTCTGATTATTTCCTTGATTGAAAGCCAATCTTTTTGAATTCCTTGTTATATCCTCATGGTATTGGAAATCAACCTATGATTCAGGATAAATATTGTTTATGATTCAGCTTATTGAATTATATTGGTTATCATATTGAATTATTTTAGAATTGGATGGTTTTATAAATGTGGATCAGATTCGTGGTCGGACCAGATTCACGGTCATAATAGGCGAATGTATGCCTTGGATTCAGTACATAGAGAAAAGCTGGTACTACAAGAAAAATGCAATCAGACAATGGTTGAAAGACAACAGTTAAAAAAATACCGTTGTCCTAAAAAATACAACAACGGTGAAATGATTTTGCAAAAAAAAACAGTTGTGTGAGCTTAAGTACAGACAATAGTTATCTATCAGTTTAAAAACCGTTGTTTTTGTTATGCCCTGCCATGGAATCAGACAACAGTGTGCAAACTAAACTGTTGTCTTATAATACTAAGACAACACGCTATAACTGTTGTCAAATAACAACCATTTATCAGATTAAGACAATGGTTTTGCTGCTTATGTTGTGTAATTTGGACAAGTACTTATTCTTACCATTGTCTCATTAAACATCAAACAATTGTGCCTTTATACCATTGTTAAAAGGGAAGGCCACAGATAATGGTGTTTTAAAGCATTATAATTATAAGATTTACATGACTATGAAAGATGCAGTACAAAATGCGGATGTGGTAGCAGGTATGCTTGTTATAAATTCAGTAGAAGTCAAAGTTTTAATGGATTCTGGATCTACTGGATCTTTTGTTGATGAAAGTGTTATTGATTGATTAAAGTGAATTGCATACCCTCTTGAACCCAATTTAATTATAGAAGTAGCATATCAAAAAAGAGTTACTGTCAATAGAATTTGTCCCAATTACGACATGGTTATAGAAGGTCGGAACTGTTCTGCTGACTTTTAAGTTATGAGAATTCGACATTATATTAGGGATGGATTGGTTGTCAAACCATGATGTGCAAATTGAGTGTAAAAGAAAGAAAGTGAAATTGAAGTCCAAAGATGGAGTTGAGGTGATATTCAGAGGAAAGAGGCAAGAGAGGAAGTTTTTAATGGCTATTCAAACAAATAGATTATTACGACCAGGACGTGAAGCTTATTTGGCTCATGTAAAGGATGTAGAGAAGGAATTCTTAAGAATAGAAGATATTCTGGCAGTTAAAGATTTTCCCGATGTGTTTCTAGCTGAAATACCTGGACTACCTCCGGATCGAGAGATTGCGTTCATGATTGATTTAGCTCCTGGAATGGGACTAGTTTCGAAATCTCCCTATCGAATGGCGTCTGTCGAGATGAAGGAATTAGCGACGCAATTACAAGAATTGTTAAACAAAGGAATAATTTACCCGAGTGTTTCCCCGTGGGATGCACTAGTATTATTCGTAAAGAAGAAAGACGGAAGCATGAGATTGTGTATCGATTATCGCAAAATTGAATAAGTTGACTATTAAGAATCAATATCGTCTGCCATGAATTGATGATTTATTTGATCAGCTGAAAGGAGCTACTTATTTCTCGAAGATAGATTTAAGGTTTGGATACCATCAGTTAAAGATCAAGGTACAAGATATACCCAAGACGGCATCTCAAATGAGATATGGACACTATGAGTTCTTGGTATTAATGGATCTTATGAATAGAGTGTTCAAGAAATATTTTGATAAGTTCGTGGTAGTTTTTATTGATGATATCTTGATATACTCCAAGTCGGAGGCAGAACATATGGAACATTTGAGGATTTTTTTAGAAATTTAAAGGAAAGAGAAGTTATACGCGAAGTTTTCTAAATGTGAATTTTGGCTAAAGGAAGTTCAGTTTCTTGGACATGTAGTCAATAGTGAAGGTATCAAAGTAGATCCCGTAAAGATAGAAGCTGTGATGAATTGAGATAGGCCAAATACTTCCATTGAAGTAAGAAAATTACTCGGATTAGCGGGATATTATAGAAGATTCGTACAAGATTTTTCTAAGATTGCTGTCCCATTGACTAAGTTGACAAGGAAGAATAAGAATTTTGTTTGGATGGATAAGTTGAGGAATGTTTTCAAGAGCTAAAGAAAAGGTTAGTAACAACACCAGTATTGGTTCTACCCGATGAGAACGGTGAGTTTCTAATGCACATCGATGTTTCGTATTAAGGACTAGGTTGTCTGTTAATGCAACACGGAAAGGTAATACCATATGCGTCAAGGAAATTAAAGTCGCACGAACAGAAGTATCCTATGAAAGATTTGGAATTAGCAGCAATTGTATTTGCTCTAAAGATTTGGAGACACTATTTATATGGAGAAAAGTGTGAGATTTATACAGATCACAAGAGCTTAAAGTATATCTTTACACAGAAAAAGTTGAACCTGAGGAAAAGGAGATGGTTGGAGTTAATTAAAGATTACGACTGTACGATAAGTTATCATCCCGGAAAGGTGAACGCTATAGCGGAGGCGCTGAGCCGCCAGGAAAGTTTGAATGTGTTAACTTCGTTCGAAGAGCTGATCAAGGAATTTGAGAAATTGAAAATAGAGGTACAAGTTCCAAAACTTGTAAATGAAGTAATGTATGCGATGACATTTCAGCAAGAGATTTTGGAAAAGATTCGAAAATGTCAAGAGCAAGTGATGAACCACGAGAAGGAAAAATTGACAAAAGAAGATGTTAGAGCTCAAAAGAATGAGAAACACTACGCCATAAGTGCACATAGGCAACCCCTACTATAAAGTTGCATAAGGCCCAAATGGTGTTGCATAAGGTAATAGGCAACACCAAGGGGGGTTGCCAATGTGGAAGTGGTCGTAGGCACCTAATGCAACACTTTGTGCAATACTTGAAACTATTGCATCAGGTCGATTTTGTAACAATACATCATCTATTGGCAACAACAGAAAGTCTTGCATTAGACCTGACAGAATCGTACACTTGGTCCTACGTGGCAACTGACACATCAGATGCCATGTCAGCAACAGGGGGTCTCTAGAGCCACATGAGCATGCCACGTCAGCACACCACGTTAGCTGGATCCCATCCTGCCACGTCAGCTTTGGGGAGCATAATTCCACGCCAGCATGTGGGGCCCACAATGCCACGTCAGCAGTGGGATCCTTTTTTCCACATCATATGTGGGGCCCACATTATTTAGGCAACACCATTTTGATGTATATACCACATTATGCAACACCATTTTTTAAATTGCAACAATATTATAATCAAATGTAACACAGTGAAAAGCAATATGCAACATCATAGTATGGAATATGCAACACTAGAAAACATAAAAATTTGGCCATAATTGGTCTATTTTTACATGATACCTGACATAAGTGGCATCCAACAAAAACAGCCATATCAGGCATCCAACAAGTTTTAAACATATAAAAAACACTAAAATACATACGCCAAATTCTAAATTTAGAATACCAAAAGAACATCAAATGTTTATTCAAACGAACAAAGATACCAAAGAACTAATTCACTAAAAAGTTGCGCCTTGAGTGCCTTGAATGACTGTAGTACTGTTTTCCTCTTGATCACTGGAAACCGTGGTACATCTTCGAATGAAAACCTTTTAAAAACAGACCTCGAGGCGATGTTGTTGCAAGGAAGCTAAATGGAACTTTAGCCTAGAAAATAAAAATGAACATAATAAGAATAACAAGATTCACCGTCTGACAACAAAAAATTAAAAACATGCAAGACTAATCAGCAGAAAATTAGTTTTCCCCATACGTCTAGAATCCAAATCTTTGTGATTAATATTAATTATACTAATTTAGACAATTTTATAAAGCACTAGTTGTCAAATTTTAATTTATAGGTAGCTTATATGAATTGAATATAGTCTACCAACTTCACATTCAAAACTTAATGAACTTTAACCTCTCTTTTTTCCCAGTACAGCTGCAATTTAATCTCTTATATTCAACAATTGTGTAAAATTATTATATACCTTTTTACTTTCCAAAAAAAAAGCTTTTAAATATAATAAATTTTATAGATTTTGCTAGCCAGATTTGTGATCTTCCCAGAAAGACACCATAGATACACATCAATAACAAAACAATATTTGCATTAGACATTTAAATTGCCTGTTTATACTTCTATGGAAAACTGCAATTCATCTTTTAAGTACCAGATTATCTAAACGCAATGGATCACGCTAGACAAGGAAGATTTATCAAATTGCCCAACATTTTCTCAGCAATTGAAATGCGAGTGTGTCAGTATATATATAAACTAAAGGAACCAGTTTTAGAAAAAACATAGACACTCTCTGCAAAGGCTGATATTTGCAAGCATGAACAGTTTGTTAGCGGCCCAGCCATAACATTCATTAAAAATAGCTTATGATTGAACTCAAGCAAAAGTTTAAGACCATACCTATGATTACACAAGACACCTACAAGCTAAGTTGCATAGTGTTTGTGAGTACGTTACCATACGCAAGTAGATCACATTTTTTAAAAACCCTAAACTTCTTACACATAGTATGTACAGGCTCAGGTTGTGCATTATGTTATGCCAAGATGTATTGCTATGATTCAAAAACAGACAAGTATTTGACATGCATAATTTGATTCAAGCCCATGATTTGGTACTTAAATAAACTCAAAAGCACACAATATCCTCAATAGCTTATATAAAGAAACATGAAATGATTATTAAGATATGTACCAGTCAGCATCTCAATAATGCTGTAAGCAAAACCCCAAGAATAGACTCATAGGATATTGGACCTCTAGTTTCCGGTACCCATTGTTCCATGTCTACAAGTTATATATGAACTCCTCGATGGTATCCCCTTGGTATAATATATATCATGTCTAGGGGTTAAGTTTTTCACCTCAACGCTTCCTCTTTTAAAATGAAAATTTATCAAACATATGTGTGAGGAAAGGCAACATAAAAGAAACAATAAAACAGTTGCTCACATTAAAAGTTACATATTAAGTTGTGATATGCAGATGGTCTAGACACTAGCATTTAAGTAAATTTGGGGGATGCGGCCACCCATATATACAGCAGCCATCGTCCAACCTAAACACTAGCCAACCACAAATTTTTATGTATCCTCATTCCCCTATTCAATTAATTTGACAGACTATTATGCATTGTAATTTTAAGGCAATTCTTTATCAATGTATGTATAATGTGTGTGCGTGATCTGGATATAATTATTGATCATCATCTTGCATGTAATAATTTCATTCCGCTAAGTGCTACAGATGCTTGGAGTAGAGCTTTCGTGTGTTTTGGCAAGTTGAGTGAAGTTGCGAAAAATGCACCATAACCAGCCTGGTATTATATGACACGTTATTATACTTCCACTGCATCATAAATAGCCTACTACCACATTTAAAGTTGATGTTGCTATTGGTTTTGTTGGATTTGCCATCTTTAATTTGGTTAATCCAACAATGTCATTTTTTATTTCCTTAGACACCAAAATTCCATTGCTAAAGGTTCAAAATGTGGTTATGTTGGTGTAGCATTGAGAAAGTGTTGCCATATTTTTATATTAAAAATATTTTTACTGACCTGGGCCCACCTGTGTGGGACCCACGAAATGACGTGGCACTTATGAGATCCACACTGCGCACTATTGTGCTTGCGTGTCACCTGTGGGTCAAAACTTAATTTTATAATTGCAAAACATATTTTATAAAATTAAAGGTGATAAATTAATTACTTAATAATTAGTTAAATAATTTTTTAATATTTAAAGTAAATATTTTATATTTACTTAAAAAATATTTATAGTCAAAACAGTTAAAAATTTATTTTATAATAGTCAAACAGAACAAAACAGTTTAACTTAATTTTATGAAATTAAGATGTAATTTTAAAATTTTAATAATATACCAAAATGATGATAAATAATACACTAGATGTTAATTATATTTTTTTGTTTTAATATATTTCTAAAATGTCAAATTTAATTGCACATTTTTTTGTTAAATTTTATTAGACTGCGTACGTTTATATTGAATACATTTTCTTTGAAGCCCAAATTATATAACTAATGTAAACATGTCTCGTCGAGTAATCTAACCGCAAAACCCTAAAAATTAGATTCATCTCTTCTTTAACATACTTATCCCACATTCATGTCCACAATTCTACGTGGTAATCTCTCAACCTATACACAAATAATCTGTACCTATAAGTCAATTTTATTTTAATTCTAGAACTAACAATTTAGTTATTTTAATTAAAGAATAAGAGAGACACTACACCATATATGGTAGGGTGTACACGGTTTGGCCAACCCGACCAATCCAAACCGAACAGACCCTATTTCGGCCGAACCAAACCGACTTTTTTCAACCCGATATATAGTTGGGTTGAAAAAATGTCAACCCGATTTAATTGGGTTCGATATGATTTTCGATAATTTTAAACCAATCCAACCCAACCCGATTAAAATATATATGTACATGCTAATAAGTTAATCCAAAATTATGTTTAGGCCATTTACATAGAT
Organism: Apium graveolens; assembly: GCF_009905375.1. Taxonomy (NCBI): domain Eukaryota; kingdom Viridiplantae; phylum Streptophyta; class Magnoliopsida; order Apiales; family Apiaceae; genus Apium; species Apium graveolens. The sequence continues at coordinate 26,849,364 of NC_133649.1, read as the reverse complement.
TCATATATCTCTAACTCTAAATGTAACTTATAACCTCTGTGTTCATAGTTCATTTCGTAATAACAATTGATGTTTGATTAGTGTTATATTTTTTGCATTTATGATTCATTCCAATATTTAAAGCGTAAGCAATATTATTAGTACTTTTGATGTCGAAAATTAGATGTTTAAGACTATTTAATATGGAGGACTCTAATATTATTTTGAACTATTTTCAAGTGTTTTAAACTTTGAAACCTTATGTTTTATTATAATTTTTTATATTAAGTTTTATATTTAATAAACCGATAAAACCGATCCAAACCGAACCAAACCGAAGTATACAAATTGGTTTGGGTTACAAATTTAAACGGTTAGGGTTGGGTTGAAATTTTGAAAACCCGAATTAATTGGGTTGGGTTGCTAAATTCTCCCAACCCGCCCAACCCGATCCGTGTACACCCCTAATATATGGCCTATTGCAACGCCCCCTATAAATAATGTTACCTAATATGTTAACCAAGATATGGTACTTATAAGCTAACTTAACATTATGTTTTTTGTGTTACCTTAGCCAAAAAAGTGGTGTTACATTAGGTAAAAAATATTGCACTTGCAATATTCTTGTCAAAATATTATTTTAGAGTATTAAAACATAAATACAATATTTTTTAAGATTGAATATCAATTTAAATTCTTTTTTTTAATAATTTAAGGTGATATGGGAATTTAATAAATAAGATATATGATGATATACGAATTTTATAAATTATAAAATTCATAAAATTTTAAATAAGAATTTTAAAATTATTAATTTTTTTAAAAATACTAAATTAATTTATTTTCACTTCAAATATACTAAAAACAAAATGATACAAATCTCCACCCAATTTTTAATACAAGGATTGATATACAAATTATTTTAAAAAAATATATTAAAATCTATTAGAATAATAAAGTACATACAAATTAATAATTTATACTTTAAATATAATTAATTGGATATTATTATTACAATAAATTAATTAATAATAGAACATATCTAAATTTTTGAAACACCCAAAAATTTACAGTTAGAATAATTTCAAACCCCCCCCACAAATTTCTAAATCAGTTCATTACACTCTCACAGAGCCCATCTCTCTCATTTCATTTTCTCTCACTATTTTCTTTTTCTGTCTCTATCTCTCTCTCATTTCAATACACTCTCTTTCAGACCATCTCTCACTACAGGCTGGGTTCAATTGATTTGGGATCTTCAAATTGGGCTTTAAATCTTCCTTTTGAGTTCAATTATTTTGATTTCGTATCCACAAATTAGGGATATCAAATTTTGTTGTATTGTTTTAACTTGTGATTTTTAAATTTTATGAGTATTGTATAGTGATGCAGATAGATTGGGGTTTTAGGTTGTTGAACAACAAGTTAGTTCGTTGTGTTCGAACGCTCACTATCCATGTATAGTTGCAGACATGTGGTTGGATTTGGCTTTTTTATGCTCACTTCTGCTGATTTAACTTTTGGAAAAGTCTATCGCCACAAAAGTCACTCAACAGCCTAATTATAAGCTGCTCTTTGCCTCAATATAAAACTTACTACTAATTATTTATATATATATATATAATTTTTTGAGTTTGGAGATGTTTGTGGAGTAGAAATTTAAGTCATACACAATAAACTTTATTATTCATGTATACATTTGCATTTTGCCTAATAAGTAAACAGGATGTACATACAGGCAGATGATGATACAGAGGATGTGAGTTGGTCTAAGAGTTCTAGCTGCATTTGAGGAGAAAAAAAAGACCCGTGTCAAGCAAAAAATAATAGAGAAAGTCTGTGAGGAATCACTATTAGTAGTTTAATTATTTTTTTGTTTATTTATGATTTTCTTGTGGGTTCTTGTTGGTTTTTATTAATTTATTTTTGGTTGCTCAAAGTTTGAATCTTTAATTTTCTTGGTTGTTTTTAGGTATCGATTGATTGTTTTCTTGATTTTTTTGTGAGACTAGAAGGACAAATACAAGGCACCTAATCAAAGGACAAGGTAGATGTCGAAAAAAGTATGAAAATTAGTTTTTTTTGTGCTACATTGCAGATCTGTGTTGTGTTTATGTGTAGCTTATATTTCTGAATCCTCAAGTATATCAACTAATTTGATTGAGTAGAATTGTTTGAGAGTTCAATCTTTTCCCAATCAATAAATGTAGTGATTAATTTCATCAAATTGTGCTTGACTTGTAAAGTCACCAGGGCCCAAACGTTATGAAATGGCTTGCTCGAGAGAAGCAATCTTGACAAGTGTTCATTATGGACATAATCTTCTTCTTTTTTGCATTTCGTGTATTTTTAATAATTCTTTAAGTCTCTGTAATAATGTTAGGATACATTATTCCTAAAGGGTGGAAGGTGATGCCATTGTTTAGAAACATCCACTATAATTTTTGCCTGTTGTTAAGTAAAGAATGTTAACTAGTTTAATGTTTGGGTTGGATACATTTTTTGCAGTTATGAATTTGTATAATTGAGATTCTTCAGTTTACAGAATAAGCATATCAATTTTTTTGTGCTAAAGTGTGACAATAGCCTCCTAAACTTTTACCATAGTATATTTAAAACATTTTATTAGGCTAGTTATAGTGTTACAATAGCTTTTCAAAGTGTTACATTAGGTTCTATGGGCTCACTTGCCACGTCATCAAGACAACTCAGCACTGTGGGTCCCACACTTGCCATGTCAGCTAGTGGGTCCCCCCGTGGGGCCCACTTTTTAAAAACATTTTAAAACTCTAAGATAACATAAAAAACAAGTTACTACTGATCTCTCTTTCTGTTGCATTAGCAAGCTAAGGCAACATATTTCCGTAGTGTTTAAGTTGTTGACTTCTGTCATCATCACCTTTGTAAATAAATGGATGTCAATTATCTTATCATTTTTTCGGAATCAAACAACCAAGGGAATTTGGATAGCAAAAGTTGTTGGCATTGAGCCTTACACAGTTGTCATGGATCTTGAGGGCACGAACGGGATGAAAAGGGGGAGGTAATTTCCTTTGAACAGTTGAACTCACAATGATTATGTTCATGACCATAAAATATTGCGACAAAAGGAGGAATAAATGTAACTACAGATTATGTTTTTGATTACTTTGTGGTGTGTTGAATTGTTGTGTCTTTAATTATAGTTTACTTCTATAAGTTGTACGGGTCTTCCTGAATAGTGTATAGGCATTTTCTTTGATTGCACGTGTTTTTAAAGTTTTTGTTCCATTCTATTTTTACTTCTTCACTTGTAATTGATTGCGTGCTTCTGGTGAATGATCTTATATTGCACGATGATACAACATTTGAGAAACAAAGTGCCCTGTTTGCTCTAGCAGTTTGAGATATCGTACTTGTAAACATGTAAATGTATGACCATTAGTTGGCTTGGCTTTACTTGTTTTATTTATAACTAATTGTAGATCTATTTCTTATTATATTGCTAAAGTTGATTGATGGCTTCTAAAGCAATATTATGGAATAGCTAGCTACCCATTCCAGTGCATATAATTCTTAAAAATACAATTCAAATTTTTGTGATGCATTCCACTTATTATGACTATAGTTGTTGTTTTCTCTAGATCTACAACAAGCCCACTTTAATTCATGCTTGTTGTCTCTAAACCAGGCGAGAGCACTAAAATTCTACAACCAGCTCACTTTAATTAATGCTTGTTGTTTCTGAACCAGGTAAGAGCACTAAAATTGAAAACTTGAGTTGATGCATATATTGGCACCTGTGACATGAAGATCCAGCTTTTAGGAGTTCTGGTGACACTTTTGTATCTAGTCCACACTTTTCGAGTGGTTGATTCTTATTTCATAAAGCTAAGTGGAAAATAGTCAATTGCATTCCAGAATCATAGATCAACATCAATATTCACATGTCATGCTAGTTGTTGCTGGAAAATGTACTATCTGTATTGGAATTGATTTATATTTTATAAACATTAAGGGCGTGTATAAAACTGCTCCCACATATGTGACTTGGAACTTTGTATTATGTTGAATTTGAACTTTAATTTGAGTTTATAAGTTAAGTGTATTTAAGTTTTTAGTGTTCCAAGTGTGGCCGATTGATATATGATTGATATATTTATATTACTAAAAATTAGAAAAGTGTTACAATAAATACCAGAGTGTTAAACAAGAATGTTAAAATAAGATATAAAAGTGTTACCAAAAGATTGAATTGAGTGTTACAATAGCAAATATGGTGTTATAAAAGAGTCTATTCCAACATATTTTTGGTATTACTAAAGGGTAAGATGTGTTGTAACAGAACTATGGTTATACCTTCAACTTGTTACCATAGAAATAGAAAATGTAATTATAGGTACTCTATTGTAACACATTGAGAGGTGTTACCAGAATTTCAAAAAGTGTAACCGTAGACACCTATTGTAGCAAGGGCAAATCCAACACCCCAAATTTTCAAAAAATGGAACCATAGCCTATTTTTTTGCTTTAGGTAACACTTTTTGGCCATTTTAACACTTTTTTTGGTGTTGCTATAGGTCAACTATGGTGTAGTGTATACCCTATGCTGTGATGATCCTTAGAACTGTTTTGATTCCCTATCTTGGATACTCTGTTTATCGTTTGATCAAGATCTTTCGTATTGATCTTTGCTTACCTTTGATACGATCATTTTCTTTGAATTCTTGAATTGAACATAAGAATGATTTTTGACTTGAAACAGTCCGAATGATTTCATATTTTTGGTAATTTTAAAATGAACTTAGTAAAACCATTATTTCTTCCAAAGATTTTTCAAATGAATTCCTGATGGATTGGATTGATACGTAAGAGACTAGTGGGACTAGTCCAGCCATATAAGAGACTAGCGGGGCTAGTCCAATTTAAGGCTAAAATTATGCCATATGTACCTTAACAACCAGATGGAGGTCGGTACGGGCTCATCACCCGTATTATTATTATGAATTGAAAGTTAAAGTAGTCCAATCAAGGGTTCCCTGTCATTTTATAAAGGATATTGAATAAATTGTTTTATCAAATTGCTTCTTTAAAAATGAAATGGCTTATAATGTTTTGAAAAGAGTTGATTGTGATATTGATTAGTATACAACTTGTGAACCCTGATTCTTATTCTAATATTGTTATCAATCATATAATTGATTCTTAGAATTGAAAAGATTCTCGCTTTCCATTTGAAAGATCCTTGAGATCCTGGTGATGATTTGTGATGAATGTCGGCTTTCGCCTTATCTTGAACCTTGATTCTTGAAAGCCCAACTATCTCTTCATAAACCTTCCCTAGCCCAAAGATAGAAATCTGCCACCTAGATTAGGGTTGCACATGGGTTGGGTTGGATGAGTTTGGCTATTTTAACGACCCAACCCATTTAAAACGGGTTACAAAAATATCAACCCATTAAACTCAAAAAAAATTATGAAACCCAACCCTATTAATTATGTGATGGGTTGGGTCGGGTTGGGTTGGGTTGGGTTAATCTAGTTAATCTAATCAACATACATACAAAAAACACCGGCCAACCTAATTTACTAAAATTATCATGTATTTGTATCGGTAAAATGATAAGGTGCTGTTATTTAATTGGTGTTGGAAATAAAAATATCAAAACGAAACAGGAAGAATGGACTAGTATTATTTAAAAATCCTTCTTATTACAACTGATCATCAATTATCTTCCAAATGGATGATTTTAGGTTAAATAAGAATTATTTTAAATATAAAAAGGAAATATGGGACTCCCCTAGTACATCCTAAGAACGAATCAAGATCTGCGTGTTTATAATTTATTTAAGGGTTCTTTATCTATTACACTCTGGCATGTGGTCCGTAGAGCAAATAACACAAATAGATAGCTGGACTACCAAGGAAACCAATACTAAAATGGTTTGGGACTATATAGTAGAACCGGGTTGGGTTAAGGTTTTATTTATCAAAACTTTGACCCAACCCATAATAAACGGCCCACCTAAAAAATAACCCAATTAACCCACGGTCCCGAATGGGTCAGTTTGGGCGGCTAAATTAAGGGTTGAGTTGGTTTGGTTTGAACGGGTTGGACAACCCATGAGCAGCCCTAACCTAGATATTGTCAAGTAGAATGCCTTAAAAGTAGTAATGGTATATTGTTGATATTGTATCGTAGAACTGTCATATAGTTATTTGCTAAGTTTTATGCTCATATATTTGCTTTATTCTAACCATGACAGTTAAGCAAGAGGATGGCCAGACTTAGGTGCACTGCTCGTAAGAGTGTACCAGATGGTCCCTACTATGTTGTAGGCTTCCAAATGCCAGAGCAGGTAGTACACGTTATGTACGACCAAGCGCTTAGTCGGAAAGTTTGTAAAGATACAATGGGTTATCTGTCGAATCCAAGTTGGAATCGATTATGTAAATTAAATATTATTTTGGGTTGTAATTTATATATTTATGGTTGGTATTTGAAATCTTGTCTCAAACTTTGTCCTGTTAGATCCTGTTAATAGTTAATCGAAGTTTATGCTTATTTATTAATAGTTTAATATTGTGCGGGTCCTCATTTCCTAACCCCGAGATTGAGGGCGTCAAAAGTTGGTATCAGAGCTACATGATCTAGTCCCTGAGACAAGTTAGGATAAAAGTATATTTTGGGTATATATATCTATATCGTGTTCGACTTATATAGAGTTGAGTTAGACTATTAGGTATAGTCTAGGGAAAATGAATGAGCTAAAGTAGCAACTAGATTTAGGGTGTGAGTCAGTTGGAAGTTTTATTTAACCCTAATGCTATTTCCTGGCTGCTATTTCATGTTATCTCTCAGGACCCCAGTGGTGATAGTGATTATGATTCAGATATTAGTTTGAACGGTACCCCAGTGGACCCCATTCAACCCTCTTCAGAGAAGCCTGTGTATGTTAGTTCAGATCCAGAGGAGGATCCATATGAGTGTAGTGAGATTCCTATACAGATATCACCCTTGAGGACCGAGTCAAATACCCCGGCCCCTGAGCCAGAGTCCGAGATTCCTAAGATTGTGCCTATTAGTGTTGGAGGCAAGTTAGCCCAGGATCGAAATTTTGTTTACTCCCGCATTCCTGAGTTCGGAGCTTTGGTTGATAGGCTAGCTCGAGAGTCTAGGTAGAGCACTTCAGTTATGGATGATGAGTGGAGAGTCTGGACTAAGATGGTAGAGCAGGGTGCCCAAAGGAGATTGGATGAGGGACCATTAACTAGTGATGCTGATTCTGAGGCCCGGAGGCTGCATAAGATCATTCGCTAGATATTGGTTGTGTTGAGAGAGATACTGGATGATTAGATGATAGAGTTGATCAGGCGGGACTTTTAGTGGAGCCCGTAGTTGTTGTTGTTTCTTTTCAGCGCCAGTAGGCTTTGGGATACTTGGTCAGATGTCGGGATCCCTTTTTCATTTGTTATATTGTGCTATATTTTAGAATTTGGTATTATAGTAGCAGTTGTTAGGAGTTAGGGGCAGATGAAGGGATGTTTTCCAGTTTTTCCTCTGTTTAACCCTGATATATTATTGTACCCTATTTCAGAACTTGTTGTAATCGAACCATTATATATGTACCCTTGGCTTGTTAAATTCTTATTTTCTATTGTGCACCCTGAGAAACTTTATAAATGTTTTGCATACTATGTTTCTATACAACCGTGTTTAATCTTTACATAAGAATTTAACTCTGTTCAATGAGAAAACACAACTGATAAGAGAAATTATGAAGTAATAGGATTGCATGTGCAAAATTGGGTAAAGCTTAAAACCCGCAAAAGTGACCAAGAAGAAGAAATGGCCAATTCACCAGATCACCAAGAAGAATAAATTTAAACCCAAGACCCAGAACTGAACCAAGATACCATTATGATGAGCTGACTTGCTCAGCTTTTGTAACAACCCACAGTCCCTAAAGTTGGAAACTTCAAACACTTTCAATCCGTTCATCCCCCAGAGTTCTTATATATTCCAGACCCGATAAAAGCTCAGTCGTGGTTAAGAGAACTGGAGAAAGCATTTGAGTTAGCAGAAGTCAAGGATGAAAAGAAAGCCCAGTATGCGAGTTATTACCTTAAAGGCGAGGCGAGTTTTTGGTGGAAATCTTCTAAAGATTTGCTTGAAGGGAAAGATTTGTCGTGGGAAATGTTTACTGATATATTTCTGGAGAAGTATTTGCCAAGGTATATGCAAGACCAGTTGGAGATGAAGTTTTTCGACCTTAGACAAGAAGATATATCGGTAGCGAAATATGAAGTGAAATTTTCGTAGTTATCTAGGTATGTACCTGAGTATGTGAATACGGAGGCGAAGAAGGCCAAAAGGTTACAGCAGGGACTTATGCCATAAATTTGGAATCAAATGACACTATTAGAGATCAAGAAGGAGAGCGTGAAGGCAACGATAGTGGAAGGAGAGCGTGAAGCTACAAAAAGGCCATAGAACTATGCCGCTTTGGTGGAGAAGGCAATGAGAGTGGAAGGAGAGCGTGAAGCTACAAAAAGAGAAAATGAAGGTAGGAAAAGGAAGTTTGAGAGCTCGGAGCAAGAGCAAAGAAGTTCGAAGTTTAGAGGGAAGTTTGGTAAGAATGGTGGAGGTCAGAAACAAAAGTTTCAGAAGTTCAAACCCGAGAACGGAGCTCAGAAGAACCGTTTCCAGAAGGCAAGACAACCAAGAAAGGATAGTAGACCTCAGATTCATGAATGTAAAGTTTATGGGAAGAGACACCTGGGAAGGTGTAATAAGCCGGATGTGACTTGCTTTAAGTGTAATTAGAAAGGGCATTATTCATCCGAGTGCCCAAGTGGAGCAAAGAAGCTTGAATTGACTTATTTTAAGTGGGCCATATGGCCAGAAACTGCAAGGAGCATGTTCAAAAGGCCAATGTTATCAGGATTGCTGGACCGCCACTTCTCCCAGCACTAATAGCTCAACCTAGAGCTAGAACCTTCAATATGACAATGAAAGATGCGGTGCAAGATGTGGATGTGGTGGCATGTATGCTCATTATAAACTCAATAGAAGTAAAAGTGTTAATGGATTTTGGAGCAACTAAATCTTTTATTTCTAAAAGTATTCTTGATATACTAAAGTGTGTTGCGTACCCTCTTGAACCCAATTTGATTATAGAAGTAGCAAAAAAGGAGAAAGTCATTGTTAATAGGGTATATCCCGATTCTGATGTGGTTATAGAAGGTTGACACTTTTTTGCTGACATAATTCCTTTTAAGTTAGGACAATTTGATGACATATTAGGAATGGATTGGTTGTTAAATTACAAGGCGTAAATAGAGAGTAAAAGCAAGAAGGTGAAGTTAAAGACCAAGGATGGTGTTGAAGTGATATTCAAGGGGAAAAGGCAAGAGAAAAAGTTTTAAACGGTTACTCAGAGGAGGAGATTGTTATGTCAAGGATGCGAAGCTTATATGGCTCATGTCAAAGATATAGAGGAAGAATCCGTGAGGATCGAGGATATTCCAGTAGTAAGAGATTTTCCCGATCTGTTCCTAGACGAATTACCTGGACTACCTCCAGATAGAGAGATCGAGTTTATGATTGATTTGGCTCCTGGAACGGATCCAGTGTCGAAAGCTCCCTATCGAGGCACAAGTTGAGATGAAAGAGTTGGCAGCACAGTTGCAAGAATTGTTATATAAAGGAGTAATACACCCAAGTGTAACCCCGTGGGGTGCACTGGTGTTATTTATAAAGAAGAAAGATGGTAGTACGAGGTTGTGCATTGATTATCGCGAATTGAATAAGTTGTCGATCAAGAATAAGTATCCTCTACCGTGAATCGATGACTTGTTTGATTAGTTAAAAGGAGCTACTTGTTTTTCCAAGATTGATTTAAGATCTGGGTATCATCAGCTAAAGATTAAAGCGGAAGAATTACCCAAGGCAACATTTCAAAGGAGATATGGACACTATGAGTTTTTGGTAATGGCATTTGGTTTGAAGAACGTGCTAGCCGCATTTATGGATCTTATGAATAGAGTGTTCAAGCAGTACTTGGATAAGTTCGTTATCGTATTCATCGATGATATATTGATATACTCCAACACGGAGGAAGAACATATGGAGCATTTGAGAATTTTTTTGGAAATTTTGAGAAGAAAAAAGTTATACGCCAAGTTTTCAAAGTGTGAGTTTTTGTTGAAGGAAGTATAGTTCCTTGGACATTTAGTCAATAGAGAAGGAATTAAAGTAGGTCCAGTTAAGATAGAAGCTCTGATGAATTGGGAAAGACCTAAGACTCCTACGAAGGTCTGAAGTTTTCTGAGATTAGCAGGATACTATAGATGGTTTGTGCAAGATTTCTCCAAGATTGCTGTCCCATTGACTAAATTGACAAGGAAGAACGAGAAGTTTGTGTAGAACGATAAGTGCGAGGAAAGTTTTCAGGAATTGAAGAAGCGATCGGTAACCGCCCCCGTTTTGGTGTTACCAGATGAAAATGGAGAGTTTGTGAACTTCAGTGATGCTTCGTATAAAGGATTGGGATGTGTGTTAGTGTAACACGGGAAAGTAATAGCGTATGCGTCAAGGCAGCTTAAGCCGCATGAACAGAAGTATCCCACGCATTATTTGAAATTGGCAGCGATTGTGTTTGCCCTTAAAATTTGGAGGCATTACTTGTATGGAGAAAAGTGCGAGATCAATACGGACCATACGAGTTTAAAGTATATTTTCACTCAGAAGGAGTTGAACATGAGACAGAGAAGATGGTTAGAATTGATCAAAGATTACGACTGTACGATAAATTATCATCCTGGAAAGGCGAATGTGGTAGCAGATGCTTTAAGTCACAAGAAAAGATTGAATAGGTTAACTTCATCAGAGGAACTGATTAAGGATTTTGAAAAGATGGAAATAGAGGTGAAAACTCCAGAATTTGGAGGTGAAGCAATGTACGCAATGTCATTTCAAACTAAAATTTTGGAAAAGATTCCATGTGGTCAAGAGCAAGTGATGAACCGCGAGAAAGATAAGTTGACAAGAGAAGAAGTTAAAGCTCAAAAGGATGGAAAAGGAATATATCGTGTTAACTTATGTATTTGGATACCTAGCATTGAGGATCTAAAGTATGAGATTTTGCACGAAGCGCATAACTCAAGATTTTCAATTCACCCTTGAAGGAGAGTTATTGGTGGCCAAACATGAAAAAGGAAATTATGGAATGGATAAGTAAATGTTATACGTGCCAAAGACTAAAAGCGGAACATCAACGACCAAGTGGATTGCTTCAACCACTGGACATACCTGAATGGAAATGGGAACATATCACGATGGACTTCGTGGTAGGTTTGCCAAAGACCAAGTCTAATCATGATGCGATTTGGGTAAAAGTCGATTGACTGACGAAATCAGCGCATTTCTTACTGATAAACGAAAGATTTTCATTGGAAAAGTTCGTCAAGTTGTATTTGCACGAGATTGTGATGCGTCACGGAGTTCCAGTATCTATCGTGTCTGATAGAGATCTGAGATTTAATTAGAGATTTTGGAGACAATTTCATGATCATTTGGGAACTAAGCTGAAAATGAGTATGGCATATCATCCACAGACCGACAAACAAAGTGAAAGGACAATTCAAATGATCGAGGATATGTTGTGAACCTGTGCAATAGATTTCAAAGGAAATTGGGACGATCATTTTCCATTGATTGAGTTTTCCTACAATAACGGTTATCACGCGAGTATTGGCATGCCGCCTTATGAAGCGATCTACGGAAGAAAATGCATATCCCCTACATATTGGGATAAGGTTGGTGAACGCAAACTAATTAGCGCAGAGCTAGTTTAACAAATGAAAGAGAAAGTGGAAATGATTCGTAAGAGATTAATTGCCGCTAATGATTGACAAAAGAAGTACGCGAATCGAGACCGAAAAGATATACAATTCGAGCCCGGGGACAAATTATTGATAAAGATATCTCCCTGGAAAGGTTTATCCCAATTTGGGAACAAAGGAAAATTGAGTCCTAGATATATTGGACCATTCGAAGTACTTATACAAGTTGGAAAAGTGGCATACAAATTAGCGTTACCTCCACAAATGCAACATCTTCATAACGTATTTCACGTCTCTCATCTAAAGAAATATAATGTTGATGCAAGCCATGTGATAGAATTGGAACCAGTGGAAATACAACAAGATTTGTCTTATGTGGAACAACCAGTTTGAATCTTAGATCGAAAAGAGAGGACGCTAAGAAATAAAGTTGTACCTCTAGGTAGAGTGTTGTGGAGAAATCCTTTAGTATAGGAGTCAACTTGGGAATTAGAAACTGAAATGCAAGAAAAGTATCCCCATCTATTTGTTTAGACTAGATTCTGGGGATATAATCCTTTTAAGGGGAGTAGATTGTAATGACTGTGAATTTCACGACGTGATTACGTGAATAAAGTATAATTCTGTGGTTTAATTATCATATCTGATTACATAAAGGGATACATGATTTTTGTTGGTTAATTATCTTTATTGTATATTAGTAACTGAGAATGTAAAATGACGCGTTCCAGTTTGATGAGTCAGCTTAGGGGATAAGCTGTGTTGTCGGGCCATCAGGTTGAACGGGACCCATTTTAAAAGAGGTTAAAACTATTTAAATGTGAACTATATGTTGTTATGTAAAATGGAAAGGGTTAAGAAAATATTATATTCCAGTGTCATGTCAGTTGGTCTAAAGTATTTATTGTAAAGCGTAATTGAAACGCTCAACGTTGGGCCGTTAGATAGGACGCGACCCGTTACGCGAAAAGGGGAATAATAATAATAAAATGGAAAATTGGTGATGGAGTATGAGTCGTGATATGAGAATACGTGCTATTGCTTGAGAATATGCTTGATTATGCGCTCTGTTGATTTTTAAATGATTTTAAGGAATTATCTGATTTAAAATGAGGTTTATTGAACTTTTAAATATTTTTGTGAAATTATTTGAGTATGTACAAGGTGTGAAATATTTTTTTTATCCTCAGAATAGTCCTAGAGACTTTATAGAAATGATAGACGGATTTATTTCGTGATCCGAGTATATTAAAATGATTTTATCGGGTTATAATTCTATTTTGCGCACAATCTTGTAAAATCCGTGGTAAATCAACCATTCGCTCAAAAATCAATTGTTCACCCTTTTATTATAAAAACCCACTCCCCCCTTTCTTTTTCTGTTCTTCACCCGGCTCTACTCTCTCTCTCCTCTCAGTTTCTCTCATCTCTCTCTTTTTCTCTCTCACTCTCGAAGCTCTCCCTCCTTCTTTCTCTCGGTATGATGCCTTTCTCTCTCTCGATTTCTTTGAAATCCTCCATGAAACTTCATCCTTGTTCCATATATGAGCTTCAATTCATGTGCATGTATGTGTAGATGCATGCATGCGAGTGTGTGTGTGTGTGTTTGGGTTCGGTTTTGAGCCGAGTGCCGAGTTTTTGCTATATAGACTTGAGATAATGTGATTTCTGTGATGAAATTGTTTTGCATGTAGTTGTTGCTGTATTTCTGAAGAGAAATCGAAGGTTCAAGGTTGGAAACCCCCGAATGGGGGCACCACCGTGAAACCACCACCACCGGTGATGAACTCCGGTGAACCGTTGGTGAGTAATGATGTATAAACTGAACTCTAGAGCACTAAAACTCAATTTTCCGTAGTTGCATGTGATGTTTCTTTAAAAAGATGAATGGTTCTTGAGTTTGAAAATATTAAGTTGATTTTTGTTCATGTAAATGGTTTATTGTTGATTGCTTTTAGAAATTATAGAATACATAGATTGAGTTTTGGTTTAAAGATCCAAAGTGATGCATGCATGTTTCGGTTCTTGGAAAATTCGAATGTTCTTACTTGTTTTTAAAAAATTAAGTTGAATTATGTGCTAAAGAGAATGACCAACCATGTTTAGGGTTTAAATTATGTGTTTAAATAGGTTGTAAGGATGAAATTGAATTAGTTTGGGGTGAAATATCTAATGCATGTCAATCTATAGCTTTGCATGTAAATACTTAAGTTAAAAATGATTTAAAAGGATGTGTGTTGGCTTGATCTGAAGTTTATATGTGATTTTGGTACTTGTATGTCATTTTTTGATTCTTGGATTATGTTTGGTGTTAAAGCCGAATGGTTTTTAAGTATAAAAGTAATTGATTTGATTCCAATATCTTACCAAGAGAATGCATGTGAGATTTCTAAGACTTATGTGATTTATTTGTTTGTTTTGGTTCAAATTAAATGATATAAAAGGAAGGATTGGGTCGTTTTGATATAAGAATGTAGAACTATTATTATAACAGAATTTAGATATAAAGACTATATGCTATATTTTGTATTAGCGTCGTGATATGTGATGTGATGTGATGTGATGACTATGTGGTATAGACGTGCTTTTTGATTATAATTGAGTACATACACTCTAAGGATATTGTGATAAGGGTTACTTGTTAAGCGTTCTGGGAACGTCGAGTGAGAATCTAATTAGGTTTTGATTTCTGGATTGTAGTTCGGAGCATGAAGGCATTCGGACTAGGAAAGGGAAAGGTGTACTAGGTGGCAGTAGTTCAACCCTTGTGAAACAGGAAAGCCAATTAAGGCAAATAACTCTGCTTATTTGTATAAATTGTTATAGAGAGGATATTGTTCATGCCATGATAGAGTATTGAACTTTTATAAAACTTGTGAACCTATCATTGATTGTTGAACTTTGATATTGAATTCTTGTACCATACCCGTTATTGATTCTTGAGAAACCCTGTTGTTGTTCCCTGTGAACCTGTTATTGATTCTTGTTGTAATGACCGAGAAATTACGCTTAAATTATATCATAATAAAGATAAATTATGTGTATTATTTGAAAGAGATATGTCCTAAGTCCAATCATGTATGAGGATTTAGGAATAACTTTTATGTAATCTGTTTTGATTTTAATTGATATTAATAAAAGACTTGTTTTGTTTTTTATTACGGGCTCTATCTATTTTAAGTGTTTAAATAAGATATACCACAATTTAGAGTAAAGCTTTTTATGGATTGTGATGAGATCATAATAATGAGACCTAAAAGATGATAACTCTAAACTTAAATAGTTCCTGGTCGTATGATTACTAACTGGTAATTAATAATCCGCAAAGATCGGTACATACTATGCTTGCTTCATTATGAAGGATGTCTGTTCTCATAGACATTTGTGTGGTGCCATTATAGCTAGTATGTAGGTGCTTATTATAGAATAAGTTCAGTGAACATGACTCGCACAGCTGAACAACTGATTGAGTTCACTCACGTGTCAGCAGTTGTTCATATAGTGATAGTTGTACAAGTATCCTTAGACTTGAGGTCATCATAGTAATCTTGTGTACACTGAACTATGCTTTGGTTTAGTTCTTAGTCTCCAGGGACAATTATAAGGGCTCTACTGGGTATAAGAATTTGTATACGAAGATAGTGTATGATCAATAAAGGATCTACCCCTTCGAGTGAAGGAAGAGAATGTTCAATACTGATCCACTTATGCTAATTCTGGAATCTCTGGCCAGAGTGAATGAAATTAGAAAAGAGTTTCTAATTTACATTAAATAGAACTAAGCATAGTGAATGAGAAAGCAAGTGATTAAATAAGATAGGCTTGACACAAGTTCCATGCCTTGTATTTAATCGTGACATTGCAGGGTAGAAGGAATTAATTATACGGTAACTACTCACTGAATAGGTTCTTGGTATTCTAAGCAGTGAATTCGTATTATCCGGATAGTCGCGATATGCTGAGAAGTATCCCTCACGATGAAGAATAAATATGATTAATTAATTAATCATATTTAATGAATTAGAGAATTTATATAAATAATGATAAAATAGTTTTATTATTATTTATTTCTACTACCGGCTTAATATTAAACCTACAGGGTCACACCATAAAAGAGAATGATTTAATGGTGGAGGAATTAGTTAATAATGGCTGATAATTATTTATTTATGAAATAAATAATTAATTGGCAAATTTAATAATTGATTAAATGAAATTTAATTGATTATAAATTAATTAAGAAAAGTTCTTAATATTATTAATTAAGAATTTAATTTTTGGAAATTAAATCAAAAGAGAGAATTATTTCTAAAGTGTTTAGAAAAAGAATTAATAATTAAAAGGTGTTTTAATTACTAGTGAGAATAATAAATGGTTAATAATAATAATATTTTATGGGAAATTTTCAGCTGAAAATTTTGCCTATAAATATACCATTATAAACCCTATTTTTGCCTCAACCCAAATTTTTTGCAAAACCCTAATTCTCTCCACCTCCTCCTCCTTCATTACATCGTTTTCTTGGTGGATACCGGTGGAGTGCTTCACACTTGAGGAGCAGCTGCTAAGAATCTTCGCTCGTTGTTTTGGATCGCTTTTAAAGGTTAGAAATCGATCTCATATGTTTTAATCACGATTTATATGCTTTTATTTGGATTTTATATGTGTAAAATTGTTTTACCATGCTTCCGTGATGATTAAAATCCAATATTATTATGTGATTAAACGTGTTGAGTCATTAAACCCTAACTGCTATGTGTTACCTGTTGTCCGTTTTGATCCGAACATGTTTTGGATATTTATTGAATGATTTATCGCAAGTTATATATTTTATATCAAAACCCGTACAGCTCAAACAGTATTTTAAGCCTGTATTTCAAACAAAATCATTGGCCCTATTTTGCCAAGAACAACCTATACCATATCGCTATTTTGAACCCCTAGACGTTTTACAAATTTATCTTTTTCGCGAAAAATGACTTTTCCGGACCACTTCGGGTACCAAAAACCCCACAAAAATCACATTTTTATTTTTATATGATCGTGAAATTATCATACATCATTTTCCTTTACATTTTTGTAATATTCACAATTTTTGGGAATTTTTAGCATTTATTTTGTATTTATTGGATATTTAAAAATTTCATAATTAATACCCAAAAATTATAAAAATTGGGGCCAAATATTTTTATTAGGAGTGTAATTAGCCCCTTAACTTTATTTAGGGGTATTATTTTCCCTAATATAAATAGCCTATTTTTTATTAAATAATTAGTTAATCAATCATAAAAAAATCAGAAAAATCAAGAAAATCCCCAATTCTCTGAAATTAGGGTTTGGAGTTCTTGGAATCAAACCGAAGTTTGAACATGTTTCTGTGAACCGATTTGATCATATGAGTACTCGTTGTGAAGCTCTTTCAATCCTCTATCAATTTCTATTATCAATTTCATGCGTAATTTAATCGATTTTTGATTTGTATTTTCGGGTTTAATTTCTAGAATTCGGGTTATTCGATTCATTGTTTGTTAGATGATTATTTTAGTACAGGCTTGTAGATCGTCGTGTTGCGAGTCGAACAACACCGGTTTCATCGAGTTTGGGGTCGTTTTTGTGGTCACCGGAGTTTGGACGCTGCCGCCGTGTTCTTCGCGTTTCCGGCCGCGTTTCGACGAGAGGAGGACGAAGGAAGGAGGGGGGTTCGTGGTTGGGCATGTGGGGAGTACGATCGACGAGAAACGGGCTTGGAATCACGTCGTTGGTCGCCGTTTCATCCTCCGGAAAAACCTCCGGCGTCGTTGCCGGTGTCTGTTCTTCGCGACCCGGGTTCGACCCGGTTCCAACCCGGAAATCGACCCGGGTTTGATCCCCCAAACCTGAAAACTCTTTCTGCTTTTGTGTTTCTGATTTTTTTTTGTATTTATTTTATTTTTCTAAAATCAGAAAATTATTTTAGTAATTTAAAAAATTAAATAAAAATTAGTTTTAAATTCTGAAAAATATTATAATTAATATCTAAATTATTTTATTAATTTAGAATTTAGAATTTAATTATTTAATTAATTATTTAATTATTTATCTAATGATTTATTAGTTATCTAATTAATTAATAATTAGGTAATTAACTAATAAATAAGAATTAAATAACATGATTAATAACTCGATAATTAGTTGAATATTACGAGTAACTCGTATCTATGCGAGTAGTGGTTCGATAATTAGAATTATTATTCGAGCGATAATTTATTCGAAGAATATCGTACTAATTATTCGTATCTAATAGATAAATATTAATCGTAAATTGATTAATAAATCGTATAAGCTATAATAATAATAGCAGTTCGATAGTTATTCGAGAATCGCGAATAGCTCGTATTTATACGAGGAAGTGATCCTGAGTCAGATTATAATTCGAGTAATAACTATTTATTCGATAAATAGCGTATCAGTTAATTATATTGATTGGTTATTTATAAATAATCGATCTAATTGAGTAAGTAATAATAATTTGTAAATAATTGTAATAAATTATAATTAATCCTAATAATTAGGGATTAATTACTTAAAATACAATAATTATTAATTAATTATTTAAAAATATAATTAAGGATTATTTAATAATAATTATTTATTTATAATTAAATATTAATTAATTAAATCTGGTTTAATTCATAATAATTAAACCGTTAGTCTGATTTGAGCGAAACGAAGACCCCTAGATTCAGAATAATGAAACGAATCTAATAAAAATAATTTTAAGTCATAATTTCTTCCAAAATAGAGTTGTCTTGTGTTAGTTAATTGTTTATAAACCCTAATAGGGGTATAATCGAGTCAAATAAATCCCGAAAAATTGTAATAAAATCATATAGGGTTAGTTAATTCAGGTATAAGTCTAGTATCGATTCAAAAAAATATTTATAAGTCTAAAAATTAATTATGTGCCTTATGTTCTATGTGCTTTTCGTGATTATGTGAACCATATGTGCTATGCAATTATATGTGTATATATGCGAGTCAGATAGAAACGCATGGGTAGATTGCTAGGGTTGCGTAGTATCAACTCGAGATACGCGTATGTAGTAAGTTATCTAAATGACTATATTTCTATGATTGGTTCAGTGTCAGCATGGCCGATCAAGCTAGAGATAGAAGGTGGTGAGTTGAACCAGATTAAGTACGAGCAAGGCAAGTTTTTCCCCTATTCTAAATTCAGAATAGTGAATTATATCCCATTTTTTTGTATCAGTTACCTTTGATAATTCTTGTTCTTATATACTGTTACACAATTATTGAATCTTGTTTTTATTTCATTTCAATTCTTGATTTTTCCCAATTTATTGAATCCTTTATTCATATTCCTATACTTTTACCCCTGTTACATATACTTGGATATATCCTGATGCGGGATACATTAAAAGCATTCCGATTGTTCCGGATGCTCAACTTGGGACTGGATGGTTACGATACGGGCTGGGTTTTACCCAGACCTTTAATTAATAGGTCATAGTTGGCTGAGTACTCCTTATGTTGGTTGGGTCTATGCAGTTGGGTATAGATCTGCACTGTATCCTGACTGATCAGCAGGTTAAAGTGTATATGTTGGTTCTTATTTCCAGTCTTGTTCATTTGGCACTCGCCAGTGTTGGCAAATTACGATCCTATACAGATACAAATGGTTGTTCAAACCAGCAGCTTATTGGTTCACTTATTCTTCTCTCTTTATACTATATATATATTGTTGCAGGCTTGTTGAGCAATTTTGGCTCATCCCCTTTTATTGTTATTCCTATTGTTTTACAGTTAAGGTAGGGTATGAAACCCATCAGGACCCGCGTAGTCAAGAAGCGAGTCAAGCAGCGGGACCCTCTTATACCAAGAGTGTTCCTTCGTATTCCCGAAGAGAGCTTTGAGTTACCAGATCAGGTGTAATAGGATAAGTAGTAATGTTGGGTTGGATAAAAGTTTTGTGTGGTTTGAATAAAAGTTATGTGGTGAGAATGTAGTTAGAATAAAGTTTTGTAACAAAGAGAGTTCTTGAGACAAATTGTTTTTATTTGGGATTGTAATAAAGTTAGTGTGTTGTTCTTGTTTTCAACTCTTAACCTTAAAAGATCCTGAGTAGTAGTAGTTCGGGGTAATTATTATATTTATATTCCGCTTGTGCAGGTTTAGTATGTAGTTGTTACTAATAATGCCCCAAATCTATACCCCGGATTTGGAGGGTTTTATAGTTGGCATCAGAGTTTAGGTTTTGACCCTTGAAAACAAGAACATTAGGATTAAGATAAGATAGGAAGATCATATAGGATAGAAGTAAGAGTGTTAGGATTGTTTGTTTATGTGATTAGAAGTTATGCGTTTTAGGATTGTGATTTGATTGTTCTTATGTTATTATTATTATGTATTTTAGATGGCTTCTTCGTCACCGTCTACGGAGCGGACCGAGACAGATCCAGTGGTTGCACCAGTATTGGCACCAGTATCAGTGCAGATCTTTCCTCCATTACCACCACCTCCACCATTGCCACCTGGACCAGCACCAGAGATACCCCCTCCTCAGAGGTACCAGATTTTGCAGATTAGTTTCCATATTTTGAGCCGGAGATACCTGATTTTCCACCGTTAGAGTTCCCGATGTTTGATGTACCTGACATGGTTGATATTCCGTAGTGGGAGGATTTAGAGCCCCAGGTACCTATGCCGCCAGTTGAGATTCCAGAGATTCCACCGATGGAGCCTAAGGCAGAGCCACCAGTATATGCACCTATGAAGCAGCTTGTTCTATTTCTTGCCCCGCTAGCTATCTATGCCCCTGTTCCCGGGGTATATCAGTTTCCACATACGGAGTTCATGGACGAGGTAGTATTAGATGAGCCATTACCTTCTCGAGGTTCCCTCACGGATCTTCATGAGCATTATAAAGTTGGATATCAGCATTTTCAGACAGAGAGATAGGAGAGGGTCAGATGACAGGGTCAATGTAGAGAGATTCTTGGGTTGTTTGAGACACAGGCGGATGGTCCAGTTCGAGCATTTCACCCAGACTACATATTGAGAGAGAGGCTATGCCAGATTCACAGTGTTGGTTATCAGGAGCTTACTGATCTGAGGCAGCAGGACATTAGTACAGAGGCAGCATACCGCAAGGCGATGAGACTTATAGAGGCAGTGTTAGAGGCTTTGCAGGAGGAGCTGAGCCATATGCCACCAGGATTTTGATCTTAGCAGACGGAGGAGTGTTGTATCTTGTATATATGTAGATAGAGGCAACATACTATTGTACGACTAGTTTGTATGAGTGTAGCTACTAGTTTTGACTAATAGCAGTAGCAGTACGAGTGACATATCATAGACTTTTGTATTAAGCATTGACACCTGCAGCTGGTGTCCTACCCATATATATATAAGATGAACCTTTTCAGGTTTTCTTTATTTTATTTTTCAGTCATTTAAGTATTTACATTTATTTCATTGTTTTACCGTTGCATCTTTAAACATGTTATTTTATTTACAATCAAGGCGTACCCTTTATTTTTTCAATAATTTTAAAATTATTTCAAAATAATTTATTTAGACATAGCACTGTTTTATTTATTTAGATATTTAATAAATTGTTTTCTTTCCCCATATCAATTGTTTTAACACTGTTTTAATATTACAAAGGATGTTTCTATTCCATAATACCTGTTTAGTATATTGCTATTAAGAGGACCCATTGTTTTATTATCAGAAAGATGGAACCTAAAAGAAAAGTACGACCCGACTCATCTAACGGAAATACCGAGGGCCAAAACAATAATAATCAGATGGATTAAATGTTCCATCTCATACAACAGCAGATGCTGATGATGCAACAACAGATGCAGCAGCAACAACAACAGTTTTAACAACAAATGCTACAGCAAGCCGCTCATCCAGAACATCAAGTACCACCAGCAGCACCTGTAGTTACTTTCAAGCAATTCCAATCGGTAAAGCCTCTGGAATTTTCCGGTTCCCTAGATCCTACCAAGGCGAGAGCTTGGCTGAAGGAGATAGAAAAGGATTTTACATTCGTGAAAGTTGAGGAAGAACAGAAGAAGAATTTTACCAGCTACTTTCTGAAAGGTGGAGCCAATTATTGGTGGGAATTGAAGAAAGCTCTGGAAGGGGAAGGTATGGTGACCTGGGATAGATTCACTGATCTTTTCCTGGAGAAATATTTTCCTCGCTTCATGAAGAATCAGATGGAGATCAAGTTCCTGGAACTGAAGCAAGACAACTTGTCGGTCGCGGATTATGAGACCAAGTTCAGTGAATTAGCCAGATTTGTTCCTGAGCAAGTGAATACGGATGAAAAGCGGGCCAAGAGATTCCAGCAGGGACTGAAACCATGGATTCGTAGCAGAGTAGCTGTATTTGAGCTGACGACTTATACAGATGTTGTTCAGAAGGCCATGATCATTGAAGGTGAGAGTGAAGCAGCTCAGAAAGAGAAGGGACCAGGAAATTCCCATAACCGTTTCAACAAGCCCGGGGAAAAGTAAATGCTAGGAGACCAGAACAAAACAACCAGAGGATGGGTAATCGACTTCCCGCCCCAACTCAGCAAAGACTTATCCGACCGCCTATACCTGATTATAGAATATGTGGTAAAAAGCATACGGGGATTTGCAACAAGCCAAATGTCACGTGTTTCAAGTGTGAGCAAAGGGGACACTACTCTGGAGAATGTTCGATGGGAAGAGCAGAGGTCACTTGGTTCCAGTGTGAAAAAAGGACATATTGCCAAGGACTACAGAGGAGTTGCAATGGCCGCCAGTATTCCAAGAATTTTAGCATTACCTCCACCTCCACTACCACCACAAAATCAACCCAGGGCAAGGACTTTCAACATGTCAATGAAGGAAGCAGTACAGAGTCCGAATGTGGTTGCAAGTACGCTCCCTGTGAATTCCGTAAATGCTCTAGTATTGATTGACTCAGGAGCTACTAGATCTTTTATTTCTGAAGATTTTATCTCTAAGATAGACTGTGAGACTCAGTGGTTAGATGAAGTGCTAGTCGTAAAATTAGCAAATGATGATCAGGTTATGGTAGATCAAGTATGTCCAGGTTGGATATTGAGATAGGGAAATGTCATTTCTCAGTTGATTTGTCACCTTTCAGGTTAGGAGAGTTTGTTGTTATTTTAGGAATGGATTGGTTAGCTAGTAATAATGCTCAGATTGATTGCGCAAATAAAAAGTGAAATTGCAGACTGAAGAAAATACAAAGATACTAACAAATTCTTAACAATAATACAGATGAAATAATTACTACATCAAGGATGTCAAGCTTATTTAGCCTACGTGTTGGATACTAACAAAGAAAGTCCGAAGATTGAAGATATTCCTGTAGTTTGTGAGTTTCCCGATGTCTTTCCTGGCGAACTTCCAGGACTTCCACCGGATCGAGAAATTGAGTTCACTATTGATTTGGCACCAGGGACTGAACCAATTTCGAAAGCTCCATGTCGAATGGCACCTGTTGAAATGAAGGAATTAGCAAAGCAATTGCAAGAACTTATCGACAAAGGAATTATAAGGCCAAGTGTATCCCCATGGGGCGCACCAGTATTGTTCATGAAAAAGAAGGACGGTAGCATGTGACTGTGTATTGATTATCGTGAATTGAACAAGTTAAGTATCAAGAATAAATATCCTTTACCTCGCATCGATGACTTATTTGATCAACTGAAAGGGACAGCATGGTTTTTAAAAATCGACTTACGATCAGGTTATCATCAGTTAAAGATCAAGGCAGAAGATATTCCAAAGACTGCGTTCAGAACGAGGTACGGACATTATGAATTTCTCGTGATGGCTTTTGGACTGACGAATGCACCTGCAGTATTTATGGATTTGATGAATCAAGTATTCAAGAAGTATTTGAATAAGTTTATCATTGTATTTATTGATAACATCTTGATTTATTTAAAGACGGAAGAAGAACATGCAGCGCACTTAAGAACAATACTGGAGATATTACGAAAGGAGCAGCTTTATGCAAAATTTTCGAAATGTGAATTTTGGTTAAAGGAAGTACAATTTTTAGGACACATCATTAGTATTGAAGGAAGTCAAGTGGACCCAGCAAAAATTGAAGCTATTCTAAATTGGGAAAGACCAAAGACGCCAACCGAAGTCAGAAGTTTCTAGGGATTAGCAGGTTATTACAGAAGATTCTTTAAAGATTTTTCAAAGAAAGCCACACCATTGATGAAGTTGACGCGAAAAAAATGAAAAGCTCGAATGGAACGAGAAATGTGAAGCAAGTTTCCAAGAATTGAAGAATCGACTAGTAACTGCACATGTGCTTGTTTTACCTGATGATCAAGGAGACATTGTCATATATAGCGACGCTTCATATCGAGGACTCGGATGTGTTTTAATGCAACATGGCAATGTGATCGCATTTGCTTCTAGACAGCTAAAGCCGCATGAACAGAAGTATCCGACGCACGATCTCGAACTAGCAACAATTGTATTCGTACTGAAGCTTTGGAGACATTATCTATACGGTGAAAAATCTAAGATTTATACGGATCATAAAATCATGAAGTATATTTTTACCCAGAAGGAACTTAACATGCGACAACGATGTTGGCTAGAGTTAATCAAAGATTATGACATCTCAATCAATTATCATCCAGGCAAGGCCAATGTAGTAGCAGATGTTTTAAGTCGAAAGGAACGATTGAACCTGTTAACATCTTCAGAAGACTTAATCAAGGAATTCGATAAATTGGAAATTGAAGTTCGTTTTCCAGAAAGTTCTACCGAAATGAATTACGCTATGACTTTTCAGCCAGAACTATTGGAGAAAATAAGAAGGTGTCAGTTAGAAGTAATGAACCAGGAAATCGACAATTTGACAGGAGAAGAGATTACCAGTCAGAAGGATACCAAAGGAATTTTTTGAGTTGCTTCAAGGATCTGGATACCTAACGTACAGGAATTAAAAGCGGAAATTTTACAAGATGCTCATAGTTCAAGATATTCGATTCATCCCGGAAGCACAAAGATGTATAGAGACTTGAAGGAAAACTTTTGGTGGCCGAATCTGAAGAAAGAGATAGCGGAATGGGTCAGCAAATATTATACGTGCCAAATGGTGAAAGTTGAACATCAACGTCCGAGCGGACTACTACAACCACTAGATATTCCAGAATGGAAATGGGAACACTTAGCTATGGATTTCGTAGTGGGACTTCCAAGGACGAAAGCAAATCACGATGCAATTTGAGTTATCATTGATCGATTGACGAAATCAGCACATTTTCTTTCGATCAATGAAAGATTTTCACTGGACAAGTTGGTGTACTTATATCTCAAGGAAATCGTAATGCGTCATGGAGTACCCGTATCGATTGTATCGGATCGAGATCCCCGTTTCAATTCGAGATTTTGGAGACAATTCCAAGAATGTCTAGGAACTAAGTTGAATATGAGTACTGCTTATCATCCACAAACGGACGGGAAAAGTGAAAGGACAATTCAAACAATCGAAGATATGCTACGTGTATGCACAATAGATTTTGAAGGCAATTGGGATGAGAACCTACCGCTAGTGGAATTTTCTTACAATAATAGCTATCAAGCGAGTATCGGAATGCCACCTTATGAAGCTTTATATGAGAGAAAATCAGATCACCTACATGTTGGGATGAAGTTGGAGAATGCAAGATTCTAGGTCCAGAACTGATTCAGCAGACCAAGGAAAAAGTAGAACTTATCCACAAATGACTTGAAGCAGCGCAGAATCAATAGCGTAAATATGTCGATCAATCCAGAAAAGATATGAACTCTCAGGAAAGAGAGCATGTACTGCTAAAGGTATCACCATGGAAGGGATTAACTAGGTTTGGCAACAAAGGAAAATTGAAACCTCGCTACGTCGGACCATTTCAAATTTTGAAGAAAGTTGGAAAGGTTGCGTACGAGTTAGCTTTACAACCCCATATGCAGCATATTCATAACATATTTCATGTATCTATGCTTAAGAAGTACAACCCTGATACAAGGCATGTAATAGAATATGAACCAATAGAACTTCAGGCAGATTTGTCATATGTAGTGCAGGCGATAAGAATTCTAGATCGGCAAGAGAGGGTATTAAGAAATAAGTCTGTGTCATTAGTGAGAGTTTTGTGGAGAAACCCAGTCGTTGAAGAATCAACCTGGGAGCTCGAGAGTGAAATGTTAGAAAAGTATCCTTAGTTATTTGCATAGTGTGATTCTGAGGACAGAATCCTGTTAGGGGGGGAATGTAAGGACCGAGAAATTACGATTGTATTATATCATAATAAAGATAAATTATGTGTATTATTATGTGATTAAATGTGTTGAGTCATTAAACCATAACTGCTATGTGTTACGTGTTGTATGTTTTGATCCGAACGTGTTTTGGATATTTATTGAATGTTTTATCGCAAGTTATATATTTTATATCAAAACCCGTACAGCTCAAACAGTGTTTTAAAAGCTCATATTTCAAACAAAATCATTGACCCTATTTGGCCAAGAACAACCTATACCATATCGCTATTTTGAACCCCTACACGTTTTACAAATTTACCTTTTTACGAAAAACGATTTTTCCGGACCGCTTCGGGTACCAAAACCCCACAAAAATCATATTTTTATTTTTATATGATCATGAAATTATAATACATCATTTTTCTTTACATTTTTGTAATATTCACAATTTTTGGGAATTTTTAACATTTATTTTGTATTTATCGGATATTTAACAAGTCATAATTAATACCCAAAAAATATGAAAATTGGGGCCAAATATTTTTTTAGCAGTGTAATTATCCCCTTAATTTTATTTAGGGGTATTATTTTCTCTAATATAAATAGCCTATTTTTTATTAATTAATTATTTAATTAATCATAATAAAATCAAAAAAATCAAGAAAATCACCAATTCTCTGAAATTAGGGTTTGGAGTTCTTGGAATCAAACTGAAGTTTGAACGTGTTTTTGTGCACCGATTTGATCATGTGAGTACTCGTTGTGAAGCTCTTTCAATCCTCTATCAATTTCGGTTATCAATTTCATGCGTAGTTTAATCGATTTTTGATTTGCATTTTCGGGTTTAATTTGTTGAATTCGGGTTATTCGATTCATTGTTTGTTAGATGATTCTGTTAGTACAGACTTGTAGATCGTCGTGTTGCGATTCGAACGGTACCGGTTTCATCGAGTTTGGGGTCGTTTTTGAGGTCGCCGTAGTTTGGACGCCACCGCCGTGTTTTTCGCGTTTCCAGCCGCGTTTCGACGAGAGGAGGACGAAGGAAAGAGGGGGTTCGTGGCTGGGCATGTGGGGAATACGATGGAAGAGAAACGGGCTTGGAATCACGTCGTTGGTCGCCGTTACGTCCACCGGAAAAACCACCGGCGTCGTTGCCGGTGGCTGTTCTTCGCGACCCGGGTTCGACCCGGTTCCAACCCGGAAATCGACCCGAGGTTGATCCCCCAAACCTGAAAACTCTTTCTGTTTTTGTGTTTCTGATTTTTTTAGTATTTATTTTATTTTTCTAAAATCAGAAAATTATTTTAGTAATTCTAAAAAGTAAATAAAAATTAGTTTTAAATTTTGAAAAATATTATAATTAATTTCTAAATTATTTTATTAATTTAGAAATTTGAATTTAATTATTTAATTAATTATTTAATTATTTATCTAATTATTATAAGTTATCTAATTAATTAATAATTAGGTAATTAATTAATAATTAGGTAATTAATTAATAAATAAGGATTAAATAATATGATTAATAACTTGATAATTTGTTGAATATTATGAGTAACTCGTATCTATACGAGTAGTGGTTCGATAATTAGAATTATTATTCAAGCGATAATTTATTCGAAGAATATCGTACTAATTATTCGTATCAAATAATTAAATATTGATCATAAATTGATTAATAAATTGTATAAGCTATAATAATAATAGCAGTTCGATAGTTATTCGAGAATCGCGGGTAGCTCGTATTTATACGAGTAAGTGATCCTGAGTCAGATTATAATTTGAGTAAAAAGTATTTATTCAATAAATAGCGTATTAGTTAATTATATCGATTGGTTATTTATAAATAATCGATCTAATCGAGTAAGTAATAATAATTTGTAAATAATTGTAATAAATTGTAATTAATCCTAATAATTAGGGATTAATTATTTTAAAATACAATAATTATTAATTAATTATTTAAAAATATAAATAAGGATTATTTAATTATAATTATTTAATTATAATTAATTATTAATTAATTAAATCTTGTTTAATTCATAATAATTAAACCGTTAGTCTAATTTGAGCGAAACGAAGACCCCTAGACTCAGAAAAATGAAACAAATCTAATAAAAATAATTGTAAGTCATAATTTTTTCCAAAATAGAGTTGTCTTGTGTTAGTTAATTGTTTATAGACCCTAATAGGGGTATAATCGAGTCAAATAAATCTCTAAAAATTGTAATAAAATCAGATAGGGTTAGTTAATACATGTATAAGTCTGGTATCGATTCTAAAAAATATTTATATGTCTAAAAATTATTTATGTGCATGTGCTATGTGCTTTACATGATTATGTAAACCATATGTGTTATGTAATTATATGTGTATATATGCGAGTCAGATAGAAACGCATGGGTAGATTGATAAGGTTGCGTAGTATCAATTCGAGATACGCGTATGTAGTAAGTTATCTAAACGACTATCTTTCTATGATTGGTTCACTGTCAGCAAGGCCGATCAAGCTAGAGATTGAAGGCGGTGAGTTGAACTAGGTTAAGTACGCGCAACGTAAGTTTTTCTAAATTCAGAATAGTGAATTATATCCCATTTTTCTATATCAGTTACCTTTGATAATTCTTGTTCATATACACTGTTACACAATTATTGAATATTGTATATATTTCATTTCGATTCTTGATTTCTCCCAATTTATTGAATCCTTTATTCATATTCCTATACTTTTACCCTTATTACATATACTCGGATATATCCTGATGTTGGGATACATCAAAAGCATTCCGATTATTCTGGATGCTTAACTTGGGACTGGATGGTTACGATAAGAGCAGGGTTTTACCCAGACCTTTAATTAATAGGCCATAGTTGCAAGAGTACTCCTTATGTTGGTTGGGTCTATGCAGTTGGGTATAGATCCATACTGTATCCGGACTGATCAGCAGGTTATAGTGCATATGTTGGTTCTTGTTTCCAGTCTTGTTCATTTGGCACTCGCTAGTGTTGGCAAATTATGATCCTATACAGATATTGATGGTTGTTCAAACCAGCAGCTTATTGGTTCACTTATTCTTTTCTCTTTATACTATATATATTGTTCAAGGCTTGTTGAGCAATTTTGGCTCATCCCCCTTTATTGTTATTCATATTATTTTATAGTTAAGGTAGAGAATAAAACCCATCAGGACCCGCATAGTCAAGAATCGAGTCAAGCAGCGGGACCCTCTTATACCAAGAGTGTTCCTTCCTATTCCCGAAGAGAGCTTTGAGTTTACCAGATCAGGTGTAACAGGATAAGTAGTAATGTTGGGTTGAATAAAAGTTTTGTGTGGTTTGAATAAAAGTTATGTGGTGAGAATGTAGATAGAATAAAGTTTTGTAACAAAGAGAGTTCTTGAGACAGATTATTTTTATTTGGGATTGTAATAAAGTTTGTGTGTTGTTCTTTTTTTCAACTCTTAACCTTAAAAGATCCTGAGTAGTAGTAGTTCAGGGTAATTATTATATTTATATTCCACTTGTGCAGGTTTAGTATGTAGTTGTTATTAATAATGCCCCAAATCTATTCCCCGAATTTGGAGGGTGTTATACTTGTAGTGATTTGATATGCTTATTTCCCAAACCCTCGTAGTAACCCTGTTGATTCATATTCTAATTACCTACTGATTCCTTTGGATACCCTGAATGCTCGTGATCCTTATAAGAACCTTTACCAATTCCCTTGCGTATTATTGGTTAATCTTTCTTTTGTATACCCTATAATGTGATGATTCTTAGAACTGTTTTGATTCCCTATCTTGGATACTCTGTTTATCATTTGAGCAAGATTCTTGGTATTGATCTTTGTTTACCTTTGATACGATCACTTTTTTTGAATTCTTGAATAGAACTTAAGAATGATTTTCGACTTGAAAGAGTCTGAATGATTTTATATTTTTAGTAATGTTAAAATGAACTTAGTAACCATTCTTTCTTCCAAAGCTTTTTAAATGAATTCCTGATGGATTGGATTGAGGTGTAAGAGACTAGTGGGACTAGTCCATCCATATAAGAGACTAGCGGGGCAGGTCCAATTTAAGGCTAAAATTATGCCATAGGTACCTTAACGACCAGATGGAGGTCGGTACGGGCTAATCACCTGTATTATTATTATGAATTGAAAGTTAAAATAGTCCAATCAAGGGTTCCCTATCCCTTTATAAAAGATATTGAATAAATTGCTTTAGCAAATTGCTTCTTTGAAAATGAAATGGCTTATAATATTTTGAAAAGAGCTGATTGTGATATTGATTAGCATACATCTTGTGAACCCTGATTCTTATTCTGATATTGTTATCAATCATATAATTGATTCTCAGAATTGAAAAGATTACTGCTTTCCATTTAAAAGATTATTGAGATCATGTTCATGATTTGTGATGAATGCCGGCTTTCACCTTATCTTGAACTTTAATTCTTGAAAGCCCAACTATCTCTTCATAAACCTTCCCTAGCCCAAAGATAGAAATCTGCCACCTAGAGATTATAAAGTAGAATGCCTTAAAAGCAGTAATGGTATATTGTTTATATTGTATCGTAGAACTGTCATATAGTTACTTGCTGAGTTTTATACTCATATGTTTCCTTTGTTCTAACCATGGCAGTTAAGCAAGAGGATGGCCAGACTTAGGCGCACTGCTCGTAAGAGCGTACCTGGTGGTCACTACCATGTTGTAGGCTTCCAGATGCCAGAGCAGGTAGTACAGGGTTATGTGTGAGCAAGCACCTAGTTAGAAAGTTTATGAAGATACAATGGGTTATCTATCGGTTCCAAGTCGGAATCGATTGTGTAAATTAAATATTATTTTTGGTTGTAATTTATATATATTATGGTTGGTAGTTATAATCTTGTCTCAAGCTTTATCCTATTAGATCATGTTAATAGTTCATCAGGGTTTATGCTTATTTATTGATAGTTTAATGTTGTGTGGGTCCTCATTTCCTAGCCCCGAGATTGAGGGCGTCACAGAAACCATAAGGGAATTTATCTTTTTCAAGCACTAAACAGAATATATATTTTTCTTTATTCGCCATGTCAAACTTCGCCGCCCTAATTTCAAAATGTTTTCCATCGGTAGAGGTGGTAGGGTGAAAGGCCTTTTTAATACCTAAATCCTTCAGATCTAACCGAGCTTCAAGATGGTCTTTAGTTTTACCACCAATATGCAATAAGGTTCCCAAAACACTATCGCATATGTTCTTTTCTATATGCATAACATCCAAGTTATGTCGAGTTAAGTTGTTCTTCCAATATGGCAACTCAAAAAAATTGACCTTTTAATCCAAGGGTTGACATCGCAACTGACTATTCTTTTTCTACCCACCTCACCGAACGAATTCTCGTAACCATCCACAATTTTTGCAACTTATTTCCCAGTTTACATCGGAGCACTTGTTCCAGCCTCCACTTCGCCGTTAAACCTTCTTTTGTCTGATCTCCACTTATGGTTAGCATCTAAAAATTTGCGATGGTTCATATAACAAACTTTTTTTCTATGCTTTAAATACATTAACGACGTCTCGTAGTGACATACTGGACACACAAGCTTCCCTTTTGTGCTCCACCCTGACAATATTTTATAACCAGGGAAGTCGCTAATTGTCCATAGGACACTTGCGCGTAACGTAAACACTTGATTAGTTGCAGCATCATACGTTTCCACTCCTGTTTTCCATAGCTCTTTCAACTCCTCAATCAGAGGCTGCATGTAGACATCGATGTTGTTTCCCGGATCATTCAGGCCAGGAATAATAGTTGAAAGAATTAAGTTTTCTGGTTTTATATTTAGCCATAAAGGAAGGTTGTAATTCATGATTACAATTGGCCATGTGCTGTGTGTGGCATTCATCTTGCGAAATAGATTGAACTCATCAGTAGCTACACCCAATCTCACATTGCGAGATTCGGATGAGAAATGCGGAAACTTGGCGTCCTTAGTCTGCCAAGCTTTAGCATCAGCTGGATGACGGAGTTTCCCATCTTTCTTTCGTTCAACCGCATGCTAAACCACTTGTTTAGCAAAATCTTTGCAGATACATAGTCGTTAGAGCTTTGGGATCAGCGAAAAATATCGCATCACTTTGGTGGGAATTTTGATATTGTCATCGTTCGCTTCTTGTGCCACACATTTCCACCTTAAAACACCGCAAGTCTTGTAAGAAACTTTATTTTTATTCTCCCCCCAATAAATGATGTAGTCATTCGTATATGCATCTATCTTCTTGTAGATCCTTTATAATATTTTTAGCGGAATTAAAAGATGCAGGCACATTAATACCGGGAACAGCCTCTTTTAACAACTGTAATAGCTCCTCGAATGCAGACTCGGTTACTCCGTTTAAATACTTCCAATGGTACACCCTAACTAAAAAACTTAATCACGAGAAATTCTTGCAACCAGGGTAGAGGGGCTGTTTTCCATCATTGACAAGTCGATAAAATTTTCGGGCATCTGCATCTAGTCCCATGTTGCCGTGTGTCACATCTAACATCTCGTCAAGATTATCTCTGAATCCAGGATTTGCTTCGGAATCCGTATTATTGGGTGACTCCATCTAACATCATAAATCCACTTAACGAATGATATTGCTGGTCCGCTGCAGATCAGGTGACTCTCAACATCGCTGGTAGACCACCATAAGTGATTTTCACACTTACGACAAGAGCACTTTATTTTCTCTCCAGTGGCGTAATTGGCCATTGCTTTCCTCACAAACAATTTCACTTCATCGATATAATCTTTTTTATACTTGGGATGATTCAACCAAGTATTAACATTGTTCGTCATACCTACTTACTATAAACAGGTATACTATTATCCATATAGCCTACATGTTTGGTTTATGGTTTAACGATTAGTCATGGATACGAT
The DNA here is from genome assembly GCF_009905375.1 of Apium graveolens. NCBI lineage: Eukaryota > Viridiplantae > Streptophyta > Magnoliopsida > Apiales > Apiaceae > Apium > Apium graveolens. The sequence goes on along the minus strand of NC_133649.1, from coordinate 26,816,362 downwards.
TATCGGAAATACATAAAATGCAAACTCACATAACAAATTTCTAGTTTATAACCCTGTTTAATACTAATTATTTAAATAAATAAATAATTAAATGGTATTAATATTAACCTAAACATATACAATTACAGTCCACATATACTCAAGGAAATCACTATGAGAGTCCTTGACTACCTCTGATCAATCACATACAGTGCATATTTTATGTGTATACATGGTAATATTAATATATAAACACAAATAAATCATATTTCAACTAATTACATGTCATTGATAGTAGTCATAATTTATAAACCTATATGAGCATGAGCAGGGTGTTAGTGTAGGTGCCCTAGAGGCAATACATTATTCTTTTAAATCTTTATGTCAGTTAATCATTCAATAAATGTATTTATTATGACCTTAATTACTGCGATATTTTGTTAGCATAATAAATGTCCTTAGAATCATGATACAAATTGTATAGTTTAAGTACATGACTTGAACTTGAGATTATATAATATATCATATTCTTAAAGGTCCCTAGTCGAGTATTATTATATAGGACAATAATAATACATAAATAGACTAGTATGTTGTTTGACAAGATAACCACATCTCATTGGTTATAAGTATGGGGATACTAAAGTCAATACATAGGTACATGTGAGAGTACATGGTACTGGACAGACCCATAGTGAGATTCTTCATGTTTAATAAAGTCATAAGAAAGACTCACAGTGAAAATGGTGTAACGATCCTTTGACTTGAAATCATTATATTTCTATACGAGGATTAATATACTTTGACTACATTAAAAGTTACTTTTAATCGGGTGATGATAAAAGTGGACATCGGGTATATCATGAGTCGTATGAGAAATATGAATGATAGATAAAGGATTTAACAATCCTATAATTAGGAGAGATATTATTGGCCTCTTGATTGAGTGAGATTATAAAAGCATGGCCATGCTCAAATAATGATTTGTCTTGATAATCTACTCATGGATCAAGTAAACCCGGATTAAATATTGAAGAGGATGACTAAATACATGCCTAGAGTTTAATCTATAATATGTATGGTTAAAGGGATTATATTACATGAAAAATATTAATCATGAAAGGTTTTATCTAATCACGATTTAATTATTGTTTAATTGGGTAACAATGATGTATTACTAGATACCGCTCATTGTTTATAATTTTATTAGAGAATAAAATTATTGCCAATTAAATAATAGCCTATAGGGTCGCACAAATAGAGCACTTAATGGAATAGTTAATTTAAATTATGGATTTAAATTAATTGATGATTATTTGAATTTTATTATAATTAAGTAAGACTTAATTGAGATAATATAAATTCAAATTAAAAGGAATGTTTTTGCCCATAATAATTAAGTATGACTTAGTTATTAATTAAATAAAAGAAATTCGTTTTTCATTATTTAATCCAATACCTACTAGGGTTGGGCTTTGTTGTTATGGGCCTTTTTAATCAGCCATTATAAATACATAATGATAGGTTAAAGAGGCTTGTACGTTTTTTAGAAAACCCTAGCAGCAAAGAGAGGCAGAGGCAATTCAGATCGTCAAGAAGGAAGCTAGTACATCCATTCCGTAGTCAAGTTCGTGAGACGTTCTTGAAGGTGCTCGTGTGGATACCATAGAGGTGTTCGTGATAGCTAGGATCTCCGTTGAGTTCGTGAAAGTTAAGCTCTTGAAAGGTATGATTCGTTATCTCCATAATCTACCCATAATTATACATGGATCCTGTTTTGGGTTTCGAATTTTTTGTTTTGTTTACGTTTATCCGCTGCGTTTTATACCTTCGGAACCCAACACAGGGCATACTCCACATATATTACAATTTTGAGGTCAAAACATTGAAAGGATTATCCTCTTAATCCTAAACCTCATTAACAGCAGTAATGCATCCAACTCAAAATTACAAAAATCACTAATTACAAAAATCCATCCAACTCAAAATTACAACTGAAAATAAAAAATACTCAGAAAACAAGAACATGCAAACATCGGAAAAACTTAAATTACAACTCAAAATTACAACTGAAAAAACTCAGAAAACTCAAAAACTTTACAAAATATTTTAACCCAAAATACTCATGACTCTCATTCATCAAAATCATATACAAATCAAAATCATATACACATTGAAATCAACAACATAAAAAGCATTCATATATAAAATCATATAAGCCTTAATTTCACATGAAAACCAGACTTATGATATGGATCTAGCTTCATTCTTATCTCGTGGAAGCTTGTTCTGCAAGATGTATTCCAAAAAAGGTTGACACCAATCTGCAATAGAAGAGATCTCGTTGACTTTTAGCCTGTCGGAGGACAAAGATTCCATATCAATGGAGGGTATCTGTCTTTCCTCGACATAAATTGTATCTGATGTTGCCACGACGGATGAAACCAATTTAGATAGTGTGTCAGCCCATTGATTTTCTTCCCTGTAAATATTCTTGATTGTCCATGATTGGACTTTCTCCAACAAGGATATGGCCAGTTTCAAATATGTTGACATTCGAGCATCGTGCGCTTTGAACTCACCTTGTAACTGTTTTCCGACAAGGGGTATCCAGGTACGTGATGCATATTTAGTCGTAACACTGATGAATTTTAGTGCTTCAAAAATCATGTTGAACTATAATCAGCCTTATATAAGGATAACCCATATGAGTCTTCCTGAGAATTGAATGACAGCTGACACTGGAAATTATCATATCTGAGACATGATTTTGATTAAAAAAATTGGATGCTAAAAGAAAAAACATGTATTGTTCATTTGGATCACCATAAACTGAACTTTACCTATTAAATATTGTTTTTTTACAAATCATTCTCCAAGTTGAACTCACACATATGTTATGATGGTATATTTGTACTTGGATATCGAGGTATCATAGTACTCCATGCTTTTGGATTTAAATCATGCATTATGATCTACACAAGTTTTCTAAGCCTTTGTTTCCCTAATCCTAAATAAAGAAAGCCTGAAAACTTATCAATAATTATATTTAAACTTTGTAATGGTAAAAACTATGGTTTGCCTTAGTATTACCATGTTTATCAATCAAGATTCACTACAAGGAAAACAAGCTTCAACAACGGTATATGTCCGTTATTTGATACCCTATTTTTCCGTTGACTATTGAGCCGCCGTCTGTTAGTTAGATTAGACAACGGCTAAAAAACATTGTCTGAGATTATACATACAATGATTATGGATTAAGCCCGTTGTATTACATCCAGAAAAGACAACGTTTTTTACTTGTTTTCATCGTAATAAGCGACATTACTCAAGGGTTCTCACAAACTCAGAAAACCGTTGTGTAAGGTATAACATTAAAACCAATCCTACAACACTTATTGTTGTATAAACGTTGTTGTGTATTTAGATAGACAACAAAAATGAAATTGAGCTCGTAGAACTCTTGTAATAAATTTCTACACATAACAGTTTTGGATTTTAATGTATGGCATGATCAGATACACACAACTGTTTATTTGTCCAAACATATTGTATGAATAACTTTGATACAATATCTTAATATTATATAGACAATGGTTTACTAGTGTTGTGAGAGTTAATTTTGTATCAAAGTTTTGTGTTCGAAAGCATTGTTTTAGTATTAAAGACATGATATTTTAATGAAGCTTGGTTCTTAAAAGCGTTGTCTTACACAAAATAAAACAAGTAATCAAATGAAATTAACTTTGCAAATCTAAACAAAAGTTCTAAAGTTAATCCATGATCGAAAATCACAACAACATAGTTATACAAAAGCTAAAAGCATATTGATATCACTGCCTTCATGAGTCTAAGATTTCTACTACAAATTAAATAAAATATAGAGTCTACAAGGATTTGATGTTGGCTACTCTGAGCTCACTTGGCCTTTTCAGCTTCTCTTCACGTCTTCCGCAAGAGCTATGTTGTCCTTACAATATCATTACAGCATGTGATAGGCAATTTCCCAATCTTGAGAAAACAATCTTCAAAATAAATCGACAACCACTCTTAAGTTAATATTCTTTTCCTTCCTGCATTATAAGAAAAACAAAGAACTGGATCTCTTAATATAAAGTGAAATCAAACCAAGACATAATAGAAAATAAACAAATGCCCATAGTGTCACCTGGCTCACTTCCATGAAGAGACTGTCAATGTCCTGCTTTCTAAAGATACCACCTTTCCTCACAGTTTCTCTTGGTGAAGATTGGGGGGTCTTGCTTGTAACAGCTTCATCTTTTCCTCTTTTGTCAACCTCCTTTTTCAAATCATCAATCCCATCAATCTATAGAGAAAGTCGAAGTACACATAAAATTCACTTAATATAAGATTGACAAACTACATGCTAGGTTCTCAAAATTTCCAAATAAAAGGAGGCCACAAACATATACAGAAGGCAATTTGTAAACCAGGGCACATAGATTTGTAAAGTAATCCATAATTATGCTTCTTTTTTCGTAAATAGTTCAGCTGCTTTGTAGCTAGCTGATTACCTAAAAATAGTTTCAAAAACCCTTAAACACGGCTCTACAAACTATTTTCTGGAAACTAGCAATGATTGCTATAATTTCTCGTAACTGTTAGCATAGAAGTCATTAGTTCAGTCACTAACCAAACAGCAGTCTAGGTAGTGATTGAATGCAGTTTGAGTCCAATGTCTAGTTTTTGATAGCTTGGTTAATCTATGCATGTATATAAAACAAAATGATTCACGCTTACTTACATTCATAATGTAATCCATAACTAGACCTGTTCTCTGGTCTCCCAATGCAATTGACTAGAAGAAATAATACAGTGGTGTCACCGTGTCAAAGAAACTGTATATACTTAAACAAGAAACTACAGTATCTAATTAAGAAACTTTCGACCGCTAATACAAACCTTCACGAAAGTATGAAGATCATTATCAGGTTCTATTCCAAGATCCTTTTCTCTTCTCAAAAGTTCTATTAGCATATCTGTATCAAATTCTATATGGTTAGATTCATGATCTAAAATTTACAAAATGAAACTAATCGACAGATAAAAGATAAATATATATTCAAAATCTACACCATTTTCTTTAGGCTTATCTTGCTTGAATCCAAATCCTTGACACCGTCCTGAAAGTTCAAGAGTCTCCCTCACTCTCATTTCAGCAGTGTGCCGATCCCGTTGACTGACATATACAGAAGTCCTTTGGGCAACAAACTCATTTAGTGTATGCCCATTATAACTGATTTCCCTGGTTATAACGAGTGCTTCAAAAAGAATGCCTCACAATCACATTAAGTATCCATTGCAATCCCTAATTTTTCTAGCACTTGCAACCAGAAAACACTAGCATTTCAAAAGAAAAAACATACAGCAGTAACCATATATCAAAAGAAACAGAGCATTGAGGTGGTATTTTAAATCTATTATTCTTTTGCAATCACTCTCGTCGGCCTGTGCATTCATTATCAGCATTCAGCTCATACTTAATAATTTGTATATCCAAGTAATATAAAACTAATGGATGAATATCAGTTAACATGAATCCTTCGTATGTTGTTTATGTTTCATATTATTACCTTGAAGACAGGTCCAAAACCTCCCTCTCCAAGCTTATTGTTGTGGGAGAACGAATTTGTCGCCTTTTCAATAAAATCAAAGCTAATTAGTGGCAGTTACAACTCTTCGCTCTCAATCTTGGTTAGGGCAATACTTTCTGAACTGAATTTCAACCTTTCTGCGAAAAAGAATAATATTAATATAGAAGGTAGTTTAGTTCTTTACTGACCAAAAGTCAGTTCATTCTTTGAATGTATTTTCGACTTTTTAAAGTAAATTTAATTAAAATTTGTACCTTCTCTCTTCAGCCTTTTGTTCTTTAATAAGAACACAAGTATCACAGCAAGTAGTACAAATAGTACTACAGAGACTACAATGATCCATACTTGCCTGTGTAATCTGGTTCCCCCTGTTTTCTCTGTGCAGCCAGATAGTTAAAAGAAAACTTCAAGAAACTTCACTGTTATCAGTAAAAAGTGAATACCCTTAATATACAGAGCAGGGAGTTACGTAATTCAGATGTTGCCATTCTTATGTAAATATCTGGCCCATCTTCAGAGTATCCTTCTATGTCGATCAAGTCATTAAACCATAAGTAGCATCCACGTCCACCTTTTCTAATGTCTGCCTTCACATATGATGTACATGAGCAGTTCTTTAAGCATAACTTCTCGCATTCCTCAAGGTTTATTTTCATGTGATACCAGGCATATCTTGTGTCAGGCAACTTCAATTACAATCCCTACTTTTTCTAGCACTTGCAACCAGAAAACACTAGCATTTCAAAAGAAAAAACATACAACAGTAACCATATATCAAAAGAAACTGAGTTTAATCAACATCTAGCTTACTTTTCTGTGCGGATTTTTTATTTCGACTCCTTTAGCATTTCATCTAGTTGTTCGGATCCTCTAATTGAAACCAGGCTCTCAGTGTGCTTGAGGAATTTACTTGTACCATCTTGGACAGGGAAAATCTCATTCTCTTTCTTCTCCAAGGCCTCAAAAGACGAAACCCATGGAGTAAATTAAGCACAACAAACATAGAACCTAACCTTGCAAATGATAAACAACTACTCATCAGTCATGCCCTGAGCTTGAAAGGTCAAATCAGAACTCCAAAAAATATTCCTCAAAATTGTCGCTTTGAACTTGAAAATCAAGGAGATTAGAAATTCCAACCTTCATTTTTCTACTTGAGAAGCTCCACCTATTATTGGAAGTGAATCTAAATAGTTGAGCTGAATTCATAGGTAATTTTGTAAAAGAGAAACAAGATTGGGTGATTGAGATGGTTAGGGTTTGAAAACTCAAAAACCTAAACCCATCATAATACACACTTAATCCATGTAATTTTAAGTAAAACCAGGTAGAGAGAGGAGAGAGAAGAGTCGTGGGAGAGAGATGGATGAGTAGGGGGAGAGAGAACCGGTCAGATCTAAGAAAGGGGAATGGGAGAGGTAATGGGGGGAATGAAAATTAGAAGGGAGGGGGAAATGAAAATTAAAGGGGGAAAACCAAAAATTGTGTGAAAAATGAAAATTTAACCAAGAAAGATTTTAAGAAATTAATTATTTAATCAAGAAAGATTCTTATTTTTCGGAGTTGCAATTCTATTCGATTTTCATTAGAATATCATACAAGATAAATTTAAAATTTTTTGAATAATTCTTTATATGATTACAATCGATATATCTCAATACAGTTGGATTTCGAAAATATCATTTAAAAAAATTACCATGTTGATAGAAAAATATCTCAATAATTTTTTCATGTAACTAAAATTGATATATCTTAACATCCGTACGGTTGGATCTTCAAAAAAATCATTTGAAAAATTAATCTTATAAATTGGGAACGAGTCTCCTTGTCGGGAGGGGTACTTTTACCAAAATTTTCAAATCCTAACATGCAAAATGAATTTCAAAATTTTTAATAATTTTTTCATATGACTAAAATTGATATATCCTAACATCCGTACGTTTGGATCGTCGAAAAATTAATCCTGATATGCAAAATGAATTTAAAATTTTTTAATATTTTTTTCTTATGACTAAAATTGATATATCTTAACATCCGTACGGTTGGATCGTCAAAAATCATTTTAAAAAATTAATCCTGTAAATCGGGAACGAGTCTCGTTGTCGGAAGGGGTACTTTTACCAGATTTTTCTAATCCTGACATGCCAAATGAATTTGAAATTTTTTAATAATTTTTTCTTATGACTAAAATCGATATATCTTAACATCCGTACGGTTGGATTGTCGAAAAATAATTTTAAAAAATTAATCCTGTAAATCGGGAACGAGTCTCGTTGTTGGGAGGGGTACTTTTACCAGAGTTTTCTAATCCTGATATGCAAAATGAATTTCAAATTTTTTAATAATTTTATCTTATAATTAAATCGATATATCTTAACATCCGTACGGTTGGATCGTTGAAAAATCATTTTAAAAAATTAATCCTGTAAATCGGGAACGAGTGTCGTTGTCGGGAGTGGTACTTTTACCAGATTTTTCTAATCCTGACATGCAAAATGAATTTCAAATTTTTTAATAATTTTTTCTTATGACTAAAATCAATATATATTCACATCTGTACGGTTAGATCATCGAAAAATCATTTTAAAAAATTAATCATGTAAATCATTAACGAGTCTCGTTGTCGGGAGGGGTACTTTTTCCAGATTTTTCTAATCCTGACATGCAAAATTAATTTCAAATTTTTTAATTTTTTTTTTCTTATGACTAAAATTGATATATCCTAACATCCGTACGGTTGGATCATCGAAAAATTAATCCTGACATGCAAAATGAATATCAAATTTTTTAATAATTTTTTCTTATGACTAAAATCGATATATCTTAACATCCGTACGGTTGGATCGTCGAAAAATCATTTTAAAAAATTAATCTTGTAAATCGGGAACGAGTCTCCTTGTCGGGAGGGGTACTTTTACCAGATTTTTCAAATCCTAACTTGCAAAATGAATTTCAAAATTTTTAATAATTTTTTCATATGACTAAAATTGATATATCCTAACATTCGTACGTTTGGATCGTCGAAAAATCATTTACTTATGATTTTCAAAATCATAATGAATTTCAAAATTTTTAATAATTTTTTCTAATCTTGACATGCATAATGAATTTCAAAATTTTAAAAATCCGTACGGTTGGATCGTCGAAAAAATCATTTTAAAAATTAATCCTATAAATCGGGAACGAGTCTCGTTGTCGGAAGGGGTACTTGTACCAGATTTAATTTTTCTAATTCTGACACGCCAGATGAATCTCAAATTTTTTAATAATTTTTTCATATGACTAAAATTGATTTTTCTTAATATTCGTACGGTTGGATTGTCGAAAAAATTATTTTAAAAATTAATCCTGTAAATCGGGAACGAATGTCGTGTTGGGAAGTAGCGGTTTTACCAGATTTTTCTAATCCTCACATTCGAGATGAATTTGAAATTTTTTAATACTTTTTTCATGTGACTAAAATGAGTATTTCTTAACATCCGTACGGTTGGATCCTCTAAAAAATCATTTAAAAAATCTATATTTTTCATCAGGTATGAAAAAAAATCTAGTACGAGGCAACACCCAACGGTTTTCTATGAAAAAGTCTTGTCTGAAATAAATTGTGACAACAGTTTTTTTGAAAACAACCGTTGTCTTAGATGATCAACTTTTTTAAATCTTACGGCTGATATTAAATCTACTTTTAATCAACGGCTCTAATTATACCAACTTAACAATCCAAGTGAATATTTTTTCACCAATCACATGGTGCCACCTCATCACAAGCAACGCTTCAGAAATTTCAAGAATCAGACTTAAAAACAACTGTTTTCTATGAAAAAAGGTTGTCTTAGATGAACATTGACAACATTTATAATATACACGTTATATCCTCATCAATGTGATTATCTGTTGATGCTATTAATATTCGTGTAACGTCTAGTACTAATAGGTAAAAGAATTCAAAAATCTATGAAAAAGATTATTTCAAATCTTAATACACACAAATTAATTTAGTGTAAGTTATTGGTTACTCATATAAATTAATTAACGGTGGCATATAAATTTTCCGAAAAAATTTTAAAACTAGTAAAAATATAGACAACGATTTTTTCTAAAATCATGTTGTGGTAAGTTACTTTACATAAGTGTTTTTCAGGAAATGTCGTTGTTGGAATTCTACAACAGTTTTTTCTTTAAGACTGTTGTAGTATTACATATTTTACAACAGATTATAAATATCGATAACGGTTGTTTAACTGTTATAAGTATTTTATTTTAAAAATACTTGTATAAGGTAGATTAATACAACGTGCTTTTTCAAAAAACACTGGTTTGGATTGAACAATTAACAATGTAAACTTGAAGCACTTGTGATTATTTTTTTTTATTAATTATAAAGTAGATAATTAAACTATTTTGAAATATAAAATTTAAATATTTAATCTAAATGAAAGTGGATTTAATTAGAGTTTGTTGTTTTTAAAAAATTTAAAATAAATTGTGTGGAAATTATTTTTTTTTGAAATTATTACTATTTTTATTGTAATAAACTAGACAACGATTTATTTGAATATTTTGTTGTGCAACACATTTTTAAATTTAGTAAGAAAGACAACGGTTTTAAGAATTAGACTATTGTCTGATATTGGTGACATACAATATATGTAAAACACTTGTCTATCAGGTATCATTTAGACAACACCTAATTTGTACATTGTGTGATTCGAGCTTAAATAACTAGTAGAAAAAACACTTGTCTCATTTCCACAACCGTTAAACAAGACGTTATCTCAATCATTTTTAGACAATGTATTTTAAAAATCGTTGTACGATTTTACTCATTTGCACAACATCACTTTAGAAAGGGTTGTCTGTCTCCATCAACTAGGCAATGGATTTTAAAGCGTTGTAGTAATACTAAAGTCTTCCCATTCACACAACATCTTAATTTTGAAAACACTTGTCTGATTTGTTTTACTAGAGAACATTTTTTTATCGCTTGTAGTAATCAACGTCAGACAACACCAATTTTTTGGTTGCAAAAAAACCATTGTATGAAAAATTCGGGCACACTTTTTTGGTCGAGTGTTGTCTAATCGGTGTTGTCTAATTGCGTTTTTCTTGTAGTGATTAATCAGTTTTGTTTAGGTCATTATATTTTGATAAGAAAAGGTAAACTTGTAAACAATGTTCCGACTGTAGCAAAGCAGGTTCTCTTTCAAGAGCTGGCTGTTTATATGTTCTTTTTGTCTTCATCCGTCAGATATTGAAGTGGTAGAAGCTGACATGCTGAATCTACCATTTGGTGACGAGTCTTTGGATGTTGTTATAGAAAAAGGAACAATGGTAAAGTCCATAGTCTAGTTCAGTTATTATTTACGATGATGGGATAATGGATCTTTTTTCATTAATCCAAATTTTCATTTTGATAATCAACCACATTATTTTCTTTTGATCTGTCAAGTATGTATGCATTTTGAATTTGAAGGATGTATTGTTTATGGACAATGGTGATCCATGGAATCCCCGACCTGATACCTCAAGTAAGGTTATAAAAATGCTTAAAGGTGTATTTATCTCCATGGAGTGGACTACATTTGATGATGAATTTCATTATTTCTTTTATACATTAAAGAAGGTCAGTGGACGTTTCTGTGATTCCGCTAATACAACCTGTGGGGGTGCGTGGTCAGTGCCACGTTTCGTTAATTTTTTGTTTGAGCCTTGATCAGATTACTTAATGTATCATTCAGTCATGGTGAGTGGATTACCCTCTTCTACATCATGGCAAGACCTTAAGGTAAGATGAATTATCAACATGTAAAGGGGGTTATCAACCGGCCATTGTATCCAGTTTACTTTATTCTAACATGTAAAGAAAATTCATTTTCTGACTTAAATATTTGAGTACGAATGTCCTATATGTCAGTACATATGGTTTGGGGAAGGAGTGAGTTTATCCTATTACAAGTCATTGATAATGTCTATGTCACGTGCACTATAAAATGTAGTCTATAAAATGTCTATGCTGCATAGGTTCTTCCCTCTCTTTCAGTACCTACAAAACCTGCTTTTTTCATGCAAAGTAGAAATTATACAGAAGCGAAAATATGGATAAGGTTTTAAAGAATCTAGCATGCTTGTCATAATACGAAGGTTTTGCGAGTTTATATTTCTGATTCATATATAAAGGGGGCCATCTACAACAATCCATGTATATATTGTGGGGGAAAAATAATAACATAAAAAATGTATAAAACTTAAAATCTTCATTTACAGATTAAACCACCAAAAAGGCCATAACAGATTAAGCTGCTGTTCTTGTACATCTTGTCTGAAATGGTGCTGCTGACTTTCTCATCCTTGTTCATATTATGTTAAAACCTTTAATTTTACATAAAAAACCATGTAAACTCAATTCAAATGCATTTTGATATTGGAATATGGATATTTACATGGATGGGTGGATTGGATTTTGGTTGTAGATATATGGATGTTGGTTGTTTGTTGGACGTCGGAATGGTTAGATGTTGGTTAACGAAGAATGTGGTTGGATTTTGGGTGTAGACACGGAAGTTGATATAGAATATTTCTGGTTGTTTGTTGGATGTTGATTTAGTATTTTTTTTCCTTTGGTCTGGGTTTATGCACAAATGCACGGACTTATTTTTTTTAAAAAAGAACTCAAACATCAATTCTAGTTATAAAACTGATGTGAAGTAATTAAAAACACATCACCTGCTTAAACTAAACACGATGTCTAAATTAACAAAACAAATTGAATTATAGGAATGAAAATGATGTCTAAAATGTTAAAATATATCGCTTTGTGCAAGTATATAAAAGTAAATCAAAAGAAAACTGATCTCTTCCCGAACAATGTACACCGGTTTAACTTACGCAATCGATGTTAAAGTACAATTTTCACATCTCTTCCTTAAGTATAACTGATGTTATAAGTTATGTTTAACGTTGGTTGAGTAAATAAATCATTGTAAAATAGAGAGTAAAAAATTAGTTTTTTAAGAATCTGATGTCTATCACTTAAAAGTTCTGCCCTGTTATATGTTTATAGTGATTTTTAACTTCCTAAATACCATTTTTCACAATCTAGTTTTAACATGTTATTAAAAAAAAGGCTAATAATACATCAGTTGCTAAGAAAACCGATGTCTATGTACATCTTTAACATCGGCTAAAAACTGATATTAAAGACCCCTACCTTTCTCTACACATGCGAAGACATCAGTTTGAAAAAAAGATATCATATTATAACCGATATCTAAGGGCATTTTTCTAGTAGTGATTGGGCCATTCGAAATATTAAAGCAAGTTGGAAAAGTGGCATACGTGTTAGCGTTACCTCCGCAAATGCAACATCTTCATAACATGTTTCACGTCTCTCTTCTAAAAAAGTATAATGCTGATGCTAGTCATGTGATCGAACTGGAACCAGTGGAAATTCAGCAAGATCTATCTTTTGTGGAACAACCCATGCGAATCCTAGATCGAAAAGAGAAAGTGCGCAGAAATAAAGTGGTGCCTCTTATTAAGGTTTTGTGGAGAAATCCTAAGATAGAAGAATCAACTTGGGAATTAGAAAGAGATATACAAGAGAAGTATCCCCATCTCTTTGTTTAGATTAAATTCTGAGGACATAATTTTTTTAAGGGGGTAGATTGTAGCGACTAGGAATTTCTAATTAAACGAATAAAGTATAGTTTGTGCTATAATTATGGTTTATATGGATTTATATGAATAAATTAAAGGTTAAATAATTTTGTGGTTAATTATAATTGTTGCATAATTGTAATTGGGAACATAAAGTAACTCGTTCCAGTTTGATGAGTCAGCTATGGGATTAAGCTATGTCGTCGGGACGTCAAGTTGAACGGAACCCTTATTAAAAAGGGGTTAAAGTGTTTAAGAGTGCGAATGTGAAATATATTTGATGATCTTGTATGTTTGCATTTTATTTGTTGTATGCGTGTTTAAATCTGAGATTTGTGGAAATTTTTTTTAAAATGTTTTTAAAAGGATTTACAAGGATTTTATTGATCTTTAAATATTTTTATAAAATTATAGAAATGTGATAAAGGTGTGAGATTGGTTTTATTATCTTTAAAATAGTCCAAAGGACTTTTTTTAAATAAAAGTTAGATTTATATTGATGTTTTGATGTTTTAAAAATAATTTTATGAAATGTATTCCTATTATTGGAAATTTATTGTAAAATCCATATTAAATAATCAATTTGCTGAAAAATTGATTTAAAATATAAGTGAAGAGCTAATTTTTTGTTTTAGTTGGTAAAAATCAAAAGTTTAATTAATATTGAATATAATTGGATAAGTTGTAATATTACAAATATTTTTGTAAGTCAAAAATAGAAAAGGGGAAAGGGGATTTTGCTAGTTACCAAATTACCCTTATAAATGTTATATATAAACTCCCTCCTCCCCCCTTTCTTTCTTTTCTTCATCGTCTCTCTTCTTTTCTCTTTCTCAAACTCTTTCTTCCTCTCTCTCGGTAATCTCTCTCTCCCGCACACTCTCTCCAATTCCTTCCTTAAACTCCATTTTAGTTCAAGAATTGAGCTCCCTATATCTCGTATATATACATACATGTTTTCATTTCTGTGTGTGTGTCGATGTTCGGTTGGAGAAGAAGCTCTCGATTCTTGTTTTAATTCGGTTTTTGGATGAATCCTTGCAGAAAAATGATGTTGAGTGCTTACATGTGAATTTGCTGTGAGTTTTGCTTAATTAATCGATGAGGTTTCAAGTTGGGGGCCGAGTTTTGGAAACCCCAAACCCTTGCCTCCACCGGCGATGAACTTGGGTGAGTAGGTGTTGAGCCATGATGTTTTGACTGAGCTCTAGTAATTTAAAAACATGGTTTCGAGTGTTGCATGTTGGTTGTTTGAAAGAATCTGAATGTTGTTCTTTGTTTTGAAAACAAATCGGTTCGAAAATGTTTGTTAAACTCGAATGATTTGATGAATGTTCATAGTTTTGATTCGAATTAGGAATAGATTGTGATTTGAAGGTGTGTATGTTAAGTGGTATGAGTGCATGTCGAATTATGGTTCGAGAACTCGTTATAAAGTTTCAGTTTTAAAGAAAAAGTGTTCAAATTTTTGTTGATCAAGTGTTTTTGGTTTAGATTAAGTTCGATTCTTGATTTTTGAACTTGCATATTGGTTTTTGTTAGTTGCATGTAATTTTATTGAAAAACCCAAAGGTTACCTAGCTTCAGAAAGAAAATTTGAATTGATCAATTGTTCAAGTTGATGTGGTATTTGGTTTAAGTCAAAATAAGGTATGGATTTAATCTAAAACTATTCATGATAATGATAAGTGGTTGCCGATTGATTTTTTTACTTGGTTTGGTCATATTGTTTTGTTTCAAAATTTTGATAGAAAGAAAAATGGATAAGTTTTCTTGGTGTCGGTCTATGTGAATTAGTGATTATTTTCTAAGATTATAAAAGTATGTATTATTATGGGTTGTGTGTGATGCATGTGCTTAAAAGTTAAGTTGCGATTGGGGTAAACGTTAGATATTATGAGAAATGTTGAGAGTGATCGAGTATCTAATTAGGGTTTTATGTTGAATTGTAGATTCAGATAGTAGAGGAATCATGTTAGTAAATGGAAAGAGATCGTATATGGCAGTAGCTCATATACCATAAAGTAGGAAAGCTATCTGAGGCAAGTAACTCTGCCTTCTCTTAAGATTTGATTTTATAGAGGATATTATCAATGCCATGATAAAGTAGTGATTCTTTATAACACTTATGATAAACCTGTTATCGATTTCCGAGAAACCCTGATATTGTTCTTTGTAACAACTTGTTATCAATCCCTGTTGATCCTTTATAATAACCCTATTGATCCTGACATTTATTTCCATACTCTGTTACCTTGCTATCTTTTGATCTTGTGAACCTAAGAGAACCTTTATGAACCTACTTACGTAATGTTTTGATTAACCTACCCGTATACACTATAAGTTGTATACACTATAAGTTGATGAACCTTTATGAACCTACCCGTATACACTACAAGAAATTTGCAATCAGACAACGGTTAAAAAAACCGTTGTCCTAAAAAATATAAAACGGTGAATTTATTTTGCAAAAAAAAATAGTTGTGTGAACTCCAGAACAAACAATGAATATCCATCCTTTTTAAACTGTTGTACAAGTTGTATCCTCTCATCGAGTCAGACAACGACTTTTTAAATGTAGTGTTGTTTTAAATCTTTAACACAATGATTAAAAACCATTGTTATATGTTAACTTATAGGGATATAAGACAATGGGTTTGTCATTACATTGTGTAATTCTAGAAAACGGTTTTTCAGGAAGGTTTTCCTCTAAATCATCAAATAACGGAATGAAAACAGTTGTCTGAGGAATTTCAATGGGTACCACGTATTGAGGTGGCAACACGTGATAGGTGGTAAATCGTTCACAGGGATTGCTGAGGTGGCGAAATGAGAGCCCTTCATTGAAATGAGATTTAATATCAGCCTTTAGATCGAAAAATAGTTAATACTCTTATATAACAGTTTTATGTTAAAACAAAAGTGTTGTCTTAGTTGGTCTCATACAAGCTTTTAGATATTACGTTCTGTAATTCAAGCAACAGTTTTTAGAAGGGTTGTCTTAGAAACCTTCATACAACAAAATAAAACCGTTGTCTGAAATAGTTCTTTTATCATTTCAATTGGCACCACCTGATGAGGTGGCACCCCATGATAGGTTGTAAACATTTTACTCAAATTGCTGAAGTGTGGAAATGATAGCCCTTGATTGAAATGAGATTAGATATTATTCGTAGGATTGAAAAAAGATGATATGCTTACACAATGGTTTTCTAATATAAAAAAAGCGATCATAGTTGATCTTTACACAATAGAGTTTCAAGGAAACCATTGCAAAAGTATTATTATATAAAATGAGATTCCCGGTTAACAAGTTCAATTTTTTAAATAATCTTTTCAACGATCAAACCGTACGGATGTTAAGATATATCAATTTAATTCATACAAAAAAATTATAAAAAAATTTCAAAGTCACCTTGCATGCAAGGATTAGAAAAATCTAATAGAAGTACCCCTCCCAACAATGAGACTTGTTCTCAATTTACAAGATTAATTTTTAAAATGATTTTTCGAAGATCCAACCAAATGGATTTTATGATATATCAATTTTAGACATGTGAAAAAATATTAAAAAAATTTGAAATTCATCTTGCATGTTAGGATTAGAAAAACCTAAAAAAAGTACCACTCCCGACAACGAGACTCATTCCCGATTTACAAAATTAATTTTCAAATGATTTTGTCGATGATCAAACCGTACGGATGTTAGGAAATATCAATTTTAGTCATATAAAAAAATTATTAACAAATTTGAAATTCATCTTGCATGTCAGGATTAGAAAAATCTAGTAAAAGTACATATCCCGACAACGAGACTTGTTCCCGATATACAACATTAATTTTTAAAATGATTTTTTCGATGATCCAACTGTATGGATGTTAGGATATATTAATTTTATTCTTATTAAAAAATTATTAACAAATTTGAACTTCATCTTGCATGTGAGTATTAGAAAAATCTAGTAAAAGTACCACTTCCGACGAGACTCGTTCCCGATTTACAAGATTACTTTTTTAAATGATTTATTCAATGATCGAACCGTACGAATATTAAGATATATCAATTTTAGTCATATGAAAAAAATATTAACAAATTGGAAATTCATCTTGTATGTGAGGACTAGAAAAACCTAGTAAACGAGACTTGTTCCTGATTTACAAGATTAATTTTTAAAATGATTTTTTCGATGATCCAACCGTACGGATGTTAAGATATATCAATTTTAGTCATATGACAAAATTATTAAAAAAATTTAAATTCATCTTGCATGTCAGGATTAGAAAAATCTGGTAAAAGTACCACTCCCGACAACAAGACTCTATCCTGATTTACAAGATTAATTTTTAAAATGATTTTTTTGAAGATCCAACCGGGCGGATTTTAAGATATATTAATTTTAGACATGTGAAAAAATTATTAAAAAATTTGAAATTGATCTTGCATGTCAGGATTTTAAAAATATAGTAAAAGTACCACTCCCAACAACGAAACTCATTCCCAATTTACAAGATTAATTTTTCAAATGATTTTTTCTACAATCCAACCGTACGGATGTTAGGAAATATTAATTTTTGTCATATAAAAAAATTATTAACAAATCTGAAATTCATCTTGCGTGTTAGGATTAGAAAAATCTAGTAAATGTACCACTTCCGACGAGACTCGTTCTCGATTTACAAGATGACTTTTTAAAATAATTTATTTGATGATCGAACCGTACTAATATTAAGATATATCAATTTTAGTCATATGAAAAAAATATTAACAAATTTGAAATTCATCTTGCATGTGAGGATTAGAAAAACCTAGTAAACGAGACTCGTTCCTGATTTACAAGATTAATTTTTAAAATGATTTTTTCGATGATCCAACCGTACGGATGTTAAGATATATCAATTTTAGTCATATGAAAAATTATTAAAAAAATTTAAATTAATCTTGCATGTTAGGATTAGAAAAATCTAATAAAAGTACCACTCCCGAGAACAAGACTCTGTCCCGATTTACAAAATTAATTTTGAAAATGATTTTTTTGAAGATCCAACCGTGCGGATTTTAAGATATATCAATTTTAGACATGTTAAAAAATTATTAAAAATTTGAAATTATACTTGCATGTCAGGATTTGAAAAATCTAGTAAATGTACCACTCCCAACAACGAGACTTTTTCCCGATTTACAAGATTAAATGTTGAAATGATTTTGTCAACGATCCAACCATACGGATGTTAGGAAATTTTAATTTTTGTCACATAAAAAAATTATTAACAAATTTGAAATTAATCTTGCATGTCAGGATTAGAAAAATCTAGTAAAAGTACCATTCCCGACAACGAGACTCGTTCCCGATTTACAACATTAATTTTTAAAATGATTTTTTCGATGATCCTACCGTACGAATGTTAGGATATATCAATTTTAGTCATATGAAAAAATTATCAATAAATTTGAAATTCATCTTGCATGTGAGGATTAGAAATACCTAGTAAAAGTACCACTCCCGACAACGAGACTCGTTCCTGATTTACAAGATTAATTTTTAAAATGATTTTTTCAATGATCTAACTGTATGGATGTTAAGATGTATAAATTTTAGTCATATGAAAAATTTATTAAAAAATTTGATATTCATCTTGCATGTCAGGATTAAAAAAATCTAGTAAAAGTACCACTCCCAACAACAAGACTCATTCTCGATTTACAAGATTAATTTTTAAAATTATTTTTTCGAAGATCCAACCATACGGATTTTAAGATATATCAATTTTAGACATGTGAAAAAAATATTAAAAAAATTGAAATTTATCTTGCATGTCAGGATTAGAAAATCAAGTAAAAGTACCACTCCCGACAACGAGACTCATTCCCGATTTACAAAATTAATTTTTAAATGATTTTGTCGATGATCCAACCGCACGGATCTTAGGAAATATCAATTTTAGTCATATAAAAAATTTATTAACAAATTTGAAATTCATCTTGCATGTCAGTATTAGAAAAATCTAATAAAAGTACCTATCCCGACAACGAGGCTTGTTCTCGATTTACAACATTAATTTTTAAAATGATTTTTTCAATGATCTAACCGTACGGATGTTAGGATATTTTAATTTTATTCATATTAAAAAATTATTAACAAATTTAAAATTCATCTTGCATGTGAGTATTAGAAAAATCTAGTAAAAGTACCACTTCCGACGAGACTCGTTCCCAATTTACAAGATTAATTTTTTATATGATTTATTTGATGATCGAACCGTACGAATAATAAGATATATCAATTTTAGTCATATGAAAAAAATAATAACAAATTTGAAATTCATCTTGCATGTGAGGATTAGAAAAACCTAGTAAACGAGACTCGTTCTTGATTTACAAGATTAATTTTTAAAATGATTTTTTCGATGATTCAACCGTACGGATGTTAAGATATATCAATTTTAGTCATATGAAAAAATTATTAAAAAAATTAAATTCATCTTGCATGTCAGGATTAGAAAAATCTAGTAAAAGTACCACTCCCGACAACAAGACTCTGTCCCGATTTACCAGTTAATTTTTAAAATGATTTTTTTGAAGATCCAACCGTGCGGATTTTAAGATATATCAATTTTAGACATGTGAAAAAATAATTAAAAAATTTGAAATTGATCTTGCATGTCAGGATTTGAAAAATATAGTAAAAGTACCACTCCCAACAATGAGACTCGTTCCCGATTTACAAGATTAATTTTTAAAATTATTTTTTCGAAGATCCAACCATACGGCTTTTAAGATATATCAATTTTAGACATGTGAAAATTAAAAAAATTGAAATTTATCTTGCATGCCAGGATTAGAAAATCAAGTAAAAGTACCACTCCCGACAACGAGACTCGTTCGCGATTTAGAAAATTAATTTTTAAATGAGACTCGTTCCCGATTTACAAGATTAATGTTTGTCATATAAAAAAAATATTAACAAATTTGACATTCATCTTGCGTGTCAGGATTAGAAAAATCTAGTAAAAGTACAACTCCCGACAACGAGACTCGTTCCCGATTTACAACATTAATTTTTAAAATGATTTTTTCGATGATCCTACCATACGAATGTTAGGATATATCAATTTCTGTCATATGAAAAAATTATTAATAAATTTGAAATTCATCTTGCATGTGAGGATTAGAAAAACCTAGTAAAAGTACCACTCCCGACAACGAGACTCGTTCCTGATTTACAAGATTAATTTTTAAAATGATTTTTTCGATGATCTAACTGTACGGATGTTAAGATGTATAAATTTTAGTCATATGAAAAATTTTTGTACGGATGTTAAGATGTTTATATTTTAGTCATATGAAAAAAAAATTCGAGACTCGTTCCTGATTTACAAGATTAATTTTTAAAATGATTTTTTCGATGATCTAACTGTACGGATGTTAAGATGTAATAAGTTTTGTCATATGAAAAAATTATTAATAAATTTGAAATTCATCTTGCATGTCAGGATTAGAAAAATCTAGTAAAAGTACCACTCCCGACAACAAGACTCTATCCCAATTTACAAGATTAATTTTTAAAATGATTTTTTGCAGATCCAACCGTGCGGATTTTAAGTTATATCAATTTTAGACATGTGAAAAAATAATTAAAAAATTTGAAATTGATCTTGCATGTCAGGATTTGAAAAATATAGTAAAAGTACCACTCCCAACAATGAGACTCGTTCCCGATTTACAAGATTAATTTTTCAAATGATATTGTCGACGATCCAACCGTACGGATGTTAGGAAATATTAATGTTTGTCATATAAAAAAATTATTAACAAATTTGACATTAATCTTACGTGTCAGGATTAGAAAAATCTAGTAAAAGTACAACTCCCGACAACGAGACTCGTTCCCAATTTACAACATTAATTTTTAAAATGATTTTTTCGATGATCCTACTGTACGAATGTTAGGATATATCAATTTTTTCATATATTTTTGTCATATGAAAAAATTATTAATAAATTTAAAATTCATCTTGCATGTCAGGATTAGAAAAACCTAGTAAAAGTACCACTCCCAACAACAAGACTTATTCTCGGTTTACAAGATTAATTTTTAAAATGATTTTTTCGAAGATCCAACCATACGGATTTTAAGATATATCAATTTTAGTCATATGAAAAAAATATTAACAATTTTGAAATTCATCATGCATGTGAGGATTATTAAAACCTAGTAAACGAGACTCGTTCTTGATTTACAAGATTAATTTTTAAAATGATTTTTTCGATGATTCAACCGTACGGATGTTAAGATATATCAATTTTAGTCATATGAAAAAATTATTAAAAAAATTAAATTCATCTTGCATGTGAGGATTAGAAAAATCTAGTAAAAGTACCACTCCCGACAACAAGACTCTGTCCCGATTTACCAGTTAATTTTTAAAATGATTTTTTTGAAGATCCAACCGTGCGGATTTTAAGATATATCAATTTTAGACATGTGAAAAAATAATTAAAAAATTTGAAATTGATCTTGCATGTCAGGATTTGAAAAATATAGTAAAAGTACCACTCCCAACAATGAGACTCGTTCCCGATTTATAAGATTAATTTTTAAAATTATTTTTTCGAAGATCCAACCATACGGCTTTTAAGATATATCAATTTTAGACATGTGAAAATTAAAAAAATTGAAATTTATCTTGCATGTCAGGATTAGAAAATCAAGTAAAAGTACCACTCCCGACAACGAGACTCGTTCGCGATTTAGAAAATTAATTTTTAAATGAGACTCGTTCCCGATTTACAAGATTAATGTTTGTCATATAAAAAAAATATTAACAAATTTGACATTCATCTTGCGTGTCAGGATTAGAAAAATCTAGTAAAAGTACAACTCCCGACAACGAGACTCGTTCCCGATTTACAACATTAATTTTTAAAATGATTTTTTCGATGATCCTACCGTACGAATGTTAGGATATATCAATTTCTGTCATATGAAAAAATTATTAATAAATTTGAAATTCATCTTGCATGTGAGGATTAGAAAAACCTAGTAAAAGTACCACTCCCGACAACGAGACTCGTTCCTGATTTACAAGATTAATTTTTAAAATGATTTTTTCGATGATCTAACTGTACGGATGTTAAGATGTATAAATTTTAGTCATATGAAAAATTTTTGTACGGATGTTAAGATGTTTAAATTTTAGTCATATGAAAAAAAATTCGAGACTCGTTCCTGATTTACAAGATTAATTTTTAAAATGATTTTTTCGATGATCTAACTGTACGGATGTTAAGATGTAATAATTTTTGTCATATGAAAAAATTATTAATAAATTTGAAATTCATCTTGCATGTCAGGATTAGAAAAATCTAGTAAAAGTACCACTCCCGACAACAAGACTCTATCCCAATTTACAAGATTAATTTTTAAAATGATTTTTTTGCAGATCAAACCGTGCGGATTTTAAGATATATCAATTTTAGACATGTGAAAAAATAATTAAAAATTTTGAAATTGATCTTGCATGTCAGGATTTGAAAAATATAGTAAAAGTACCACTCCCAACAATGAGACTCGTTCCCGATTTACAAGATTAATTTTTCAAATGATATTGTCGACGATCTAACCGTACGGATGTTAGGAAATATTAATGTTTGTCATATAAAAAAATTATTAACAAATTTGACATTAATCTTGCGTGTCAGGATTAGAAAAATCTAGTAAACGTACAACTCCCGACAACGAGACTCGTTCCCAATTTACAACATTAATTTTTAAAATGATTTTTTCGATGATCCTACCGTACGAATGTTAGGATATATCAATTTATGTCATATGAAAAAATTATTAATAAATTTGAAATTCATCTTGCATGTGAGGATTAGAAAAACCTAGTAAAAGTACCACTCCCGACAACGAGACTCGTTCCTGATTTACAAGATTAATTTTTAAAATGATTTTTTCGATGATCTAACTGTACGGATGTTAAGATGTATAAATTTTAGTCATATGAAAAATTTTTGTACGGATGTTAAGATGTTTAAATTTTAGTCATATGAAAAAAAATTCGAGACTCGTTCCTGATTTACAAGATTAATTTTTAAAATGATTTTTTCGATGATCTAACTGTACGGATGTTAAGATGTAATAATTTTTGTCATATGAAAAAATTATTAATAAATTTGAAATTCATCTTGCATGTCAGGATTAGAAAAATCTAGTAAAAGTACCACTCCCGACAACAAGACTCTATCCCAATTTACAAGATTAATTTTTAAAATGATTTTTTTGCAGATCAAACCGTGTGGATTTTAAGATATATCAATTTTAGACATCTGAAAAAATAATTAAAAAATTTGAAATTGATCTTGCATGTCAGGATTTAAAAAATATAGTAAAAGTACCACTCCCAACAATGAGACTCATTCCTGATTTACAAGATTAATTTTTCAAATGATATTGTCGACGATCTAATCGTACGGATGTTGGGAAATATTAATGTTTGTCATATAAAAAAATTATTAACAAATTTGACATTAATCTTGCGTGTCAGGATTAGAAAAATCTAGTAAAAGTACAACTCCCGACAACGAGACTCGTTCCCAATTTACAACATTAATTTTTAAAATGATTTTTTCGATGATCCTACTGTACGAATGTTAGGATATATCAATTTTTTCATATATTTTTGTCATATGAAAAAATTATTAATAAATTTAAAATTCATCTTGCATGTCAGGATTAGAAAAACCTAGTAAAAGTACCACTCCCAACAACAAGACTCATTCTCGGTTTACAAGATCAATTTTTAAAATGATTTTTTCGAAGATCCAACCATACGGATTTTAAGATATATCAATTTTAGTCATATGAAAAAAATATTAACAATTTTGAAATTCATCATGCATGTGAGGATTTGAAAAAACATAGTAAACGAGACTCGTTCTTGATTTACAAGATTAATTTTTAAAATGATTTTTTCGATGATTCAACGGTACGGATGTTAAGATATATCAATTTTAGTCATATGAAAAAATTATTAAAAAAATTTAAATTCATCTTGCATGTCAGGATTAGAAAAATCTAGTAAAAGGACCACTTCCGACAACAAGACTCGGTCCCGATTTACAAGATTAATTTCTAAAATGATTTTTTTGAAGATCCAACCGTGCGGATTTTAAGATATATCAATTTTATACATGTGAAAAAATAATTAAAAAATTTGAAATTGATCTTGCATGTCAGGATTTGAAAAATATAGTAAAAGTACCACTCCCAACAATGAGACTCGTTCCCGATTTACAATATTAATTTTTCAAATGATTTTGTCGACGATCCAACCATACGGATGTTAGGAAATATTAATGTTTGTCATATAAAAAAATTATTAACAAATTTGAGATTCATCTTGCGTGTCAAGATTAGAAAAATCTAGTAAAAGTACAACTCCCGACAACGAGACTCATTCCCAATTTACAACATTAATTTTTAAAATGATTTTTTCGATGATCCTACCATACGAATGTTAGGATATATCAATTTTTGTCATATGAAAAAATTATTAATAAATTTGAAATTCATCTTGAATGTTAGGATTAGAAAAACCTAGTAAAAGTACCACTCCCAACAACAAGACTCATTCTCGATTTATAAGATTAATTTTTAAAATGATTTTCTCGAAGATCCAACCATACGGATTTTAAGATATATCAATTTTAGACATGTGAAAAAAATATTAAAAAAATTGAAATTCATCTTGCATGTCAGGATTAGAAAATCAAGTAAAAGTACCACTCCGGACAACGAGACTCGTTCCCGATTTACAAAATTAATTTTTAAATGATTTTGTCAATGATCCAACCGCACGGATGTTAGGACATATAAATTTTAGTCATATAAAAAAATTATTAACAAATTGAAATTCATCTTGAATGTCAGGATTAGAAAAATCTAGTAAAAGTACATATCCCGACAACGAGGCTTGTTCCCGATTTACAACATTAATTTTTAAAATGATTTTTTCGATGATCCAACCGTACGGATGTTAGGATATTTTAATTTTATTCATATTAAAAAATTATTAACAAATTTAAAATTCATCTTGCAGGTGAGTATTAGAAAAATCTAGTAAAAGTACCACTTCCCGACGAGACTCGTTCCCGATTTAAAAGAATAATTTTTTATATGATTTATTCGATGATCGAACCGTACAAATATTAAGATATATCAATTTTAGTCATATGAAAAAATATTAACAAATTTGAAATTCATCTTGCATGTGAGGATTAGAAAAACTTAGTAAACGAGACTCGTTCCTGATTTACAAGATTAATTTTTAAAATGATTTTTTCGATGATTCAACCGTACGGATGTTAAGATATATCAATTTTAGTCATATGAAAAAATTATTAAAAAAATTTAAATTCATCTTTCCTGTCAGGATTAGAAAAAACTAGAAAAAGTACCACTCCCGACAACAAGACTCTATCCCGATTTACAAGATTAATTTTTAAAATGATTTTTTTGAAGATCCAACCGTGCGGATTTTAAGATATATCAATTTTAGACATGTGAAAAAATAATTTAAAAATTTGAAATTGATCTTACATGTCAGGATTAGAAAAACCTAGTAAAAGTACCACTCCCAACAACAAGACTCATTCTCGATTTACAAGATTAATTTTTAAAATGATATTTTCGAAGATCCAACCATACGAATTTTAAGATATATCAATTTTAGTCATATGAAAAAAATATTAACAAATTTGAAATTCATCTTGCATGTGAGGATTAGAAAAACATAGTAAACGAGACTCGTTCCTGATTTACAAGATTAATTTTTCAAATGATTTTGTCGACGATCCAACCGTACGGATGTTAGGAAATATTAATGTTTGTCATATAAAAAAAATTATTAACAAATTTGACATTCATCTTACGTGTCAGGATTAGAAAAATCTAGTAAAAGTACAACTCCCGACAACGAGACTTGTTCCCAATTTACAACATTAATTTTTAAAATGATTTTTTCGATGATCCTACCATACGAATGTTAGGATATATCAATTTTTGTCATATGAAAAAATTATTAATAAATTTGAAATTCATCTTGCATGTCAGGATTAGAAAAACCTAGTAAAAGTACCACTCCCAACAACAAGACTCATTCTCGATTTACAAGATTAATTTTTAAAATGATTTTTTCGAAGATCCAACCATACGGATTTTAAGATATATCAATTTTAGACATGTGAAAAAAATATTAAAAAAATTGAAATTTATCTTGCATGTCAGGATTAGAAAATCAAGTAAAAGTACCACTCCCGACAACGAGACTTGTTCCCGATTTACAAAATTAATTTTTAAATTATTTTGTCGATGATCCAACCGCACGGATGTTAGGAAATATCAATTTTAGTCATATAAAAAAATTATTAACAAATTTGAAATTCATCTTGCATGTCAGGATTAGAAAAATCTAGTAAAAGTACATATCCCGACAACGAGGCTTGTTCCCGATTTACAACATTAATTTTTAAAATGATATTTTCGATGATCCAACCGTACGGATGTTAGGATATTTTAATTTTATTCATATTAAAAAACTATTAACGAATTTAAAATTCATCTTGCATGTGAGTATTAGAAAAATCTAGTAAAAGTACCACTTCCCGACGAGACTCGTTCCCGATTTACAAGATTAATTTTTCATATGATTTATTCGATGATCGAACCGTACGAATATTAAGATATATCAATTTTAGTCATATGAAAAAATATTAACAAATTTGAAATTCATCTCGCATGTGAGGATTAGAAAAACATAGTAAACGGACTCGTTCCTGATTTACAAGATTAATTTTTAAAATGATTTTTTCGATGATTCAACCGTACGGATGTTAAGATATATCAATTTTAGTCATATGAAAAAATTATTAAAAAAATTTAAATTCATCTTGCATGTCAGGATTAGAAAAATCTAGTAAAAGTACCACTCCCGACAACAAGACTTTGTCCCGATTTACAACATTAATTTTTAAAATGATTTTTTTGAATATCCAACCGTGCGGATTTTAAGATATATCAATTTTAGACATGTGAAAAAATAATTTAAAATTTTGAAATTGATCTTGCATGTCGGGATTTGAAAAATATAGTAAAAGTACCACTCCCAACAATGAGACTCGTTCCCGATTTACAAGATTAATTTTTCAAATGATTTTGTCGACGATCCAACCGTACGGATGTTAGGAAATATTAATGTTTGTCATATAAAAAAATTGTTAACAAATGTGACATTCATCTTGCGTGTCAGGATTAGAAAAATCTAGTAAAAGTACAACTTCCGACAACAAGACTCGTTCCCAATTTACAACATTAATTTTTAAAATGATTTTTTCGATGATCCTACCGTACGAATGTTAGGATATATCAATTTTTGTCATATGAAAAAATTATTAATAAATTTGAAATTCATCTTGCATGCCAGGATTAGAAAAACCTAGTAAAAGTTCCACTCCCGACAACGAGACTCATTCTCGATTTACAAGATTAATTTTTAAAATGTTTTTTTCGATGATCCAACTGTACGGATGTTAAGATATATCAATTTTAGTCATATGAAAATTTATTAAAAAAATGAAATTCATCTTGCATGTCAGGATTAGAAAAATCTAGTAAAAGTACCACTCCCGACAATGAGACTCGTTCCTGATTTACAATATTAATTTTTTATATAATTTATTCGATGATCGAACCGTACGAATATTAAGATATATCAATTTTAGTCATATGAAAAAAATATTAACAAATTTGAAATTCATCTTGCATGTGAAGATTAGAAAAACATAGTAAACGAGACTCGTTCCTGATTTACAAGATTAATTTTTAAAATGATTTTTTCGATGATTCAACCGTACGAATGTTAAGATATATCAATCTTAGTCATATGAAAAAATTATTAAAAAAATTTAAATTTATCTTGCATGTCAGGATTAGAAAAATCTAGTAAAAGTACCACTCCCGACAACAAGACTCTGTCCCGATTTACAATATTAATTTTTAAAATGATTTTTTTGAAGATCCAACCGTGCAGATTTTAAGATATATCAATTTTATACATGTGAAAAAATAATTAAAAAATTTGAAATTGATCTTGCATGTCTGGATTTGAAAAATATAGTAAAAGTACCACTCCCAACAAGGAGACTCGTTCCCGATTTACAAGATTAATTTTTCAAATGATTTTGTCGACGATCCAACCGTACGGATGTTAGGAAATATTAATTTTAGTCATATGACAATTTATTAGAAAATTGAAATTAATCTTGCATGTCAGGATTAGAAAAATCTAGTAAAAATACCACTCCCGACAACGAGACTTGTTCCTCATTTACAAGATTAATTTTTTATATGATTTAATCGATGATCGAACCGTACGAATATTAAGATATATCAATTTTAGTCATATGAAAAAAATATTAACAAATTTGAAATTCATCTTGCATGTGAGAATTAGAAAAACATAGTAAACGAGACTCGTTCCTCATTTACAAGATTAATTTTTAAAATAATTTTTTCGATGATTCAACCGTACGGATGATAAGATATATCAATTTTAGTCATATGAAAAAATTATTAAAAAATTTTAAATTCATCTTGCATGTCAGGATTAGAAAAATCTAGTAAAAGTACCACTCCTAACAACAAGACTCTGTCCCGATTTACAAGATTAATTTTTAAAATGATTTTTTTGAAGATCCAACCGTGCAGATTTTAAGATATATCAATTTTAGACATGTGAAAAAATAATTAAAAAATTTGAAATTGATCTTGCATGTCAGGATTTTAAAAATGTAGTAAAAGTACCACTCCCAACATGAGACTCGTTCCCGATTTACAAGATTAATTTTTGAAATGATTTTGTCGATGATCCAACCGTACGGATGTTAGGAAATATTAAAGTTTGTCATATAAAAAAATTATTAACAAATTTGACATTCATCTTGCGTGTGAGGATTAGAAAAATCTTGTAAAAGTACAACTCCCGACAACGAGACTCGTTCCCAATTTACAACATTAATTTTTAAAATGATTTTTTCGATGATCCTACCATACGAATGTTAGGATATATCAATTTTTGTCATATGAAAAAATTATTAATAAATTCGAAATTCATCTTGCATGTCAGGATTAGAAAAACCTAGTAAAAGTACCACTCCCAACAACAAGACTCATTCTCGATTTACAAGATTAATTTTTAAAATGATTTTTTTGAAGATCCAACCATACGGATTTTAAGATATATCAATTTTAGACATGTGAAAAAAATATTAAAAAAATTAAAATTCATCTTGCATGTTAGGATTAGAAAAATCTAGTAAAAATACCACTCCCGACAATGAGACTCGTTCCTCATTTACAAGATTAATTTTTTATATGATTTAATCGATGATCGAACCGTACGAATATTAAGATATATCAATTTTAGTCATATGAAAAAATATTAACAAATTTGAAATTCATCTTGCATGTGAGGATTAGAAAAACATAGTAAATGAGACTCGTTCCTGATTTACAAGATTAATTTTTAAAATAATTTTTTCGATGATTCAACCATACGGATGATAAGATATATCAATCTTAGTCATATGAAAAAATTATTAAAAAATTTTAAATTCATCTTGCATGTCAGGATTAGAAAAATCTAGTAAAAGTACCACTCCTAACAACAAGACTCTGTCCCGATTTACAAGATTAATTTTTAAAATGATTTTTTTGAAGATCAAACCGTGCAGATTTTAAGATATATCAATTTTAGACATGTGAAAAAATAATTAAAAAATTTGAAATTGATCTTGCATGTCAGGATTTTAAAAATATAGTAAAAGTACCACTCCCAACATGAGACTCGTTCCCGATTTACAAGATTAATTTTTGAAATGATTTTATCGACGATCCAACCGTACGGATGTTAGGAAATATTAAAGTTTGTCATATAAAAAAATTATTAACAAATTTGACATTCATCTTGCGTGTGAGGATTAGAAAAATCTTGTAAAAGTACAACTCCCGACAACGAGACTCGTTCCCAATTTACAACATTAATTTTTAAAATGATTTTTTCGATGATCCTACCATACGAATGTTAGGATATATCAATTTTTTTCATATGAAAAAATTATTAATAAATTTGAAATTCATCTTGCATGTCTGGATTAGAAAAACCTAGTAAAAGTACAACTCCCAACAACAAGACTCATTCTCAATTTACAAGATTAATTTTTAAAATGATTTTTTTGAAGATCCAACCATACGGATTTTAAGATATATCAATTTTAGACATGTGAAAAAAATATTAAAAAAATTAAAATTCATCTTGCATGTCAGGATTAGAAAATCAAGTAAAAGTTCCACTCCCGATAACGAGACTCGTTCCCGATTTACAAAATTAATTTTTAAATGATTTTGTCGATGATCCAACCGCACGGATTTTAGGAAATATCAATTTTAGTCATATAAAAAATTATTAACAAATTTGAAATTCATCTTGCATGTCAGGATTAGAAAAATCTAGTAAAAGTACATATCCCGACAACGAGGCTTGTTCCCGATTTACAACATTAATTTTTAAAATGATTTTTTCGATGATCCAACCGTTCGGATGTTAGGATATTTTAATTTTATTTATATTAAAAAATTATTAACAAATTTAAAATTCATCTTGCATGTGAGTATTAGAAAAATCTAGTAAAACTACCACTTCCGACGAGACTCGTTCCCGATTTACAAAATTAATTTTTTATATGATTTATTCGATGATCGAACCGTACGAATATTAGGATATATCAATTTTAGTCATATGAAAAAAATATTAACAAATTTGAAATTCATCTCGCATGTGAGGATTAGAAAAACATAGTAAACGAGACTCGTTCCTGAGTTACAAGATTAATTTTTAAAATGATTTTTTCGATGATTCAACCGTACAGATGTCAGGATTAAAAAAATCTAGTAAAAGTACCACTCCCGAAAACAAGACTCTATCCCGATTTACAAGATTAATTTTTTTTTAAAATGATTTTTTTGAAGATCCAATCGTGCGGATTTTAAGATATATCAATTTTTGACATGTGAAAAAATTATTAAAAAAATTGAAATTGATCTTGCATGACAGGATTTGAAAAATATAGTAAAAATACCACTCCCAACAATGAGACTCGTTCCCGATTTACAAGATTAATTTTTCAAATAATTTTGTCAACGATCCAACCGTACGGATGTTAGGAAATATTAATGTTTGTCATATAAAAAAATTATTAACAAATTTGACATTCATCTTGCGTGTCAGGATTAGAAAAATCTAGTAAAAGTACCACTCCCGACAACGAGACTCGTTCCCAATTTACAACAATAATTTTTAAAACGATTTTTTCGATTATCCTACCGTACTAATGTTAGGATATATCAATTTTTGTCATATGAAAAAATTATTAATAAATTTGAAATTCATCTTGCATGTGAGGATTAGAAAAACCTAGTAAAAGTTCCACTCCCGACAACGAGACTCGTTCCTAATTTACAAGATTATTTTTTAAAATGTTTTTTCGATGATCCAACTGTACGGATGTTAAGATATATCAATTTTAGTTGTATGAAAATTTATTAAAAAAATTGAAATTCATCTTGCATGTCAGGATTAGAAAAATCTAGTAAAAGTACCACTCCCGACAACGAGACTCGTTCCTGATTTAGAAGATTAATTTTTAAAATGATTTTTTTGAAGATCCAACCGTGGAGATTTTAAGATATATCAATTTTAGACATGTAAAAAAATAATTAAAAAATTTGAAATTGATCTTGCATGTCAGGATTTGAAAAATATAGTAAAAGTACCACTCCCAACATGAAACTCGTTCCTGATTTACAAGATTAATTTTTCAAATGATTTTGTCGACAATCCAACCGTACGGATGTTAGGAAATATTAATGTTTGTCATATAAAAAAATTATTAACAAATTTGACATTCATCTTGCGTGTGAGGATTAGAAAAATCTAGTAAAAGTACAACTCCCGACAACGAGACTCATTCCAAATTTACAACATTAATTTTTAAAATGATTTTTTCGATGATCCTACCGTACGAATGTTAGGATATATCAATTTTTGTCATATGAAAAAATTATTAATAAATTTGAAATTCATCTTGCATGTCAGGATTAGAAAAACCTAGTAAAAGTACCACTCCCAACAACAAGACTCATTCTCGATTTACAAGATTAATTTTTAAAATGATTTTTTCGAAGATCCAACCATACGGATTTTAAGATATATCAATTTTAGACATGTGAAAAAAATATTAAAAAATTTAAAATTCATCTTGCATGTCAGGATTAGAAAATCAAGTAAAAGTACCACTCCAGACAACGAGACTCGTTCCCGATTTACAAAATTAATTTTTAAATGATTTTGTCGATGATCCAACCGCACGGATGTTAGGAAATATCAATTTTAGTCATATAAAAAATTTATTAACAAATTTGAAATTCATCTTGCATGTTAGGATTAGAAAAATCTAGTAAAAGTATATATCCCGACAACGAGGCTTGTTCCCGATTTACAACATTAATTTTTAAAATGATTTTTTCGATGATCGAACCGTACGGATGTTAGGATATTTTAATTTTATTTATATTAAAAAATTATTAACAAATTAAAAATTCATCTTGCATGTGAGTATTAGAAAAATCTAGTAAAACTACACTTCCGACGAGACTCGTTCCCGATTTACAAGATTAATTTTTTATATGATTTATTCGATGATCGAACCGTACGAATATTAAGATATATCAGTTTTAGTCATATGAAAAAAATATTAACAAATTTGAAATTCATCTCGCATGTGAGGATTAGAAAAACATAGTAAACGAGACTCGTTCCTGATTTACAAGATTAATTTTTAAAATAATTTTTTCGATGATTCAACCGTACGGATGTTAAGATATATCAATTTTAGTCATATGAAAAAATTATTAAAAAATTTTAAATTCATCTTGCATGTCAGGATTAAAAAAATCTAGTAAAAGTACCACTCCCGACAACAAGACTCTTTCCCGATTTACAAGATTAATTTTTAAAATGATTTTTTTGAAGATCCAACCGTGCGGATTTTAAGATATATCAATTTTAGACATGTTAAAAAATTATTAAAAAATTTGAAATTGATCTTGCATGTCAGGATTTGAAAAATATAGTAAAAGTATCACTCCCAACAATGAGACTCGTTCCCGATTTACAAGATTAATTTTTCAAATAATTTTGTCGATGATCCAACCGTACGGATGTTAGGAAATATTAATGTTTGTCATATAAAAAAATTATTAACAAATTTGACATTCATCTTGCGTGTCAGGATTAGAAAAATCTAGTAAAAGTACCACTCCCGACAACGAGACTCGTTCCCAATTTACAACATTAATTTTTAAAATGATTTTTTCGATTATCCTACCGTACGAATTTTAGGATATATCAATTTTTGTCATATGAAAAAATTATTAATAAATTTGAAATTCATCTTGCATGTCAGGATTAGAAAAACCTAGTAAAAGTTCCACTCCCTATAACGAGACTCGTTCCTAATTTACAAGATTAATTTTTAAAATGTTTTTTTCGATGATCCAACTGTACAGATGTTAAGATATATTAATTTTAGTCATATGAAAATTTATTAGAAAAATTGAAATTAATCTTGCATGTCAGGATTAGAAAAATCTAGTAAAAATACCACTCCCAACAACGAGACTCGTTCCTCATTTACAAGATTAATTTTTTATATGATTTAATCGATGATCGAACCGTACGAATATTAAGATATATCAATTTTAGTCATATGAAAAAAATATTAACAAATTTGAAATTCATCTTGCATGTGAGGATTAGAAAAACATAGTAAACGAGACTCGTTCCTGATTTACAAGATTAATTTTTAAAATAATTTTTTCGATGATTCAACCGTACGGATGATAAGATATATCAATTTTAGTCATATGAAAAAATTATTAAAAAATTTTAAATTCATCTTGCATGTCAGGATTAGAAAAATCTAGTTAAAGTACCACTCCTAACAACAAGACTCTGTCCCGATTTACAAGATTAATTTTTAAAATGATTTTTTTGAAGATCCAACCGTGCAGATTTGAAGATATATCAATTTTAGACATGTGAAAAAATAATTAAAAAATTTGAAATTGATCTTGCATGTCAGGATTTTAAAAATATAGTAAAAGTACCACTCCCAACATGAGACTCGTTCCCGATTTACAAGATTATTTTTTCAAATGAATTTGCCGACGATCCAACCGTACGGATGTTAGGAAATATTTAAGTTTGTCATATAAAAAAATTATTAACAAATTTGACATTCATCTTGCGTGTGAGGATTAGAAAAATCTAGTAAAAGTACAACTCCCGACAACGAGACTCGTTCCCAATTTACAACATTAATTTTTAAAATGATTTTTTCGATGATCCTACCGTACGAATGTTAGGATATATCAATTTTTGTCATATGAAAAAATTATTAATAAATTTGAAATTCATCTTGCATGTCAGGATTAGAAAAACCTAGTAAAAGTACCACTCCCAACAACAAGACTCATTCTCGATTTACAAGATTAATTTTTAAAATGATTTTTTCGAAGATCCAACCATACGGATTTTAATATATATCAATTTTAGATGTGTGAAAAAAATATTAAAAAAATTAAAATTCATCTTGCATGTCAGGATTAGAAAATCAAGTAAAAGTTCCACTCCCGACAACGAGACTCGTTCCCGATTTACAAAATTAATTTTTAAATGATTTTGTGGATGATCCAACCGCACAGATGTTAGGAAATATCAATTTTAGTCATATAAAAAAATTATTAACAAATTTGAAATTCATCTTGCATGTCGGGATTAGAAAAATCTAGTAAAAGTACATATCCCGACAACGAGGCTTGTTCCCGATTTACAAAATTAATTTTTAAAATGATTTTTTCGATGATCCAACCGTTCGGATGTTAGGATATTTTAATTTTATTTATATTAAAAAATTATTAACAAATTTAATATTCATCTTGCATGTGAGTATTAGAAAAATCTAGTAAAACTACCACTTCCGACATGACTCGTTCTCGATTTACAAGATTAATTTTTTATATGATTTATTCGATGATCGAACCGTACGAATATTAAGATATATCAATTTTAGTCATATGAAAAAAATATTAACAAATTTGAAATTCATCTCGCATGTGAGGATTAGAAAAACATAGTAAACGAGACTCGTTCCTGATTTACAAGATTAATTTTTAAAATAATTTTTTCGATGATTCAACCGTACCGATGTTAAGATATATCAATTTTAGTCATATGAAAAAATTATTAAAAAATTTTAAATTCATCTTGCATGTCAGGATTAAAAAAATCTAGTAAAAGTACCACTCCCGACAACAAGACTCTTTCCCGATTTACAAGATTAATTTTTAAAATGATTTTTTTGAAGATCCAACCGTGTGGATTTTAAGATATATCAATTTTAGACATGTTAAAAAATTATTAAAAAATTTGAAATTGATCTTGCATGTCAGGATTTGAAAAATATAGTAAAAGTATCACTCCCAACAATGAGACTCGTTCCCGATTTACAAGATTAATTTTTCAAATAATTTTGTCGATGATCCAACCGTACGGATGTTAGGAAATATTAATGTTTGTCATATAAAAAAATTATTAACAAATTTGACATTCATCTTGCGTGTCAGGATTAAAAAAATGTAGTAAAAGTACCACTCCCGACAACGAGACTCGTTCCCAATTTACAACATTAGTTTTTAAAATGATTTTTTCGATTATCCTACCGTACGAATTTTAGGATATATCAATTTTTGTCATATGAAAAAATTATTAATAAATTTGAAATTCATCTTGCATGTCAGGATTAGAAAAACCTAGTAAAAGTTCCACTCCCTACAACGAGACTCGTTCCTAATTTACAAGATTAATTTTTAAAATGTTTTTTTCGATGATCCAACTGTACGGATGTTAAGATATATTAATTTTAGTCATATGACAATTTATTAGAAAAATTGAAATTAATCTTGCATGTCAGGATTAGAAAAATCTAGTAAAAATACCACTCCCGACAACGAGACTCGTTCCTCATTTACAAGATTAATTTTTTATATGATTTAATCGATGATCGAACCGTACGAATATTAAGATATATCAATTTTAGTCATATGAAAAAAATATTAACAAATTTGAAATTCATCTTGCATGTGAGGATTAGAAAAACATAGTAAACGAGACTCGTTCCTGATTTACAAGATTAATTTTTAAAATAATTTTTTCGATGATTCAACCGTACGGATGATAAGATATATCAATTTTAGTCATATGAAAAAATTATTAAAAAATTTTAAATTCATCTTGCATGTCAGGATTAGAAAAATCTAGTAAAAGTACCACTCCTAACAACAAGACTCTGTCCCGATTTACAAGATTAATTTTTAAAATGATTTTTTTGAAGATCCAACCGTGCAGATTTTAAGATATATCAATTTTAGACATGTGAAAAAATAATTAAAAAATTTGAAATTGATCTTGCATGTCAGGATTTTAAAAATATAGTAAAAGTACGACTCCCAACATGAGACTCGTTCCCGATTTACAAGATTAATTTTTCAAATGATTTTGTCGACGATCCAACCGTACGGATGTTAGGAAATATTAAAGTTTGTCATATAAAAAAATTATTAACAAATTTGACATTCATCTTGCGTGTGAGGATTAGAAAAATCTAGTAAAAGTACAACTCCCGACAACGAGACTCGTTCCCAATTTACAACATTAATTTTTAAAATGATTTTTTCGATGATCCTACCGTACGAATGTTAGGATATATCAATTTTTGTCATATGAAAAAATTATTAATAAATTTGAAATTCATCTTGCATGTCAGGATTAGAAAAACCTAGTAAAAGTACCACTCCCAACAACAAGACTCATTCTCGATTTACAAGATTAATTTTTAAAATGATTTTTTCGAAGATCCAACCATACGGATTTTAAGATATATCAATTTAAACATGTGAAAAAAATATTAAAAAAATTAAAATTCATCTTGCATGTCAGGATTAGAAAATCAAGTAAAAGTTCCACTCCCGACAACGAGACTCGTTCCCGATTAACAAAATTAATTTTTAAATGATTTTGTCGATGATCCAACCGCACGGATGTTAGGAAATATCAATTTTAGTCATATAAAAAAATTATTAACAAATTTGAAATTCATCTTGCATGTCAGGATTAGAAAAATCTAGTAAAAGTACATATCCCGATAATGAGGCTTGTTCCCGATTTACAACATTAATTTTTAAAATGATTTTTTCGATGATCCAACCGTTCAGATGTTAGGATATTTTAATTTTATTTATATTAAAAAATTATTAACAAATTTAATATTCATCTTGCATGTGATTATTAGAAAAATCTAGTAAAACTACCACTTCCGACGAGACTCGTTCCCGATTTACAAGATTAATTTTTTATATGATTTATTCGATGATCGAACCGTACGAATATTAAGATATATCAATTTTAGTCATATGAAAAAAATATTAACAAATTTGAAATTCATCTCGCATGTGAGGATTAGAAAAACATAGTAAACGAGACTCGTTCCCGATTTACAAGATTAATTTTTCAAATAATTTTGTCGATGATCCAATCGTACGGATGTTAGGAAATATTAATGTTTGTCATATAAAAAAATTATTAACAAATTTGACATTCATCTTGCGTGTCAGGATTAAAAAAATGTAGTAAAAGTACCACTCCCGACAACGAGACTCGTTCCCAATTTACAACATTAATTTTTAAAATGATTTTTTCGATTATCCTACCGTACGAATTTTAGGATATATCAATTTTTGTCATATGAAAAAATTATTAATAAATTTGAAATTCATCTTGCATGTCAGGATTAGAAAAACCTAGTAAAAGTTCCACTCCCTACAACGAGACTCGTTCCTAATTTACAAGATTAATTTTTAAAATGTTTTTTTCGATGATCCAACTGTACGGATGTTAAGATATATTAATTTTAGTCATATGACAATTTATTAGAAAAATTGAAATTAATCTTGCATGTCAGGATTAGAAAAATCTAGTAAAAATACCACTCCCGACAACGAGACTCGTTCCTCATTTACAAGATTAATTTTTTATATGATTTAATCGATGATCGAACCGTACGAATATTAAGATATATCAATTTTAGTCATATGAAAAAAATATTAACAAATTTGAAATTCATCTTGCATGTGAGGATTAGAAAAACATAGTAAACGAGACTCGTTCCTGATTTACAAGATTAATTTTTAAAATAATTTTTTCGATGATTCAACCGTACGGATGATAAGATATATCAATTTTAGTCATATGAAAAAATTATTAAAAAATTTTAAATTCATCTTGCATGTCAGGATTAGAAAAATCTAGTAAAATTACCACTCCTAACAACAAGACTCTGTCCCGATTTACAAGATTAATTTTTAAAATGATTTTTTTGAAGATCCAACCGTGCAGATTTTAAGATATATCAATTTTAGACATGTGAAAAAATAATTAAAAAATTTGAAATTGATCTTGCATGTCAGGATTTTAAAAATATAGTAAAAGTACGACTCCCAACATGAGACTCGTTCCCGATTTACAAGATTAATTTTTCAAATGATTTTGTCGACGATCCAACCGTACGGATGTTAGGAAATATTAAAGTTTGTCTTATAAAAAAATTATTAACAAATTTGACATTCATCTTGCGTGTGAGGATTAGAAAAATCTAGTAAAAGTACAACTCCCGACAACGAGACTCGTTCCCAATTTACAACATTAATTTTTAAAATGATTTTTTCGATGATCCTACCGTACGAATGTTAGGATATATCAATTTTTGTCATATGAAAAAATTATTAATAAATTTGAAATTCATCTTGCATGTCAGGATTAGAAAAACCTAGTAAAAGTACCACTCCCAACAACAAGACTCATTCTCGATTTACAAGATTAATTTTTAAAATGATTTTTTCGAAGATCCAACCATACGGATTTTAAGATATATCAATTTTAGACATGTGAAAAAAATATTAAAAAAATTAAAATTCATCTTGCATGTCAGGATTAGAAAATCAAGTAAAAGTTCCACTCCCGACAACGAGACTCGTTCCCGATTAACAAAATTAATTTTTAAATGATTTTGTCGATGATCCAACCGCACGGATGTTAGGAAATATCAATTTTAGTCATATAAAAAAATTATTAACAAATTTGAAATTCATCTTGCATGTCAGGATTAGAAAAATCTAGTAAAAGTACATATCCCGACAATGAGGCTTGTTCCCGATTTACAACATTAATTTTTAAAATGATTTTT
Source organism: Apium graveolens (assembly GCF_009905375.1). Taxonomy (NCBI): domain Eukaryota; kingdom Viridiplantae; phylum Streptophyta; class Magnoliopsida; order Apiales; family Apiaceae; genus Apium; species Apium graveolens. Next base: position 26,776,633 of record NC_133649.1, on the reverse strand, counting down.
TCGATGATCCAACCGTTCAGATGTTAGGATATTTTAATTTTATTTATATTAAAAAATTATTAACAAATTTAATATTCATCTTGCATGTGATTATTAGAAAAATCTAGTAAAACTACCACTTCCGACGAGACTCGTTCCCGATTTACAAGATTAATTTTTTATATGATTTATTCGATGATCGAACCGTACGAATATTAAGATATATCAATTTTAGTCATATGAAAAAAATATTAACAAATTTGAAATTCATCTCGCATGTGAGGATTAGAAAAACATAGTAAACGAGACTCGTTCCTGATTTACAAGATTAATTTTTAAAATAATTTTTTCGATGATTCAACAGTACGGATGTTAAGATATATCAATTTTAGTCATATGAAAAATTTATTAAAAAATTTTAAATTCATCTTGCATGTCAGGATTAAAAAAATCTAGTAAAAGTACCACTCCCGACAACAAGACTCTTTCCCGATTTACAAGATTAATTTTTAAAATGATTTTTTTGAAAATCCAACCGTGCGGATTTTAAGATATATCAATTTTAGACATGTTAAAAAATTATTAAAAAATTTGAAATTGATCTTGCATGTCAGGATTTGAAAAATATAGTAAAAGTATCACTCCCAACAATGAGACTCGTTCCCGATTTACAAGATTAATTTTTCAAATAATTTTGTCGATGATCCAACCGTACGGATGTTAGGAAATATTAATGTTTGTCATATAAAAAAATTATTAACAAATTTGACATTCATCTTGCGTGTCAGGATTAGAAAAATCTAGTAAAAGTACCACTCCCGACAACGAGACTCGTTCCCAATTTACAACATTAATTTTTAAAATGATTTTGTCGATTATCCTACCGTACGAATTTTAGGATATATCAATTTTTGTCATATAAAAAAATTATTAATAAATTTGAAATTCATCTTGCATGTCAGGATTAGAAAAACCTAGTAAAAGTTCCACTCTCTACAACGAGACTCGTTCCTAATTTACAAGATTAATTTTTAAAATGTTTTTTTCAATGATCCAACTGTACGGATGTTAAGATATATTAATTTTAGTCATTTGACAATTTATTAGAAAAATTGAAATTAATCTTGCATGTCAGGATTAGAAAAATCTAGTAAAAATACCACTCCCGACAACGAGACTCGTTCCTCATTTACAAGATTAATTTTTTATATGATTTAATCGATGATCAAACCGTACGAATATTAAGATTTATCAATTTTAGTCATATGAAAAAAATATTAACAAATTTGAAATTCATCTTGCATGTGAGGATTAGAAAAACATAGTAAACGAGACTCGTTCCTGATTTACAAGATTAATTTTTAAAATAATTTTTTCGATGATTCAACCGTACGGATGATAAGATATATCAATTTTAGTCATATGAAAAAATTATTAAAAAATTTTAAATTCATCTTGCATGTCAGGATTAGAAAAATCTAGTAAAAGTACCACTCCTAACAACAAGACTCTGTCCCGATTTACAAGATTAATTTTTAAAATGATTTTTTTGAAGATCCAACCGTGCAGATTTTAAGATATATCAATTTTAGACATGTGAAAAAATAATTAAAAAATTTGAAATTGATCTTGCATGTCAGGATTTTAAAAATATAGTAAAAGTACGACTCCCAACATGAGACTCGTTCCCGATTTACAAGATTAATTTTTCAAATGATTTTGTCGACGATCCAACCGTACGGATGTTAGGAAATATTAAAGTTTGTCATATAAAAAAATTATTAACAAATTTGACATTCATCGTGCGTGTGAGGATTAGAAAAATCTAGTAAAAGTATAACTCCCGACAACGAGACTCGTTCCTAATTTACAACATTAATTTTTAAAATGATTTTTTCGATGATCCTACCGTACGAATGTTAGGATATATCAATTTTTGTCATATGAAAAAATTATTAATAAATTTGAAATTCATCTTGCATGTCAGGATTAGAAAAACCTAGTAAAAGTACCACTCCCAACAACAAGACTTATTCTCGATTTACAAGATTAATTTTTAAAATGATTTTTTCGAAGATCCAACCATACGGATTTTAAGATATATCAATTTTAGACATGTGAAAAAAATATTAAAAAAATTAAAATTCATCTTGCATGTCAGGATTAGAAAATCAAGTAAAAGTTCCACTCCCGACAACGAGACTCGTTCCCGATTTACAAAATTAATTTTTAAATGATTTTGTCGATGATCCAACCGCACGGATGTTAGTAAATATCAATTTTAGTCATATAAAAAAATTATTAACAAATTTGAAATTCATCTTGCATGTCAGGATTAGAAAAATCTAGTAAAAGTACATATCCCGACAACGAGGCTTGTTCCCGATTTACAACATTAATTTTTAAAATGATTTTTTCGATGATCCAACCGTTCGGATGTTAGGATATTTTAATTTTATTTATATTAAAAAATTATTAACAAATTTAAAATTCATCTTGCATGTGAGTATTAGAAAAATCTAGTAAAACTACCACTTCCGACGAGACTCGTTCCCGATTTACAAGATTAATTTTTTATATGATTTATTCGATGATCGAACCGTACGAATATTAAGATATATCAATTTTAGTCATATGAAAAATATATTAACAAATTTGAAATTCATCTCGCATGTGAGGATTAGAAAAACATAGTAAACGAGACTCGTTCCTGAGTTACAAGATTAATTTTTAAAATGATTTTTTCGATGATTCAACCGTACAGATGTCAGGATTAAAAAAATCTAGTAAAAGTACCACTCCCGACAACAAGACTCTGTCCCGATTTACAAGATTAATTTTTAAAATGATTTTTTTGAAGATCCAATCGTGCGGATTTTAAGATATATCAATTTTTGACATGTGAAAAAATTATTAAAAAATTTGAAATTGATCTTGCATGACAAGATTTGAAAAATATAGTAAAAGTACCACTCCCAACAATGAGACTCGTTCCCGATTTACAAGATTAAATTTTCAAATAATTTTATCGACGATTCAACCGTACGGATGTTAGGAAATATTAATGTTTGTCATATAAAAAAATTATTAACAAATTTGACATTCATCTTGCGTGTCAGGATTAGAAAAATCTAGTAAAAGTAACACTCCCGACAACGAGACTCGTTCCCAATTTACAACATAAATTTTTAAAACGATTTTTTCGATTATCCTACCGTACTAATGTTAGGATATATCAATTTTTGTCATATGAAAAAATTATTAATAAATTTGAAATTCATCTTGCATGTCAGGATTAGAAAAACCTAGTAAAAGTTCCACTCCCGACAACGAGACTCGTTCCTAATTTACAAGATTAATTTTTAAAATGTTTTTTCGATGATCCAACGGTACGGATGTTAAGATATATCAATTCTAGTCGTATGAAAATTTATTAAAAAAATTGAAATTCATCTTGCATGTCAGGATTAGAAAAATCTAGTAAAAGTACCACTCCCGACAACGAGACTCGTTCCTGATTTACAAGATTAATTTTTAAAATGATTTTTTTGAAGATCCAACCGTGGAGATTTTATGATATATCAATTTTAGACATGTAAAAAAATAATTAAAAAATTTGAAATTGATCTTGCATGTCAGGATTTGAAAAATATAATAAAAGTACCACTCCCAACATGAGACTCATTCCCGATTTACAAGATTAATTTTTCAAATGAATTTGTCGACGATCCAACCGTACGGATGTTAGGAAATATTAATGTTTGTCATATAAAAAAATTATTAACAAATTTGACATTCATCTTGTGTGTCAGGATTAGAAAAATCTAGTAAAAGTACAACTCCCGACAACGAGACTCGTTCCCAATTTACAACATTAATTTTTAAAATGATTTTTTCGATGATCCTACCGTACGAATGTTAGGATATATCAATTTTTGTCATATGAAAAAATTATTAATAAATTTGAAATTCATCTTGCATGTTAGGATTAGAAAAACCTAGTAAAAGTACCACTCCCAACAACAAGACTCATTCTCGATTTACAAGATTAATTTTTAAAATGATTTTTTTCGAAGATCCAACCATACGGATTTTAAGATATATCAATTTTAGACATGTGAAAAAAATATTAAAAAATTTAAAATTCATCTTGCATGTCAGGATTAGAAAATCAAGTAAAAGTACCACTCCCGACAACGAGACTCGTTCCCGATTTACAAAATTAATTTTTAAATGATTTTGTCGATGATCCAACCGCACGGATGTTAGGAAATATCAATTTTAGTCATATAAAAAATTTATTAACAAATTTGAAATTCATCTTGCATGTCAGGATTAGAAAAATCTAGTAAAAGTACATATCCCGACAACGAGGCTTGTTCCCGATTTACAACATTAATTTTTAAAATGATTTTTTCGATGATCCAACCGTACGGATGTTAGGATATTTTAATTTTATTTATATTAAAAAATTATTAACAAATTTAAAATTCATCTTGCATGTGAGTATTAGAAAAATCTAGTACGACTACCACTTCCGACGAGACTCGTTCCCGATTTACAAGATTAATTTTTTATATGATTTATTCGATGATCGAACCGTACGAATATTAATATATATCAATTTTAGTCATATGAAAAAAATATTAACAAATTTGAAATTCATCTCGCATGTGAGGATTAGAAAAATATAGTAAACGAGACTCGTTCTTGAGTTACAAGATTAATTTTTAAAATTATTTTTTCGATGATTCAACCGTACAGATGTTAAGATATATCAATTTTATTCATATGAAAAAATTATTAAAAAATTTTAAATTCATCTTGCATGTCAGGATTAAGGAATCTAGTAAAAGTACAACTCCCGACAACAAGACTCTGTCCCGATTTACAAGATTAATTTTTAAAATGATTTTTTTGAAGATCCAACCGTGCGGATTTTAAGATATATCAATTTTAGACATGTGAAAAAATTATTAAAAAATTTGAAATTGATCTTGCATGTCAGGATTTGAAAAATATAGTAAAAGTACCACTCCCAACAATGAGACTCGTTCCCGATTTACAAGATTAATTTTTCAAATAATTTTGTCGAGAATCCAACCGTACAGATGTTAGGAAATATTAATGTTTGTCATATAAAAAAATTATTAACAAATTTGACATTCATCGTGCATGTCAGGATTAGAAAAATCTAGTAAAAGTACCACTCCCGACAACGAGACTAGTTCCCAATTTACAACATTAATTTTTAAAACGATTTTTTCGATTATCCTACCGTACTAATGTTAGGATATATCTATTTTTGTCATATAAAAAAAATTATTAATAAATTTGAAATTCATCTTGCATGTCAGGATTAGAAAAACCTAGTAAAAGTTCCACTCCCGACAACGAGACTCGTTCCTAATTACAAGATTAATTTTTAAAATGTTTTTTCGATGATTCAACTGTACAGATGCTAAGATATATCAATTTTAGTCATATGAAAATTTATTAAAAAAATTGAAATTCATCTTGCATGTAAAGGATTAGAAAAATCTAGTAAAAGTACCACTCCCGACAACGAGACTCGTTCCTGATTTACAAGATTAATTTTTTATATGATTTATTCGATGATCGAACCGTACGAATATTAAGATATATCAATTTTAGTCATATGAAAAAAATATTAACAAATTTGAAATTTATCTTGCATGTGAGGATTAGAAAAACATAGTAAACGAGACTCGTTCCTGATTTACAAGATTAATTTTTAAAATGATTTTTTCGATGATTCAACAGTACGGATGTTAAGATATATCAATTTTAGTTATATGAAAAAATTATTAAAAAATTTTAAATTCATCTTGAATGCCAGGATTAGAAAAATCTAGTAAAAGTACCACTCCCAATAATGAGACTCGTTCCCGATTTACAAGATTAATTTTTCAAATGATTTTGTCGATGATCCAACCGTACGGATGTTAGGAAATATTAATGTTTGTCATATAAAAAAATTATTAACAAATTTGGCATTCATCTTGCATGTCAGGATTAGAAAAATCTAGTAAAAGTACAACTCCCGACAACGAGACTCGTTCCCAATTTACAACATTAATTTTTAAAATGATTTATTCGATGATCCTACCGTACGAATGTTAGGATATATCAATTTTTGTCATATGAAAAAATTATTAATAAATTTGAAATTCATCTTGCATGTCAGGATTAGAAAAACCTAGTAAAAGTACCACTCCCAACAACAAGACTCATTCTCAATTTATAAGATTAATTTTTAAAATTATTTTTTTGAAGATCCAACCATACGGATTTTAAGATATATCAATTTTAGACATGTGAAAAAAATATTAAAAAATTGAAATTCATCTTGCATATCAGGATTAGAAAATCAAGTAAAAGTACCACTCCCGACAACGAGACTCGTTCCCGATTTACAAAATTAATTTTTAAATGATTATGTCGATGATCCAACCGCACGGATGTTAGGAAATATCAATTTTAGTCATATAAAAAAATTATTAACAAATTTGAAATTCATCTTGCATGTCAGGATTAGAAAAATCTAGTAAAAGTACATATCCCGACAACGAGGCTTGTTCCCGATTTACAACATTAATTTTTAAAATGATTTTTTCGATGATCCAACCGTACGGATGTTAGGATATTTTAATTTTATTTATATTAAAAAATTATTAACAAATTTAAAATTCATCTTGCATGTGAGTATTAGAAAAATCTAGTAAGACTACCACTTCCGACGAGACTCGTTCCCGATTTACAAGATTAATTTTTTATATGATTTATTCGATGATCGAACCGTACGAATATTAATATATATCAATTTTAGTCATATGAAAAAAATATTAACAAATTTGAAATTCATCTCGCATGTGAGGATTAGAAAAACATAGTAAACGAGACTCGTTCTTGAGTTACAAGATTAATTTTTAAAATTATTTTTTCGATGATTCAACCGTACAGATGTTAAGATATATCAATTTTATTCATATGAAAAAATTATTAAAAAATTTTAAATTCATCTTGCATGTCAGGATTAAGGAATCTAGTAAAAGTACCACTCCCGACAACAAGACTCTGTCCCGATTTACAAGATTAATTTTTAAAATGATTTTTTTGAAGATCCAACCGTGCGGATTTTAAGATATATCAATTTTAGACATGTGAAAAAATTATTAAAAAAATTGAAATTGATCTTGCATGTCAGGATTTGAAAAATATAGTAAAAGTACCACTCCCAACAATGAGACTCGTTCCCGATTTACAAGATTAATTTTTCAAATATTTTTGTCGAGAATCCAACCGTACAGATGTTAGGAAATATTAATGTTTGTCATATAAAAAAATTATTAACAAATTTGACATTCATCGTGCATGTCAGGATTAGAAAAATCTAGTAAAAGTACCACTCCTGACAACGAGACTAGTTCCCAATTTACAACATTAATTTTTAAAACGATTTTTTCGATTATCCTACCGTACTAATGTTAGGATATATCTATTTTTGTCATATAAAAAAAATTATTAATAAATTTGAAATTCATCTTGCATGTCAGGATTAGAAAAACCTAGTAAAAGTTCCACTCCCGACAACGAGACTCGTTCCTAATTACAAGATTAATTTTTAAAATGTTTTTTCGATGATTCAACTATACAGATGCTAAGATATATCAATTTTAGTCATATGAAAATTTATTAAAAAAATTGAAATTCATCTTGCATGTAAAGGATTAGAAAAATCTACTAAAAGTACCACTCCCGACAACGAGACTCGTTCCTGATTTACAAGATTAATTTTTTATATGATTTATTCGATGATCGAACCGTACGAATATTAAGATATATCAATTTTAGTCATATGAAAAAAATATTAACAAATTTGAAATTTATCTTGCATGTGAGGATTAGAAAAATATAGTAAACGAGACTCGTTCCTGATTTACAAGATTAATTTTTAAAATGATTTTTTCGATGATTCAACCGTACGGATGTTAAGATATATCAATTTTAGTCATATGAAAAAATTATTAAAAAATTTTAAATTCATCTTGAATGCCAGGATTAGAAAAATCTAGTAAAAGTACCACTCCCAACAATGAGACTCGTTCCCGATTTACAAGATTAATTTTTCAAATGATTTTGTCGATGATCCAACCGTACGGATGTTAGGAAATATTAATGTTTATCATATAAAAAAATTATTAACAAATTTGGCATTCATCTTGCGTGTCAGGATTAGAAAAATCTAGTAAAAGTACAACTCCTGACAACGAGACTCGTTCCCAATTTACAACATTAATTTTTAAAATGATTTATTCGATGATCCTACCGTACGAATGTTAGGATATATCAATTTTTGTTATATGAAAAAATTATTAATAAATTTGAAATTCATCTTGCATGTCAGGATTAGAAAAACCTAGTAAAAGTACCACTCCCAACAACAAGACTCATTCTCAATTTATAAGATTAATTTTTAAAATTATTTTTTTGAAGATCCAACCATACGGATTTTAAGATATATCAATTTTAGACATGTGAAAAAAATATTAAAAAATTGAAATTCATCTTGCATATCAGGATTAGAAAATCAAGTAAAAGTACCACTCCCGACAACGAGACTCGTTCCCGATTTACAAAATTAATTTTTAAATGATTATGTCGATGATCCAACCGCACGGATGTTAGGAAATATCAATTTTAGTCATATAAAAAAATTATTAACAAATTTGAAATTCATCTTGCATGTCAGGATTAGAAAAATCTAGTAAAATTATATATCCCGACAACGAGGCTTGTTCCCGATTTACAACATTAATTTTTAAAATGATTTTTTCGATGATCCAACCGTACGGATGTTAGGATATTTTAATTTTATTTATATTAAAAAATTATTAACAAATTAAAAATTCATCTTGCATGTGAGTATTAGAAAAATCTAGTAAAACTACACTTCCGACGAGACTCGTTCCCGATTTACAAGATTAATTTTTTATATGATTTATTCGATGATTGAACCGTACGAATATTAAGATATATCAGTTTTAGTCATATGAAAAAAATATTAACAAATTTGAAATTCATCTCGCATGTAAGGATTAGAAAAACATAGTAAACGAGACTCGTTCCTGATTTACAAGATTAATTTTTAAAATGATTTTTTCGATGATTCAACCGTACGGATGTTAAGATATATCAATTTTAGTCATATGAAAAAATTATTAAAAAATTTTAAATTCATCTTGCATGTCAGGATTAAAAAAATGTAGTAAAAGTACCACTCCCAACAACAAGACTCTGTCCCGATTTACAAGATTAATTTTTAAAATGATTTTTTTTGAAGATCCAACCGTGCGGATTTTAAGATATATCAATTTTAGACATGTGAAAAAATTATTAAAAAATTTGAAATTGATCTTGCATGTCAGGATTTGAAAAATATAGTAAAAGTACCACTCCCAACAATGAGACTCATTCCCGATTTACAAGATTAATTTTTCAAATGATTTTGTCGACGATCCAACCGTACGGATGTTAGGAAATATTAATGTTTGTCATATAAAAAAATTATTAACAAATTTGACATTCATCTTGCGTGTCAGGATTAGAAAAATCTAGTAAAAGTACAACTCCGACAACGAGACTCGTTCCCAATTTACAACATTAATTTTTAAAACGATTTATTCGATGATCCTACCGTACGAATGTTAGGATATATCAATTTTTGTCATATGAAAAAATTATTAATAAATTTGAAATTCATCTTGCATGTCAGGATTAGAAAAACCTAGTAAAAGTACCACTCCCAACAACAAGACTCATTCTCAATTTATAAGATTAATTTTTAAAATTATTTTTTTGAAGATCCAACCATACGGATTTTAAGATATATCAATTTTAGACATGTGAAAAAAATATTAAAAAAATTGAAATTCATCTTGCATATCAGGATTAGAAAATCAAGTAAAAGTACCACTCCTGACAACGAGACTCGTTCCCGATATACAAAATTAATTTTTAAATGATTATGTCGATGATCCAACCGCACGGATGTTAGGAAATATAAATTTTAGTCATATAAAAAAATTATTAACAAATTTGAAATTCATCTTGCATGTCAGGATTAGAAAAATCTAGTAAAAGTATATATCCCGACAACGAGGCTTGTTCCCGATTTACAACATTAATTTTTAAAATGATTTTTTCGATGATCCAACCGTACGGATGTTAGGATATTTTAATTTTATTTATATTAAAAAATTATTAACAAATTAAAAATTCATCTTGCATGTGAGTATTAGAAAAATCTAGTAAAACTACACTTCCGACGAGACTCGTTCCCGATTTACAAGATTAATTTTTTATATGATTTATTCGATGATTGAACCGTACGAATATTAAGATATATCAGTTTTAGTCATATGAAAAAAATATTAACAAATTTGAAATTCATCTCGCATGTAAGGATTAGAAAAACATAGTAAACGAGACTCGTTCCTGATTTACAAGATTAATTTTTAAAATGATTTTTTCGATGATTCAACCGTACGGATGTTAAGATATATCAATTTTGGTCATATGAAAAAATTATTAAAAAATTTTAAATTCATCTTGCATGTCAGGATTAAAAAAATGTAGTAAAAGTACCACTCCCAACAACAAGACTCTGTCCCGATTTACAAGATTAATTTTTAAAATGATTTTTTTTTAAGATCCAACCGTGCGGATTTTAAGATATATCAATTTTAGACATGTGAAAAAATTATTAAAAAATTTGAAATTGATCTTGCATGTCAGGATTTGAAAAATATAGTAAAAGTACCACTCCCAACAATGAGACTCATTCCCGATTTACAAGATTAATTTTTCAAATGATTTTGTCGACGATCCAACCGTACGGATGTTAGAAAATATTAATGTTTGTCATATAAAAAAATTATTAACAAATTTTACATTCATCTTGCGTGTCAGGATTAGAAAAATCTAGTAAAAGTATAACTCCGACAACGAGACTCGTTCCCAATTTACAACATTAATTTTTAAAACGATTTATTCGATGATCCTACCGTACGAATGTTAGGATATATCAATTTTTGTCATATGAAAAAATTATTAATAAATTTGAAATTCATCTTGCATGTCAGGATTAGAAAAACCTAGTAAAAGTACCACTCCCAACAACAAGACTCATTCTCAATTTATAAGATTAATTTTTAAAATTATTTTTTTGAAGATCCAACCATACGGATTTTAAGATATATCAATTTTAGACATGTGAAAAAAATATTAAAAAAATTGAAATTCATCTTGCATATCAGGATTAGAAAATCAGGTAAAAGTACCACTCCTGACAACGAGACTCGTTCCCGATTTACAAAATTAATTTTTAAATGATTATGTCGATGATCCAACCGCACGGATGTTAGGAAATATAAATTTTAGTCATATAAAAAAATTATTAACAAATTTGAAATTCATCTTGCATGTCAGGATTAGAAAAATCTAGTAAAAGTATATATCCCGACAACGAGGCTTGTTCCCGATTTACAACATTAATTTTTAAAATGATTTTTTCGATGATCCAACCGTACGGATGTTAGGATATTTTAATTTTATTTATATTAAAAAATTATTAACAAATTAAAAATTCATCTTGCATGTGAGTATTAGAAAAATCTAGTAAAACTACACTTCCGACGAGACTCGTTCCCGATTTACAAGATTAATTTTTTATATGATTTATTCGATGATTGAACCGTACGAATATTAAGATATATCAGTTTTAGTCATATGAAAAAAATATTAACAAATTTGAAATTCATCTCGCATGTAAGGATTAGAAAAACATAGTAAACGAGACTCGTTCCTGATTTACAAGATTAATTTTTAAAATGATTTTTTCGATGATTCAACCGTACGGATGTTAAGATATATCAATTTTAGTCATATGAAAAAATTATTAAAAAATTTTAAATTCTTCTTGCATGTCAGGATTAAAAAAATGTAGTAAAAGTACCACTCCCAACAACAAGACTCTGTCCCGATTTACAAGATTAATTTTTAAAATGATTTTTTTTGAAGATCCAACCGTGCGGATTTTAAGATATATCAATTTTAGACATGTGAAAAAATTATTAAAAAATTTGAAATTGATCTTGCATGTCAGGATTTGAAAAATATAGTAAAAGTACCACTCCCAACAATGAGACTCATTCCCGATTTACAAGATTAATTTTTCAAATGATTTTGTCGACGATCCAACCGTACGGATGTTAGGAAATATTAATGTTTGTCATATAAAAAAATTATTAACAAATTTGACATTCATCTTGCGTGTCAGGATTAGAAAAATCTAGTAAAAGTACAACTCCGACAACGAGACTCGTTCCCAATTTACAACATTAATTTTTAAAACGATTTATTCGATGATCCTACCGTACGAATGTTAGGATATATCAATTTTTGTCATATGAAAAAATTATTAATAAATTTGAAATTCATCTTGCATGTCAGGATTAGAAAAACCTAGTAAAAGTACCACTCCCAACAAGACTCATTCTCGATTTACAAGATTAATTTTTAAAATGATTTTTTCGAAGATCCAACCATACGGATTTTAAGATATATCAATTTTAGACATGTGAAAAAAATATTAAAAAAATTGAAATTCATCTTGCATGTCAGGATTAGAAAATCAAGTAAAAGTACCACTCCCGACAACGAGACTCGTTCCCGATTTACAAAATTAATTTTTAAATGATTATGTTGATGATCCAACCGCCCGGATGTTATGAAATATCAATTTTAGTCATATAAAATAATTATTAACAAATTTGAAATTCATCTTGCATGTCAGGATTAGAAAAATCTAGTAAAAATACATATCCCGACAACGAGGCTTGTTCCCGATTTACAACATTAATTTTTAAAATGATTTTTTCGATGATCCAACCGTACGGATGTTAGGATATTTTAATTTTATTTATATTAAAAAATTATTAATAAATTTAAAATTCATCTTGCATGTGAGTATTAGAAAAATCTAGTAAAACTACCACTTCCGACGAGACTCGTTCGCGATTTACCAGATTAATTTTTTATATAATTTATGCGATGATCGAACCGTACGAATTTTAAGATATATCAATTTTAGTCATATGAAAAATATATTAACAAATTTGAAATTCATCTCGCATGTGAGGATTAGAAAAACATAGTAAACGAGACTCGTTCCTGAGTTACAAGATTAATTTTTAAAATGATTTTTTCGATGATTCAACCGTACGGATGTTAAGATATATCAATTTTAGTCATATGAAAAAATTATTAAAAAATTTTAAATTCATCTTGCATGTCAGGATTAGAAAAATCTAGTAAAAGTACCACTCCCGACAACAAGACTCTGTCCCGATTTACAAGATTAATTTTTAAAATGATTTTTTTGAAGATCCAACCGTGCGGATTTTAAGATATATCAATTTTAGACATGTGAAAAAATTATTAAAAAATTTGAAATTGATCTTGCATGTCAGGATTTGAAAAATATAGTAAAAGTACCAATCCCAACAATGAGACTCGTTCCCGATTTACGAGATTAATTTTTCAAATAATTTTGCCGACAATCCAACCGTACGGATGTTAGGAAATATTAATGTTTGTCATATAAAAAAATTATTAACAAATTTGACATTCATCTTGCATGTCAGGATTAGAAAAATCTAGTAAAAGTACCACTCCCGACAACGAGACTAGTTCCCAATTTACAACATTAATTTTTAAAACGATTTTTTCGATTATCCTACCGTACTAATGTTAGGATATATCAATTTTTGTCATATGAAAAAATTATTAATAAATTTGAAATTCATCTTGCATGTCAGGATTAGAAAAACCTAGTAAAAGTTCCACTCCCGACAACGAGACTCGTTCCTAATTACAAGATTAATTTTTAAAATGTTTTTTCGATGATTCAACTGTACAGATGTTAAGATATATCAATTTCAGTCATATGAAAATTTATTAAAAAAATTGAAATTCATCTTGCATGTCAAGATTAGAAAAATCTAGTAAAAGTACCACTCCCGACAATGAGACTCGTTCCTGATTTACAAGATTAATTTTTTATATGATTTATTCAATGATCGAACCGTACAAATATTAAGATATATCAATTTTAGTCATATGAAAAAAATATTAACAAATTTGAAATTTATCTTGCATGTGAGGATTAGAAAAACATAGTAAACGAGACTCGCTCCTTATTTACAAGATTAATTTTTTAAATGATTTTTTCGATGATTCAACTGTACGGATGTTAAGATATATCAATTTTAGTCATATGAAAAAATTATTAAAAAATTTTAAATTCATCTTGAATGTCAGGATTAGGAAAATCTAGTAAAAGTACCACTCCCAACAATGAGACTCGTTCCCGATTTACAACATTAATTTTTCAAATGATTTTGTCGACAATCCAACCGTACGGATGTTAGGAAATATTAATGTTTGTCATATAAAAAAATTATTAACAAATTTGGCATTCATCTTGCGTGTCAGGATTAGAAAAATCTAGTAAAAGTACAACTCCCGACAACGAGACTCGTTCCCAATTTACAACATTAATTTTTAAAATGTTATATTCGATGATCCTACCGTACGAATGTTAGGATATATCAATTTTTGTCATATGAAAAAATTATTAATAAATTTGAAATTCATCTTGCATGTCAGGATTAGAAAAACCTAGTAAAAGTACCACTCCCAACAACAAGAGTCATTCTCGATTTATAAGATTAATTTTTAAAATGATTTTTTCGAAGATCCAACCATACGGATTTTAAGTTATATCAATTTTAGACATGTGAAAAAAATATTAAAAAAATTAAAATTCATCTTGCATATCAGGATTAGAAAATCAAGTAAAAGTACCACTCCCGACAATGAGACTCGTTCCCGATTTACAAAATTAATTTTTAAATGATTATATCGATGATCCAACCGCAAGGATGTTAGGAAATATCAATTTTAGTCATATAAAAAAATTATTAAAAAATTTGAAATTCATCTTACATGTCAGGATTAGAAAAATCTAGTAAAAGTATATATCCCGACAACGAGGCTTGTTCCCGATTTACAACATTAATTTTTAAAATGATTTTTTCGATGATCCAACCGTACGGATGTTAGGATATTTTAATTTTATTTATATTAAAAAATTATTAACAAATTAAAAATTTATCTTGCATGTGAGTATTAGAAAAATCTAGTAAAACTACACTTCCGACGAGACTCGTTCCCGATTTACAAGATTAATTTTTTATATGATTTATTCGATGATTGAACCGTACGAATATTAAGATATATCAGTTTTAGTCATATGAAAAAAATATTAACAAATTTGAAATTCATCTCGCATGTAAGGATTAGAAAAACATAGTAAACGAGACTCGTTCCTGATTTACAAGATTAATTTTTAAAATGATTTTTTCGATGATTCAACCGTACGGATGTTAAGATATATCAATTTTAGTCATATGAAAAAATTATTAAAAAATTTTAAATTCATCTTGCATGTCAGGATTAAAAAAATGTAGTAGAAGTACCACTCCCAACAACAAGACTCTGTCCCGATTTACAAGATTAATTTTTAAAATGATTTTTTTGAAGATCCAACCGTGCGGATTTTAAGATATATCAATTTTAGACATGTGAAAAAATTATTAAAAAATTTGAAATTGATCTTGCATGTCAGGATTTGAAAAATATAGTAAAAGTACCGCTCCCAACAATGAGACTCGTTCCCGATTTACAAGATTAATTTTTCAAATGATTTTGTCAACGATCCAACCGTACGGATGTTAGGAAATATTAATGTTTGTCATATAAAAAAATTATTAACAAATTTGGCATTCATCTTGCGTGTCAGGATTAGAAAAATCTAGTAAAAGTACAACTCCGACAACGAAACTCGTTCCCAATTTACAACATTAATTTTTAAAACGATTTATTCGATGATCCTACCGTACGAATGTTAGGATATATCAATTTTTGTCATATGAAAAAATTATTAATAAATTTGAAATTCATCTTGCATGTCAGGATTAGAAAAACCTAGTAAAAGTACCACTCCCAACAACAAGACTCATTCTCGATTTACAAGATTAATTTTTAAAATAATTTTTTCGAAGATCCAACCATACGGATTTTAAGATATATCAATTTTAGACATGTGAAAAAAATATTAAAAAAATTAAAATTCATCTTGCATGTCAGGATTAGAAAATCAAGTAAAAGTATCACTCCCGACAACGAGACTCGTTCCCGATTTACAAAATTAATTTTTAAATGATTATGTCGATGATCCAACCGCACGGATGTTAGGAAATATCAATTTTAGTCATATAAAATAATTATTAACAAATTTGAAATTCATCTTGCATGTCAGGATTAGAAAAATCTAGTAAAAATACATATCCCGACAACGAGGCTTGTTCCCGATTTACAACATTAATTTTTAAAATGATTTTTTCGATGATCCAAACATACGGATGTTAGGATATTTTAATTTTATTTATATTAAAAAATTATTAACAAATTTAAAATTCATCTTGCATGTGAGTATTAGAAAAATCTAGTAAAACTACCACTTCCGACGAGACTCGTTCCCGATTTACAAGATTAATTTTTTATATGATTTATGCGATGATCGAACCGTACGAATTTTAAGATATATCAATTTTAGTCATATGAAAAAAATATTAACAAATTTGAAATTTATCTCCCATGTGAGGATTTGAAAAACATAGTAAACGAGACTCGTTCCTGATTTACAAGATTAATTTTTAAAATGATTTTTTTGATGATTTAACCGTACGGATGTTAAGATATATCAATTTTAGTCATATGAAAAAATTATTAAAAAAATTTAAATTCATCTTGCATGTCAGGATTAAAAAAATCTAGTAAAACTACCACTCCCAACAACAAGACTCTGTCCCGATTTACAAGATTAATTTTTAAAATGATTTTTTTTGAAGATCCAACCGTACGGATTTTAAGATATATCAATTTTAGACATGTGAAAAAATTATTAAAAAATTTGAAATTGATCTTGCATGTCAGGATTTGAAAAATATAGTAAAAGTACCACTCCCAACAATGAGACTCGTTCCCGATTTACAAGATTAATTTTTCAAATGATTTTGTCGACGATCCAACCGTACGGATGTTAGGAAATATTAATGTTTGTCATATAAAAAAATTATTAACAAATTTGACATTCATCTTGCGTGTTAGGATTAGAAAAATCTAGTAAAAGTACCACTCCCGACAACGAGATTCGTTCCCAATTTACAACATTAATTTTTAAAATGATTTTTTCGATTATCCTACCGAACGAATGTTAGGATATATCAATTTTTGTCATATGAAAAAATTATTAATAAATTTGAAATTCATCTTGCATGTTAGGATTAGAAAAACCTAGTAAAAGTTCCACTCCCGACAACGAGACTCGTTCCTAATTTACAAGATTAATTTTTAAAATGATTTTTTCGATGATCCAACTGTACGGATGTTAAGATATATCAATTTTAGTCATATGAAAATTTATTAAAAAAATTGAAATTCATCTTGCATGTCAGGATTAGAAAAATCTAGTAAAAGTACCACTCCCGACAACCAGACTCATTCTCGATTTACAAAATTAATTTTGAAAATGATTTTTTCGAAGATCCAACCGTACAGATTTTAAGATATATCAATTTTAGACATGTGAAAAAAATATTAAAAAAATTGAAATTCATCTTGCATGTCTGAATTAGAAAATCTAGTAAAAGTACCACTCCCGACAACGAGACTCGTTCCCGATTTACAAATTTAATTTTTAAATGTCTTTGTCGACGATCCAACCGTACGGATGTAAGGAAATATCAATTTTAGTCATATAAAAAATTATTAACAAATTTGAAATTCATCTTGCATGTCTGGATTAGAAAAATCTAGTAAAAGTACAAATCCCGACAACGAGGCTTGTTCCCGATTTACAACATTAATTTTTAAAATGATTTTTTTCGATGATCCGACCGTACGGATGTTAGGATATTTTAATTTTATTCATATCAAAAAATTATTAACAAATTTAAAATTCATCTTGCATGTGAGTATTAGAAAAAATCTAGTAAAAGTACCACTTCCGACGAGACTCGTTCCCGATTTACAAGATTAATTTTTTATATGATTTATTCGATAATCGAACCGTACGAATATTAAGATATATCAATTTTAGTCATATGAAAAAATATTAATAAATTTGAAATTATCTTGCATGTGAGGATTAGAAAAACCTAGTAAAAGTACCACTCCCGACAACGAGACTTGTTCCTGATTTACAAGATTAATTTTTAAAATGATTTTTTCAATCATCCAACCATACGGATGTTAAGATATATCAATTTTAGTCATATGAAAAAATTATTAAAAAATTTTAAATTCATCTTGCATGTCAGGATTAGAAAAATCTAGTAAAATTACCACTCCCGACAACAAGACTCGGTCCCGATTTACAAGATTAATTTTTAAAACGATTGTTAGGAAGATGTGTATTAGGTTGATGATAAGTTAAGCAAAACACTTAAGTAGAAATCTAGTGTTTGTAGCCTCAACGGATAAGACCACTCTGGCTATCCGTTAATGGAGTAGCTTTACTTAGAAATAAGTTTAGTATTGTAGCATATTTCAGTTTCTGTATTTAAGTTATAATTCTTAGAAGTTGTGGGAAATTATAAGTCATGTTGACTACTAGTGGATATGCAAATAGGAGGGCTAATTGTAAATATTTCATGCCTTGTAATTTTGTATAAATGAAGTAGTATCAACTGATAGATTAAAGGCCTTCAACGGATGAGAAACAAAGCTTCAAAGGATGTCTCTAAAGCTTCAACGGATAACATCCATCAACAGATGAGTGCATCAACGGGTAAAGCTTCAACTGATAAAGCATCAATGAATAAATCCATCAACGGATGAAAAGCTTCAATGGATGCTCAGTTCAATAGCAGTTGACAGTGACAATTCATAAGGTGACAGAGGCACATGGGTTGACAGAGACAATTGGAATGTGGTAGCCTCTTGGAGGAATCAAGAAAATGTAGCATTTCCATTCTGGTGCAAACAAGGAAGTATTCAAAGATTCACAGATTATCCTAGATTGCATTGGATAGAGAAATGAAGAAGATACATGTGAAGAACTATTTCAAAAATTGTATTTTATTATTGTCTTCACTTGTAAACTTGGTGATATATAAACCAAGTTGCAGCTAGTAATTAGATGATGAATTTTCCAGAGCTGTTTAGAAAAATATAGAGAGAAAATCATCTAGTTTGTACTAGGACACAGCTGTGATCAATTCTTTGAATCACAGATTTTCTGAAATATACATCTCTGGTGGAACAACAAATCCACCAGAAAAGTTTTTAAAACCTTTATGTTCTTTACATTTGTGTGTTGAATATATATATGTCTGCACCTGCTCAAAGCAATTCACACACAACTATTCATCAAAACACTTAGCCTTTGAAACTGCTCAAAACTTGAAAAAGTTTTGAGATTTACATTCAACCCCCTTTCTGTAAATCTCATTGTTAGTTCCTTGAGAATAACAATTGGTATCAGAGCAAGCTCTTAACATCATGAGTAAGAAGGATATTGGAGTAAAGATTCCAATCCTGGAAAGAGATAATTATCATCACTGGAAAGTGAAGATGCATCTACATCTTCTCTCTCAAGATGAAAGCTACATCAACTGCATTGAAAATGGTCCTCACATCCCTCACAAGGTGGCCACAGCTGCCACGACCACAGTTGCTGTTGGACAGTCTATTCCCAAGCCAAAAGCAGAATGGACTGATGAAGATATTGAAGAGGTTCACAAGGACAAGAAAGCCATGAACATTCTGTTTAATGGCCTAGACCAAGATATGTTTGACAATGTCAGTAACAGCCAAACTGCTAAGGAAATTTGGGATAATGTGCAATTTTTCTGTGAAGGTACTGAACAAGTTAGAGAAAATAAAATGCAGCTTCTCATTCAACAGTATGAATATTTTCATTTTGAAGAAGGAGAATCACTGAATGATACCTTCAATAGATTTCAGAAACTGTTGAATGGATTGAAGCTATATGGCAGAGTGTACCAAGTCAAGGATTCCAACTTAAAATTTCTGAGGTCTCTACCAAATGAATGGAAACCTATGACTGTTTCACTAAGGAATTCTCAAGATTATAAGGACTTCACACTTGAAAGATTATATGGAATTTTGAAGACCTATGAACTTGAGATGGAGCAAGATGAGCTATTAGAAAAGGGAAAGAGAAAAAGTGGACCAGTTGCCCTTCTAGCTGAAAATAAGAGAACTGAAGCTAAGAATGAAGAAAAGATAATGGCAAGTCTCAAAATTGACACAAGCAAATCAGAATCAAGCAAGGGAAAGGAGCAAGTAGCTGAGGTTGAAGACAATTCCAGTCAAGATGACTCTGATGATGTTGATGAACATCTAGCTTTTCTGTCCAAAATGTTTGCAAAGATGAAATTCAAGAAAAATACTAGATTCACTAAGCCAAACAAGAACATGGTGGACAAATCTAAGTTCAAATGTTATAACTGTGGCATAAGTGGGCACTTTGCAAATGAGTGCAGAAAGCCAACTCCTGAAAAGAAGAAATTTGAGCAAGTGGATTACAAAAAGAAATATTTCGATTTGCTCTAACAAAAGGAAATGGCTTTTCTAACTCAGGAAAATGACTGGGCAGTTGATGGAGCCAATGAAGATGATGATATGGAGTATGTCAACCTAGCCCTGATGGCTAATTCTGATGAAAATGAAACTAGTTCATCAAGAAACCAGGTAATTACTACTAACCTCTCTCAACTTTCTAAAAATGAATGCAATAAATCTATAAATGATATGTCCAATGAATTATATCATTTACGTGTTTCCATTAAATCACTAGCTAAAGAGAACACAAGAATTAAAGAGAATAACTTATTTTTAAATGATAGGAATGCTTTGTTAGAGGGTAAGGTAATTGAGCTTGAAAAGATTAAAATCAAATGCTTATCTGTTGAGAGTGAACTAGAAGAGTCTGTTGAGAAAGTAGAAATTCTTTCCAAATAAGTAGAACGTGAGCAAGAAGTAATCAAGGCCTGGAAAACATCTAGGGATGTTAGTGCTCAGATTGTCAAGGTTCAAGGAATTGAATCACTCTGTGAGAATGCCTGGAAGAAAAACAAAAAGGAAGTAGAATTAATTGATGGATTGTCAACAGATGTGGAATCAACGGATGATGAAAGTTATCCATTGAAGGAAGAAAAAGAGCATCCATTGAAGACTCGTCAATTAAAACAGGAAAGTAATTCTAAAAAGGATAATTCGAAAAATCTCAATAAGAAGATTGGTTCAACTTCCAAGAACTTTGTCAAAGAAGGGGCTAGCACATCCGAAGATGCCAGTATGGTGAATATAGGACACATGACTTTAGATCAGTTGAAAAATAGGCTTAAGTTGGTTGAGGATAAAAAGAAAACTAAAGAGAAATCTAATAGAAATGGGAAGGTAGGGATTAACAAACACAATAATTACACACCTGATAAGTAGGCTCCTAGAAAAAGTTGTGTGCATTGTAAAAGTGTTAATCATTTATCTCCTAACTGCAAGTCTATTATGAATGCTCCCATGCCTTTAACTCTTTCCATGCCTAACATGTCTATGTCACCTCTGCATGATATGCCTGTTATGTCTCAACAGAATCCTTATTCATATTTTGTAAACATGTCATATGTTAATAATCCTTATTTTGCTGCATTCAGTATGCCTCAAATGCCATACAACATGCCTATGTGGAATAACATGTTTGCACAATCTATGCCTTATCAAATTCAACCAAATGTGCTAAATGATTCTGTGACTAACCCTACACTTCAACCAACTACATCTGAGACCAAGGTTGACCCAAAGTTACCTAAGTCAAAAGGTGCAGAAAGTATGAAGTCTAGGAAAGAGACTAACAAGGCTGGACCCAAGGAAACTTGGGTACCAAAATCAACCTGATTTGATTTTGTTGTGTGTAGGGAAAAAGAAGGAATCAACTTGGACAGTGGTTGTTCAAGGCACATGACAGGAGATTTCATCCTGCTCACAGAGTTCAAGGAGAGAGTTGGCCCTAGCATAACCTTTGGAGATGACAGCAAAGGGTTCACTATGGGATATGGCTTGATTTCAAATGAAAATGTCATCATTGATGAAGTTACATTAGTTGATGGTCTCAAACACAATCTATTGAGCATCAGTCATCTATGTGACAGAGGGAACACTGTTTCCTTCAATTCTGAAGCATGTGTTGTCACAAGTAAGAAGGACAACAAAGTGGTTCTAACTGGAGTTAGAAAAGGGAATGTGTACTTGGCTGACTTCAACTGTATAGATGCAGAATCAATTACTTGTCTTTTCAGCAAAGCAAGTCAAGATAAAAGTTGGCTATGGCACAAGAAGCTGTCTCATTTGAATTTCAAAACAATGAATGATCTAGTCAAAAAGGACTTAGTTAGAGGAATGCCTCTAGTGGAATTCTCAAGGGATGGACTGTGTGATGCTTGTCAGAAAGGAAAGCAAAAGAGAGCATCATTCAGTAAGAAGCTTGAATCAGCAATTGATGAACCATTACAACTGCTACACATGGATCTTTTTGGACCAGTCAATGTATTGTCAATTTCAAGGAAAATATATTGCCTAGTGATTGTAGATGATTTCTTAAAGTTTTCATGGACCTACTTTCTTGGATCAAAGGATGAAGCTAGTAAAATCATTGTCAATCATATCAAGCAAGTCAATAATCATCCAGATTTCAAAGTAGAAATATCAGGAGTGACAATAGAACTGAGTTCAGGAATTCTACCATGAGGTTGTTCTGTGAAGAAAATGGGATCATGCATGAGTTCTCAGCTCCAAGGACTCCACAACAAAATGGTGTGGTGGAAAGAAAGAACAGATCACTAATTGAAGCTGCAAGAACAATGCTTGAAGAGTCAAAACTCCCAACATATTTTTGGGCTGAGGCTGTTAACTATGCATGTTACACTCAGAATATTTCTCTAATCAATCAGGCAAAAGGCATGACTCCCTATCAATTGTTCAAGAGAAGAAAACCAACCTTAAACTTCCTTCATATTTTTGGTCGCAAATGCTACATTCTAAGGAACCAACCTGATCACAAAGGAAAGTTTGATGCAAAGGCTGATGAAGGGATATTTGTTGGTTATTATGCTGGAAAATCATATAGGGTCTACAATATAAGAACCAACATTATTATGGAATCTGTGCATGTTGTGTTTGATGATAAAAAGATTGATGGACTAACAGATGGGGGACATCATGAAGGACTCAAATTTGACAACATTGAGATATATTATGATGATAGTGAAGACGAAAATGATGGAGAAGACACTTCGAAAAGGATTCAAAGTCTGCCTCTCGATAATGCACAAAATACTGCATCAGTTGAAAGTCATAATTCAACATCCGTTGATAGAAGTAATGCAGCATCCGTTAAAAGACAAAGTGCATCATCCGTTGACGTACATAATGAAGCATCCGTTGATCATAGTCTATCAATGGATAATCAATTTACTTCATCATTTGATAGAACTCCCAGTTCCTTTCATAGGATCAGTAACTCAGGGGGAGTTTCAACCAATCAACACTCAATCTCACATCATGACAATACTGAGGCAACCTCATCTAGAGCTAATCTACCACCTCAAAGGATATGGACCAAGAATCATCCTTTTGAATTGAACATTGGTGATGCAACATCTAAGGTGCAAACTAGAAGGGCTACTCAAGATGAATGTCCATACAGTAGTTTTCTATCACAGGAGGAACCTAAGAGAGTGGAAGAAGCTCTAATGGATCCATATTGGATTTTAGCAATGCAAGAGGAGCTAAACCAATTTGAGAGGAACAAGGTATGGAAGCTGGTACCCAAGCCAAAGAACAAGAGCTCCATTGACACAAAATCGGTATTCAGAAACAAGATGGATGAAAATGGCATTGTCATAAGGAATAAAACTAGATTGGTTGCCAAGGGCTATTCTCAACAAGAGGGAATAGATTTTGATGAGATATTTGCTCCCGATGCAAGACTTGAAGCCATCAGAATTTTTCTAGCCTATGCAGCCCATGCCAATTTCAGAGTCTATCAATTGGATGTCAAGAGTGCATTTCTGAATGGAGAATTGCAGGAAGAAGTTTATGTGAGCCAACCTCCAGGATTTAAAGATCCAAATTTTCTAGACTATGTGTATTATATGTTGAAAGCACTCTATGGACTAAAGCAAGCACCTAGAGCCTGGTATGAGACTTTGTCAAAATTTCTCCTAGATAATTACTTCACAAGAAGTACTGTTGATAAAAATCTTTTCTTTAGAAATGTTAATGGCTCTACAATACTTGTTCAAATTTATGTAGATGATATTATATTTGGTTCTACAGATGATAAGCTTTGTAAAAAGTTTGCCAAATTGATGCAACGTAAATATGAAATGAGCATGATGGGAGAGCTAACTTATTTTCTTAGTTTACAAGTTAAACCAGTTAGTGGTGGAATTTTCATTAGTCAAACTAAATATATTTATGATCTTTTAAAGAAGTTTGACTTAATGGAATGTTCATCTGCAAAAACTCCCATGGCCACTGCCACCAAGCTTGAATTAAACGAGGCTGAAAAGTCTGTGGACATTACAAGTTATAGAAGCATGGTTGGTTCACTTCTATATTTAACTGCTAGTAGACCTGATATAATGTTTTCTACATGTCTTCGTGCTAGATTTCAAGTTGACCCTAAAGAATCTCACTTAGTTGTTATTAAAAGAATTTTCAGATATCTCAAAGGGACTCCAAATATAGGAATTTGGTACCCTAGAGAGTCTGGTTTTGATCTAATTGGCTATTCAGATGCAGATTATGCAGGTTGCAAAATAGACAGGAAAAGTACAACTGGCGCCTGTCAATTTCTAGGGAATAAGCTTGTGTCATGGTTCAGCAAGAAGCAAAATTTTATTTCCACATCAACAGCTGAAGCTGAGTACATTGCTGCTAGTAGTTGTTGTGCATAGATACTATGGATGAGGAATCAACTATTTGACTATGGGCTAAATGTTGACAAAATTCCAATATTCTGTGACAACATAAGTGTCATTGCCATTACTGACAATCCAGTGCAACACTCAAGAACCAAGCACATTGACATCAAGTACCAGTTCATAAGGGAACATGTGATGAATGGTACAGTGGAACTTCATTTTGTTCCAAGTGAAAAACAGATTGCAGACATATTTACCAAGCCAATTGATGAATCAACATTCACAAGATTAGTAAGTGAGCTAGGTATGCTTAATTATTCATAAATTCATGTCGTTATTGTAATTTGTTTTGTAGCCTGAAATGAATTTATTGCAAGAACAAAGTTGGCTTTAAGTAAAGTCCATTCTATCAATGGATATTCCCTATCCGTTGAAAGCTAAAATTGTTCTATCAACGGATGTTCATTATCCGTTGAAAGAGAAATACATTTCTGGTAATTTTATCCTTCAACGGATAAAACTGTGTTAATCTTCAACGGATAACTGTTTACCTCATTCGTTGAAGTGTCACATCAGTCGTTTTAAGTAAGTCGCATCCGTTGATTCTTTTTACTTAACCGTTGATACATATATTTATAAACAGTTGTATGTATTTGTATTAAAGGCAGTTTTTAGAATACATACAGTTTTCCTTAATCTCAAACGGCTGTAATTTACTTAAAAATATTGTTTAATCACTCTCTTTATGTTTTAATTTGAGAAAGTATAAAAGCCCCTTTGAATTCTTATTTTCACTTTACGCTTTCTTGCAATTTTTCAAAAGCTTTTACTCTCTTTCTCTCCCAAAACTCTCAACTTTTCTCTGCAACCTCTACCCACTACAATGGCACCAGTAGTAAAACTAATGTCTCAATCTAGATTTGTCTATGAGAAAAACAATTTTGCAGCTTTGGTGGAAAAGAATGAAGCCCACTCAGATTATCACAAGATGATAGACTTTATCAAAAACTGCAAACTAAGCTATGCAATGCTGGAAGCCCCAACAATTTACTGTGAGGTAATTGAGGAGATCTGGACATCTGCAGAGTTCAACCCCACTGATATGACCATCAATTTCTCTCTCAAAGGTAAATATTACTATATTAACTATGATTATATACAGTCATGTTTCAAACTACCTGAAAATAATGCCATGCCACCACACACTGATAATGATATATCTAGCATGTTAGATTCTATAGGCTATTCCTTTGATTATGCTAGTTTAGGAAGTATTAGGAGAAAAGGCCTCAAGAAAGAATGGAGCTTTCTTGGTGATGCCTTTATAAAGGTTTTCTCTGGCAAAATTAGTAATTTTGATACAATACTTCATCTCTTGTGAATATGCTCTATATGCTAGTTTCTGATAGGTACTTTAATTTTAGCAATTATGTTATGCTAGAATTGGGTACTAGGTTAGGTGACAAGGCTAATAGACCTCATAACATCTACTATGCTAGATTCTTTATGTTATTGGCTAACCATGTTGCTGAAGGTTTGGTCATAACAAATCAGAGTAATAAACTCAAATGTTGGGCACAAGAGAAAAGGGTCCTTGCAGACCTTTTGAGAATTAATCTCAATAATCAGGTATCATTGGTATACTTACCAATCATGAATGCACCTCAGGTAAGTGAGGTAAATACTTCTTCAACTCCTACTACTTCCAACCCCATAATTTCTTTGCCTTCAAGTGTTGCCATGGAATCTTTGTCTTTGTCCCAACAGATTCCTACCAAGGCTACCCAACCTAAAGTTTCAAAACCAAAGTCAAAGAAAGCCACCTCTATTGTTTCTCAAAAGACAACAGTTAGCCAAGCCACAGTTTCTCAAAAGACTGTGGTGGTGAGGAGAGGGGTTAACACCAAGAAAACCCCCAGGATAAGGTAGGAGAGGTGAGTGGTACCCCAGCTAGCCAAGCCACAGTTTCTCAAAAGACTGTGGTGGTTGAAAAGGATTCAAACTCATCCCTAGTTGCATCCTCCCAAAAGGGTGCAACTATTGAAAATAGTCCCCAATCAGGGACACAGAACAAAAGAGGGAGGGACACTGAAGCCACAAACTCACCTGTAAAAGGCTTTATAAGAAGAAAAAGGGTCAAAACCCTAGTTTCCATACAGGGTGCACACACTGCACAGATACACCCACTTGTATCTATGCCTTCTCAAATTCAGCTTGATGTGACGCCAACAAATATGGAGTCACAACCCCATTTTCTCAAAATTGACACACATCAATCACCAAATTCTCCTTCACCATCTCTGGATGGGGACATGATATTCACATCAATTCCTGATTCTCCCTCTTTACAACTCAGGGAGGAGCCCCACTCAAATACTGGTGATCATCATCTTTTAGATGATTTGTTGGATCATCAGCCAATTCTTTCAGACTTAGTTGAAGAATCTGTATCACCTAAATTAAAATCAATCCACATAGACTCAATAATTATGTCACTTTCAATTTCTACTCATTTTCCCTCTTCAATGGATATCTCTCATCCGTTAACAAGTGGTTGTTCTTCAACGGATAAGCTTAACAGCAGTTATCCATTGATACCTTCAGTTTCCACTTCAACGGATACTTCTTATCCGTTGATAGCCTCTACACAAACAACTGAATTAATTCCATATGTAGAAGAAATGGTTACTGTACAATCACTTCTGGGATTGAGGGAAGGGAGTGAAAATTTGAGTGAGAGGCTGGGTTGCTTCCAGGAAAAAGGAGGCAAAAGGAAATCTAATTTGAGAGTTTTCACATGGCAAAAGAAAGTGAGGGAGTGCAACCTTAGTTTGTGAAGGTGAGGGTGTGAGGAGTGTGAGTCAAGGGGAGCCCCTGATGCAAGAAAAGAGAGAAATTGAGAGAAAAGCAGATACAGAAGGTATAAGGGTGGATCCAGCAATTATTCATGAGTCAATGATTATGGATGATGCTGAAAAGGAAAGACAATTTCAGCAACATTATAAAGCTGTAATTGATAACATTTCCTTGGATTCTGACACTTTTACTCATCCTGTGTCAGCCTATCAACTGTTGGCTACTCAGGGCAATGAGGAGGCAGAGAAGACTTTAAATCTAGTACATACTTCAGAATCTCTACAAAGGGATAAAGTTGTTGTCAATCTGATGTCTTCTACAGCTGGTGAGCCATCTGAAGAATTTGGAGTAAATTCTAATGATGATGACTCTGTTTCATTTGATGGAAGCATGAACTTAGGGGGAGATGAAGGCCCAAGTTCTATTCCAGATTTACCTAAATGGGCATTGACAAAGGAGTCTACACCAGGACAATTTAATGTATCCTTAGTCAAACAAGTCATGTCTATCCAAAAGGCCATTCAGAACACCTCAAATGCTGGTACCAAGGCTATTCTTCAAGCACACCTAGATTATCTACATCTCATGAAGCTACATCAATTAAGACAGAATCTGAGTGTGGATGAATTTAAGAAGGATATAGCTGACTTGAAGTCCTATAATTCTGAGAAGCTGGATTCAATCATGCCCTATGGTACCATGCAGGACCTGTTACTGAGACTGATAAGAGAATCAGATACTGAAAAGAAGCTTGCCAAATTAGAGGACAGAGTTCAAGTTATTGAAAACTCTGTGGTCACCATTCTTCAAAACCAACAGTCTCAGACCAGTCTTCTAATGTAACTGGCTAAAGCACAAGGCTTGACTCCTCTCCTTGATGATAACAAAAAGGGGGAGAATAAAGTGGAAAGGGAGGCGAGCCATCTACAAACATTCAAATATCCAAAGTGCTAGTTCTTGCCATCACTACTTCTCCAAAACTTCAAATCAAAGGAAAGCTTGATGGAATTGATCTAATCCAGTTAGCAATAGCTGAGATGAAGGTGAAAGAGCAAGGGAGAAAAAATGATGAAAGGATGCAACATGTGTTTGGTTCTACAACTACAAAATCCTTATCTGTGAAACATAGCACAAAATTTGAGCAAATCACAATGGAGCACAAGCCAGTAAGGAGGAATAAGGTTGGAGACACTTCTTTCAGGAACCTGAAGCCCATGGTACTCAAGCCATCTACTAGATGCAGAAAGGACTCTACAAAGAACCCTCTAAACTTTGTTCAACTAAAAGAAGTGGATTTTCCTCTTCCAAAGCCTGATGAAGACAAAGTTTTGGATGGTAACATCATAAAGCACAAAGAGACTAAGGATGTAGTGGAAAGAATGAACATGGCTATCATTGATAGAGAGGGAAAGAGTATTTGTGTGATGCAAGGACATCCCAAATTCTCAATAGCCAAGAGGGAAGAAACCATGAGGTTAAAGGAAGAAGCTAAAAAGCTGAAGGCTGACAAAAGAGCACAAGCAAAGCTTGAAAAATAGCTAAAGTCAAGTAAGACTGAAGAAAAGAAAAAGATTGAAGACAAGAGTGAAGAATATAAGATTGAAAGCAGAAATGTGGATATGGAGAATGTGGTTGGTGAGAGTGTGGAGGAAAGAAGGGAGAAAAGAAAAGAATGGTAGAAAGGGAACAAAAAGAAGGCTAATGCAAAAAGGAAGAGTGGAGATGACATTATGGAAACAAAATCAAAATCTAAACCACTACTTTCCATTCCTGAACCTTTTGTTGCTGATCCCAGTATAAATGACCATGGTGAACCAATCATCCCTAAAGAGGAACCTATTGATTGGGACACTATCAACTTGCCTACCTTCCTAACTACCTCTCCACCACCAAAGAAACTGAAAATAAAATCCAAATCAACACCTCCCCTAACCTCAAGTAAATTCACTCAGAAACATAAACCTAAGCCTAAGCCACAAGCCTCAAAGGATGATTATGTTCACATTTGTGACATAAAAGAGTATACAGATATTGAACTCTATCTGGATGAGCTGGAGGAAGTAAGGGGAATAAGTGCCTACAAACAACTACCAGAAAGGCTAATGTTCAAGTATAAAAGAAGTGAGAAAAGGACTTGACCTCTTCAAAGAATTCTGAATTAGGGCTATTCTACCTTTGTAAGAGTCTACTCAGCTATCAAAAGGGATTCTGGCTTTACCAGGACTGCCAAAACTGAGATTCTCAACAAGATTGCCCGCATAAGAAAAACTTGGTGGGAGTCTAATTCCTAGCCTAGAAAATTACTCATCCCTGAGCATGGAATTAAAATTCATAAATCACCTCATTGGCTGATGGAGTTCAGAGACAATAAAGGAGTCAGAAGATTTTTCAGACTTGAAGACCAGCTTAAAATTGCCAGTAATGAAACTCTCAAGGACATGCAATCTAAGTTGGATATCAGTGAAGAAGATGAAGCTGAATTCTACAGATAACTCCAACTCCAAGTAGAGGAAAATGACAGGAGGCTAGGGAAGAAAACAAGGGAACAAAGGAAAAGAAACAATGTAATTTTTCAATTCTATCTCAATACATACACTTTTATAGCACTTTTGAATATCTACTTGATTTCAACTTATATATATGTTAAGTGTTTTGTTATCATCAAGTTAAACCTAAATTTATGCCTACAATTCTAGTAGACATAAATAGAGGGAGATTGTTAGGAATATGTGTATTAGGTTGATGATAAGTTAAGGAAAACATTTAAGTAGAAATCTAGTGTTTGTAGCCTCAATGGATAAGACCACTCTGGCTATCCGTTGATGGAGTTGTTTTACTTAGAAATAAGTTTAGTATTGTAGCACATTTCAGTTTCTGTATTTAAGTTATAATTCTTAGAAGCTGTGGGAAATTATAAGTCATGTTGACTACTAGTGGATATGCAAATAGGAGGGCTAATTATAAATATTTCATGCCTTGTAATTTTGTATAAATAAAGTAGTATCAACTGATAGATTAAAGGCCTTCAACGGATGAGAAACAAAGCTTCAACGGATGTCTCAAAAGCTTCAACGGATAACATCCATCAACGGATGTGTGCATCAACGGGTAAAACTTCAACTGATAAAACATCAACGGATAAAGCCATCAACGGATGAAAAGTTTAACGGATGCACTGTTCAATAGCAGTTGATAGTGATAATTCATAAGTTGACAGAGGCACATGGGTTGACAGAGGCAATTGGAATGTGGTAGCCTCTTGGAGAAATCAAGAAAATGCAGCATTTCCATTCTGGTGCAAACAAGGAAGTATTCAAAGATTCATAGATTATCCTAGATTGCATTGGATAGAGAAATGAAGAAGAAACATGTGAAAACCTATTTTAAAAATTGTATTTTATTTTTGTCTTCACTTATAAACTTGGTGATATATAAACCAAGTTGCAGCTAGTAATTAGATGATGAATTTTCCAGAGCTGTTTAGAAAAATATAGAGAGAAAATCATCTAGTTTGTACTAGGACGCATCTTTGATCAATTCTTTAAATCACAGATTTTCTAAAATACACATCTCTGGTGGAACAACAAATCCAACAGAAAAGTTTTTAAAGCCTTTGTGTTCTTTACATTTGTGTCTTGAATCTGTCTGCACCTGCTCAAAACAATTCGCACACAACTGCTCATCAAAACACTTAGCCTTTGAAACTGCGCAAAACTTGAAAAAGGTTTGAGATTTACATTCAACCCCCCTTCTATATATCTGATTGTTAGTTCCTTGGGAATAACGATGATTTTTTTGAAGATCCAACCGTACGGATATTTAGATATATCAATTTTAGACATGTGAAAAATTATTAAAAAAATTGAAATTTATCTTGCATTTCAGGATTTGAAAAATCTAGTAAAAGTACCACTCCCAACAACGAGACTCGTTCCCGATTTACAAGATTAATTTTTCAAATAATTTTGTCGATGATCCAACCATACGGATGTTAGGAAATATTAATTTTTGTCATATAAAAAAATTATTAACAAATTTGAAATTCATCTTGCATGTCAGGATTAGAAAAATCTAGTAAAAGTACCACTCTCGACAACGAGACTCGTTCCCGATTTACAACATTAATTTTTAAATGATTTTGTCGACGATCCAACCGTACGGATGTTAGGATATATCAATATTAGTCATATAAAAAAATTATTAACAAATTTTAAATTCATCTTGCATGTCAGGATTAGAAAAATCTAGTAAAAGTACCTATCCCGACAACGAGACTTGTTCCCGATTTTCAACATTAATTTTTAAAATGATTTTTTTGATGATCCAACTGTACGGATGTTAGGATATATTAATTTTATTCATATTAAAAAATTATTAACAAATTTGAAATTCATCTTGCATGTGAGTATTAGAAAAATCTAGTAAAAGTACCACTTCCGACGAGACTCGTTCCCGATTTACAAGATTAATTTTTTATATGATTTATTCGATAATCAAACCGTACGAATATTAAGATATATCAATTTTAGTCATATGAAAAAAATATTAACAAATTTGAAATTCATCTTGCATGTGAGGATTAGAAAATCTAGTAAAAGTACTACTCCCGACAACGAGACTCGTTCCTGATTTACAAGATTAATTTTTAAAATGATTTTTTCGATAATCCAACCATACGGATGTTAAGATATATCAATTTTAGTCATATGAAAAAAATATAAAAAAAAAATTAAATTCATCTTGCATGTCAGGATTAGAAAAATCTAGTAAAAGTACGTATCCCGACAACGAGACTCGGTCCTGATTTACAAGATTAATTTTTAAAATGATTTTTTTGAAGATCCAACCGTGCGGATTTTAAGATATATCAATTTTAGACATGTGAAAAAATTATTAAAAAATTTGAAATTGATCTTGCATGTCAGGATTTGAAAAATCTAGTAAAAATACCATTCCCAACAACGAGACTCGTTCCCGATTTACAAGATTAATTTTTCAAATGATTTTCTCGATGATCCAACCGTACGAATGTTAGGATATATCAATTTTAGTCATATAAAAAACTTATTAACAAATTTGAAATTCATCATGCATGTCAGGATTAGAAAAATCTAGTAAAAGTACTTATCCCGACAACGAGACTTGTTCCCGTTTTACAACATTAATTTTTAAAATGATTTTTTCGATGATCCAACTGTACGGATGTTAGGATAAATTAATTTTAGTCATATCAAAAAATTATTAACAAATTTGAAATTCATCTTGCATGTGAGGATTAGAAAAATCTAGTAAAAGTACCACTCCCGACAACGAGACTCGTTCCTGATTTACAAGATTAATTTAAAAAAATGATTTTTTTGAAGATCCAACCATACGGATGTTAAGATATATCAATTTTAGTCATATGAAAAAATATAAAAAATTTTAAATTCATCTTGCATGTCAGGATTAGAAAAATCTAGTAAAAGTACCACTCCCGACAAGAAGACTCGGACCCGATTTTCAAGATTTATTTTTAAAATGATTTTTTTGAAGATCCAACCGTGCGGATTTTAATATATATCAATTTTAGACATGTGAAAAAATTATTAAAAAATTTGAAATTGATTTTGCATGTCAGGATTTGAAAAATTTAGTAAAAGTACCCCTCCCAACAACGAGACTCGTTCCCGATATACAAGATTAATTTTTCAAATAATTTTCTCGACGATCCAACCGTACGGATGTTAGTACATATTAGTTTTTGTCATATAAAAAAATTATTAACAAATTTGAAATTCATCGTGCGTGTCAGGATTAGAAAAATCTAGTAAAAGTACCACTCCCGACAACGAGACTCTTTCCCGATTTAAAACATTAATTTTTAAAATGACTTTTTCGATGATCTAGCCGTACGAATGTTAGGGTATATCAATTTTAGTCATATTAAAAAATTATTAACAAATTTGAAATTCATCTTGCGTGTGAGGATTAGAAAAATCTAGTAAAAGTACCACTCCCGACAAAGAGACTCTTCCCAATTTACAAAATTAATTTTTAAAATGATTTTTTCGACGATCCAACCATTCGGATGTTAAGATATATCAATTTTAGTCATATGAAAAAATTATTAAAAAATTTTAAATTCATCTTGCATGTCAGAATTAGAAAAATCTAGTAAAAGTATAACACTCGACAACAAGACTCGGTCCCGATTTACAATATTAATTTTTAAAATGACTTTTTTGAATATCCAACCATGCGGATTTTAAGATATATCAATTTTAGACATGAGAAAAAATTATTAAAAAATTTGAAATTTATCTTGCATGTTAGGATTTGAAAAATCTAGTAAAAGTACCACTCCTAACAACGAGACCCGTTCCCGATTTACAAGATTAATTTTTCAAATGATCTTGTCGACGATCCAACCATACGGATGTTAGGAAATATTAATTTTTTTCATATAAAAAAATTATTAACAAATTTGAAATTCATCTTGCGTGTCAGGATTAGAAAAATCTAGTAAAAGTACCACTCCCGACAACAAGACTCATTCTCGATTTACAAGATTAATTTTTAAAATGATTTCTTTGAAGATTCAACCGTACAGATTTTAAGATATATCAATTTTAGACATGTGAAAAAAATATTAAAAAAAATTGAAATTCATCTTGCATGTGAGAATTAGAAAATCTAGTAAAAGTACCAATCCCGACAACGAGACTCGTTCCGGATTTACAAATTTAATTTTTAAATGTCTTTGTCGACGATACAACCGTACGGATGTAAGGAAATATCAATTTTAGTCATATAAAAAACTTATTAAAAAATTTGAAATTCATCTTGCATGTCACGATTAGAAAAACCTAGTAAAAGTACTTATCCCGACAACGAGACTTGTTCCCGTTTTACAACATTAATTTTTAAAATGATTTTTTCGATGATCCA
Source organism: Apium graveolens (assembly GCF_009905375.1). NCBI lineage: Eukaryota > Viridiplantae > Streptophyta > Magnoliopsida > Apiales > Apiaceae > Apium > Apium graveolens. Next base: position 26,741,711 of record NC_133649.1, on the reverse strand, counting down.
ACCGTACAAATGTTAGGTTATATTAATTTTAGTCATATCAAAAAATTATTAACAAGTTTGAAATTCATCTTGCATGTGAGGATTAGAAAAATCTAGTAAAAGTACCACTCCCGACAACGAGACTCGTTCCTGATTTACAAGATTAATTTTTAAAATGATTTTTTTGAAGATCCAACCATACGGATGTTAAGATATATCAATTTTAGTCATATGAAAAAATATAAAAAAAATTAAATTCATCTTGCATGTCAGGATTAGAAAAATTTAGTAAAAGTACCACTCCCGACAACAAGACTCGGTCCCGATTTTCAAGATTTATTTTTAAAAAGATTTTTTTGAAGATCCAACCGTGCGGATTTTAGGATATATCAATTTTAGACATGTGAAAAAATTATTAAAAAAATTTGAAATTGATCTTGCATGTCAGGATTTGAAAAATCTAGTAAAAGTACCACTCCCAACAACGAGACTCGTTCACGATATACAAGATTAATTTTTCAAATGATTTTGTCGACGATCCAACCGTACGCATGTTAGTAAATATTAATTTTTGTCATATAAAAAAATTATTAACAAATTTGAAATTAATCTTGCGTGTCAGGATTAGAAAAATCTAGTAAAAGTACCACTCCCGACAACGAGACTCTTTCTTGATTTAAAACATTAATTTTTAAAATGACTTTTTCGATGATCTAACCATACGAATGTTAGGATATATCAATTTTAGTCATATTAAAAAATTATTACCAAATTTGAAATTCATCTTGCGTGTGAGGATTAGAAAAATCTAGTAAAAGTACCACTCCCGACAACGAGACTCGTTCCCAATTTACAACATTAATTTTTAAAATGATTTTTTCGATGATCCAACCGTACGGATGTTAAGATATATCAATTTTAGTCATATGTAAAAATTATTAAAAAAATTTAAATACATCTTGCATGTCATAATTAGAAAAATCTAGTAAAAGTATCACTCCCGACAACAAGACTCGGTCCCGATTTACAAGATTAATTTTTAAAATGATTTTTTTGAAGATCCAACAATGCGGATTTTAAGATATATCAATTTTAGACATGTGCAAAAATTATTAAAAAATTTGAAATTGATCTTGCATGTCAGGATTTGAAAAATCTAGTAAAAATACCACTCCCAACAACGAGACTCGTTCCCGATTTACAAGATTAATTTTTCAAATGATTTTGTCGACGATCCAACCGTAAGGATGTTAGGAAATATTTATTTTTTTCATATAAAAAAATTATTAACAAATTTGAAATTCATCTTACGTGTCAGGATTAGAAAAATCTAGTAAAAGTACCACTCCCGACAACGAGACTCGTTCCCGATATACAACAATAATTTTTAAACTGATTTTTTCGATGATCCAATCGTACGAATGTTAGGATATATCAATTTTAGTCATATTAAAAAATTATTAACAAATTTGAAATTCATTTTGCATGTCAGGATTAGAAAAACCTAGTAAAAGTACCACTCCTGACAACGAGACTCGTTCCTGATTTACAAGATTAATTTTTAAAATGATTTTTTCGATGATCCAACTGTACGGATGTTAAGTTATATCAATTTTAGTCATATAAAAAATTTATTAAAAAATTTGAAATTCATCTTGCATGTCAGGATTAGAAAAATCTAGTAAAAGTACCACTCCCGACAACAAGACTCATTCTCGATTTACAAGATTAATTTTTAAAATAATTTTTTTTGAAGATTCAACCGTACGGATTTTAAGATATATCAATTTTAGACATGTGAAAAAAATATTGAAAAAAATTAAAATTCATCTTGCATGTCAGAATTTGAAAATCTAGTAAAAGTACCACTCCCGACAACGAGACTCGTTCCGGATTTACAAATTTAATTTTTAAATGTCTTTGTCGACGATCCAACCATACAGATGTAAGGAAATATCAATTTAGTCATATAAAAAACTTATTCACAAATTTGAAATTCATCTTGCATGTCGGGATTAGAAAAATCTAGTAAAAGTACTTATTCCGACAACGAGACTTGTTCCCGTTTTACAACATTAATTTTTAAAATGATTTTTTCGATGATCCAACCTTACAAATGTTAGGATATATTAATTTTAGTCATATCAAAAAATTATTAACAAATTTGAATTTCATCTTGCATGTGAGGATTAGAAAAATCTAGTAAAAGTACCACTCCCGACAACGAGACTCGTTCCTGATTTACAAGATTAATTTTTAAAATAATTTTTTTGAAGATCCAACCGTACGGATGTTAAGATATATCAATTTTAGTCATATAAAAAAATATAAAAAAAATTTAAATTCATCTTGCATGTCAGGATTAGAAAAATCTAGTAAAAGTACCACTCCCGACAACAAGACTCGGTCCCGATTTTCAATATTTATTTTTAAAATGATTTTTTTGAAGATCCAACCGTGTGGATTTTAAGATATATCAATTTTATATATGTGAAAAAATTATTGAAAAATTTGAAATTGATCTTGCATGTCAGGATTTGAAAAATCTTGTAAAAGTACCACTCCCAACAACGAGACTCATTCCCGATATACAAGATTAATTTTTCAAATGATTTTGTCGACGATCCAACCGTACGAATGTTAGTAAATATTAATTTTTGTCATATAAAAAAATTATTAACAAATTTGAAATTAATCTTGCGTGTCACGATTAGAAAAATCTAGTAAAAGTACCACTCCCAACAACGAGACTCTTCCCCAATTTAAAACATTAATTTTTAAAATGACTTTTTTGATGATCTAACCGTACGAATGTTAGGATATATCAATTTTAGTCATATTAAAAAATTATTAACAAATTTGAAATTCATCTTGCGTGTGAGGATTAGAAAAATCTAGTAAAAGTACCACTCCCGACAAGGAGACTCCTTCCCAATTTACAACATTAATTTTTAAAATGATTTTTTCGATGATCCAACCGTACGGATGTTAAGATATATCAAATTTAGTCATATGAAAAAATTATTAAAAAATTTTAAATACATCTTGCATGTCATAATTAGAAAAATCTAGTAAAAGTATCCCTCCCGACAACAAGACTCGGTCCCGATTTACAAGATTAATTTTTAAAATGATTTTTTTGAAGATCCAACAATGCGGATTTTAAGATATATCAATTTTAGACATGTGCAAAAATTATTAAAAAATTTGAAATTGATCTTGCATGTCAGGATTTGAAAAATCTAGTAAAAGTACCACTCCCAACAACGAGACTCGTTCCCGATTTACAAGATTAATTTTTCAAGTGATTTTATCGACGATCCAGCCGTAAGGATGTTAGGAAATATTAATTTTTGTCATATAAAAAAATTATTAACAAATTTGAAATTCATCTTGCGTGTCAGGATTAGAAAAATCTAGTAAAAGTACCACTCCCGACAACGAGACTCGTTCCCGATATACAACATTAATTTTTAAAATGATTTTTTCGATGATCCAACCGTACGAATGTTAAGATATATCAATTTTAGTCATATAAAAAATTTATTAAAAAATTTTAAATTCATCTTGCATGTCAGGATTAGAAAAATCTAGTAAAAGTACCACTCCCGACAACAAGACTCATTCTCGATTTACAAGATTAATTTTTAAAATGATTTTTTTTGAAGATTCAACCGTACGGATTTTAAGATATATCAATTTTAGACATGTGAAAAAAATATTGAAAAAAATTGAAATTCATCTTGCATGTCAGAATTTGAAAATCTAGTAAAAGTACTACTCCCGACAACGAGACTCGTTCCCGATTTACAAATTTAATTTTTAAATGTCTTTGTCGATGATCCAACCATACGGATGTAAGGAAATATCAATTTAGTCATATAAAAAATTTATTAACAAATTTGAAATTCATCTTGCATGTCGGGATTAGAAAAATCTAGTAAAAGTACTTATCCCGACAACGAGACTTGTTCCCGTTTTATAACATTAATTTTTAAAATGATTTTTCGATGATCCAACCGTACAAATGTTAGGATATATTAATTTTAGTCATATCAAAAAATTATTAACAAATTTGAATTTCATCTTGATGTGAGGATTAGAAAAATCTAGTAAAAGTACCACTCCCGACAACGAGACTCGTTCCTGATTTACAAGATTAATTTTTAAAATGATTTTTTTGAAGATCCAACCGTACGGATGTTAAGATATATCAATTTTAGTCATATGAAAAAATATAAAAAAAATTAAATTCATCTTGCATGTCAGGATTAGAAAAATCTAGTAAAAGTACCACTCCCGACATCAAGACTCGGTCTCGATTTTCAATATTTATTTTTAAAATGATTTTTTTGAAGATCCAACCGAGTGGATTTTAAGATATATCAATTTTAGACATGTGAAAAAATTATTGAAAAATTTGAAATTGATCTTGCATGTCAGGATTTGAAAAATCTTGTAAAAGTACCACTCCCAACAACGAGACTCGTTCCCGATATACAAGATTAATTTTTCAAATGATTTTGTCGATGATCCAACTGTACGGATGTTAGTAAATATTAATTTTCGTCATATAAAAAAATTATTAACAAATTTGAAATTAATCTTGAGTGTCACGATTAGAAAAATCTAGTAAAAGTACCACTCCCAACAACGAGACTCTTTCCCAATTTAAAACATTAATTTTTAAAATGACTTTTTCGATGATCTAACCGTACGAATGTTAGGATATATCAATTTTAGTCATATTAAAAAATTATTAACAAATTTGAAATTCATCTTGCGTGTGAGGATTAGAAAAATCTAGTAAAAGTATCACTCCCGACAACGAGACTCGTTCCCAATTTACAACATTAATTTTTAAAATGATTTTTTCGATGATCCAACTGTACGGATGTTAAGATATATCAATTTTAGTCATATAAAAAAATATAAAAAAAAATTAAATTCATCTTGCATGTCAGGATTAGAAAAATCTAGTAAAAGTACCACTCCCGACAACAAGACTCGGTCCCGATTTTCAATATTTATTTTTAAAATGATTTTTTTGAAGATCCAACCGTGTGGATTTTAAGATATATCAATTTTATATATGTGAAAAAATTATTGAAAAATTTGAAATTGATCTTGCATGTCAGGATTTGAAAAATCTTGTAAAAGTACCACTCCCAACAACGAGACTCATTCCCGATATACAAGATTAATTTTTCAAATGATTTTGTCGACGATCCAACCGTACGGATGTTAGTAAATATTAATTTTTGTCATATAAAAAAATTATTAACAAATTTGAAATTAATCTTGCGTGTCACGATTAGAAAAATCTAGTAAAAGTACCACTCCCAACAGCGAGACTCTTCCCCAATTTAAAACATTAATTTTTAAAATGACTTTTTTGATGATCTAACCGTACGAATGTTAGGATATATCAATTTTAGTCATATTAAAAAATTATTAACAAATTTGAAATTCATCTTGCGTGTGAGGATTAGAAAAATCTAGTAAAAGTACCACTCCCGACAAGGAGACTCGTTCCCAATTTACAACATTAATTTTTAAAATGATTTTTTCGATGATCCAACCGTACGGATGTTAAGATATATCAATTTTAGTCATATGAAAAAATTATTAAAAAATTTTAAATACATCTTGCATGTCATAATTAGAAAAATCTAGTAAAAGTATCCCTCCCGACAACAAGACTCGGTCCCGATTGACAAGATTAATTTTTAAAATGATTTTTTTGAAGATCCAACAATGCGGATTTTAAGATATATCAATTTTAGATATGTGCAAAAATTATTAAAAAATTTGAAATTGATCTTGCATGTCAGGATTTGAAAAATCTAGTAAAAGTACCACTCCCAACAACGAGACTCGTTCCCGATTTACAAGATTAATTTTTCAAGTGATTTTATCGACGATCCAACCGTAAGGATGTTAGGAAATATTAATTTTTGTCATATAAAAAAATTATTAACAAATTTGAAATTCATCTTGCGTGTCAGGATTACAAAAATCTAGTAAAAGTACCACTCCCGACAACGAGACTCGTTCCCGATATACAACATTAATTTTTAAAATGATTTTTTCGATGATCCAACCGTACGAATGTTAGGATATATCAATTTTAGACATATTAAAAAATTATTAACAAATTTGAAATTCATCTTGCATGTCTGGATTAGAAAAACCTAGTAAAAGTACCACTCCCGACAACGAGACTCGTTCCTGATTTACAAGATTAATTTTTAAAATGATTTTTTCGATGATCCAACTGTACGGATGTTAAGATATATCAATTTTAGTCATATAAAAAATTTATTAAAAAATTTGAAATTCATCCTGCATGTCAGGATTAGAAAAATCTAGTAAAAGTACCACTCCCGACAACAAGACTCATTCTTGATTTACAAGATTAATTTTTAAAATGATTTATTTTGAAGATTCAACCGTACGGATTTTAAGATATATCAATTTTAGACATGTGAAAAAAATATTGAAAAAAATTGAAATTCATCTTGCATGTCAGAATTTGAAAATCTAGTAAAAGTACCACTCCCGACAACGAGACTCGTTCCCGATTTACAAATTTAATTTTTAAATGTCTTTGTCGATGATCCAACCATACGGATGTAAGGAAATATCAATTTAGTCATATAAAAAATTTATTAACAAATTTGAAATTCATCTTGCATGTCGGGATTAGAAAAATCTAGTAAAAGTACTTATCCCGACAACGAGACTTGTTCCCGTTTTACAACATTAATTTTTAAAATGATTTTTCGCTGATCCAACCGTACAAATGTTAGGATATATTAATTTTAGTCATATCAAAAAATTATTAACAAATTTGAATTTCATCTTGATGTGAGGATTAGAAAAATCTAGTAAAAGTACCACTCCCGACAACGAGACTCGTTCCTGATTTACAAGATTAATTTTTAAAATGATTTTTTTGAAGATCCAACCGTACGGATGTTAAGATATATCAATTTTAGTCATATGAAAAAATATAAAAAAAATTAAATTCATCTTGCATGTCAGGATTAGAAAAATCTAGTAAAAGTACCACTCCCGACATCAAGACTCGGTCCCGATTTTCAATATTTATTTTTAAAATGATTTTTTTGAAGATCCAACCGAGTGGATTTTAAGATATATCAATTTTAGACATGTGAAAAAATTATTGAAAAATTTGAAATTGATCTTGCATGTCAGGATTTGAAAAATCTTGTAAAAGTACCACTCCCAACAACGAGACTCGTTCCCGATATACAAGATTAATTTTTCAAATGATTTTGTCGATGATCCAACTGTACGGATGTTAGTAAATATTAATTTTCGTCATATAAAAAAATTATTAACAAATTTGAAATTAATCTTGAGTGTCACGATTAGAAAAATCTAGTAAAAGTACCACTCCCAACAACGAGACTCTTTCCCAATTTAAAACATTAATTTTTAAAATGACTTTTTCGATGATCTAACCGTACGAATGTTAGGATATATCAATTTTAGTCATATTAAAAAATTATTAACAAATTTGAAATTCATCTTGCGTGTGAGGATTAGAAAAATCTAGTAAAAGTATCACTCCCGACAACGAGACTCGTTCCCAATTTACAACATTAATTTTTAAAATGATTTTTTCGATGATCCAACTGTACGGATGTTAAGATATATCAATTTTAGTCATATAAAAAAATATAAAAAAAATTAAATTCATCTTGCATGTCAGGATTAGAAAAATCTAGTAAAAGTACCACTCCCGACAACAAGACTCGGTCCCGATTTTCAATATTTATTTTTAAAATGATTTTTTTGAAGATCCAACCTTGTGGATTTTAAGATATATCAATTTTATATATGTGAAAAAATTATTGAAAAATTTGAAATTGATCTTGCATGTCAGGATTTGAAAAATCTTGTAAAAGTACCACTCCCAACAACGAGACTCGTTCCCGATATACTAGATTAATTTTTCAAATGATTTTGTCGACGATCCAACCGTACGGATGTCAGTAAATATTAATTTTTGTCATATAAAAAAATTATTAACAAATTTGAAATTAATCTTGCGTGTCACGATTAGAAAAATCTAGTAAAAGTACCACTCCCAACAACGAGACTCTTTCCCAATTTAAAACATTAATTTTTAAATTGACTTTTTTGATGATCTAACCGTACGAATATTAGGATATATCAATTTTAGTCATATTAAAAAATTATTAACAAATTTGAAATTCATCTTGCGTGTGAGGATTAGAAAAATCTAGTAAAAGTACCACTCCCGACAAGGAGACTCGTTCCCAATTTACAACATTAATTTTTAAAATGATTTTTTCGATGATCCAACCGTACGGATGTTAAGATATATCAATTTTAGTCATATGAAAAAATTATTAAAAAATTTTAAATACATCTTGCATGTCATAATTAGAAAAATCTAGTAAAAGTATCCCTCCCGACAACAAGACTCGGTCCCGATTTACAAGATTAATTTTTAAAATGATTTTTTTGAAGATCCAACAATGCGGATTTTAAGATATATCAATTTTAGACATGTGCAAAAATTATTAAAAAATTTGAAATTGATCTTGCATGTCAGGATTTGAAAAATCTAGTAAAAGTACCACTCCCAACAACGAGACTCGTTCCCGATTTACAAGATTAATTTTTCAAGTGATTTTATCGACGATCCAACCGTAAGGATGTTAGGAAATATTAATTTTTGTCATATAAAAAAATTATTAACAAATTTGAAATTCATCTTGCGTGTTAGGATTAGAAAATTCTAGTAAAAGTACCACTCCCGACAACAAGACTCATTCTCGATTTACAAGATTAATTTTTAAAATGATTTTTTTTGAAGATTCAACCGTACGGATTTTAAGATATATCAATTTTAGACATGTGAAAAAAATATTGAAAAAATTGAAATTCATCTTGCATGTCAGAATTTGAAAATCTAGTAAAAGTACCACTCCCGACAACGAGACTCGTTCCCGATTTACAAATTTAATTTTTAAATGTCTTTGTCGATGATCCAACCATACGGATGTAAGGAAATATCAATTTAGTCATATAAAAAATTTATTAACAAATTTGAAATTCATCTTGCATGTCGGGATTAGAAAAATCTAGTAAAAGTACTTATCCCGACAACGAGACTTGTTCCCGTTTTACAACATTAATTTTTAAAATGATTTTTCGATGATCCAACCGTACAAATGTTAGGATATATTAATTTTAGTCATATCAAAAAATTATTAACAAATTTGAATTTCATCTTGATGTGAGGATTAGAAAAATCTAGTAAAAGTACCACTCCCGACAACGAGACTCGTTCCTGATTTACAAGATTAATTTTTAAAATGATTTTTTTGAAGATCCAACCGTACGGATGTTAAGATATATCAATTTTAGTCATATGAAAAAATATAAAAAAAAATAAATTCATCTTGCATGTCAGGATTAGAAAAATCTAGTAAAAGTACCACTCCCGACATCAAGACTCGGTCCCGATTTTCAATATTTATTTTTAAAATGATTTTTTTGAAGATCCAACCGAGTGGATTTTAAGATATATCAATTTTAGACATGTGAAAAAATTATTGAAAAATTTGAAATTGATCTTGCATGTCAGGATTTGAAAAATCTTGTAAAAGTACCACTCCCAACAACGAGACTCGTTCCCGATATACAAGATTAATTTTTCAAATGATTTTGTCGATGATCCAACTGTACGGATGTTAGTAAATATTAATTTTCATCATATAAAAAAATTATTAACAAATTTGAAATTAATCTTGCGTGTCACGATTAGAAAAATCTAGTAAAAGTACAACTCCCAACAACGAGACTCTTTCCCAATTTAAAACATTAATTTTTAAAATGACTTTTTCGATGATCTAACCGTACGAATGTTAGGATATATCAATTTTAGTCATATTAAAAAATTATTAACAAATTTGAAATTCATCTTGCGTGTGAGGATTAGAAAAATCTAGTAAAAGTATCACTCCCGACAACGAGACTCGTTCCCAATTTACAAGATTAATTTTTAAAATGATTTTTTTGATGATCCAACTGTACGGATGTTAAGATATATCAATTTTAGTCATATAAAAAAATATAAAAAAAAATTAAATTTATCTTGCATGTCAGGATTAGAAAAATCTAGTAAAAGTACCACTCCCGACAACAAGACTCGATCCCGATTTTCAATATTTATTTTTAAAATGATTTTTTTGAAGATCCAACCGTGTGGATTTTAAGATATATCAATTTTATATATGTGAAAAAATTATTGAAAAATTTGAAATTGATCTTGCATGTCAGGATTTGAAAAATCATGTAAAAGTACCACTCCCAACAACGAGACTCGTTCCCGATATACAAGATTAATTTTTCAAATGATTTTGTCGACGATCCAACCGTACGGATGTTAGTAAATATTAATTTTTGTCATATAAAAAAATTATTAACAAATTTGAAATTAATCTTGCGTGTCACGATTAGAAAAATCTAGTAAAAGTACCACTCCCAACAACGAGACTCTTTCCCAATTTAAAACATTAATTTCTAAAATGACTTTTTTGATGATCTAACCGTACGAATGTTAGGATATATCAATTTTATTCATATTAAAAAATTATTAACAAATTTGAAATTCATCTTGCGTGTGAGGATTAGAAAAATCTAGTAAAAGTACCACTCCCGACAAGGAGACTTGTTCCCAATTTACAACATTAATTTTTAAAATGATTTTTTCGATGATCCAACCGTACGGATGTTGAGATATATCAATTTTAGTCATATGAAAAAATTATTAAAAAATTTTAAATACATCTTGCATGTCATAATTAGAAAAATCTAGTAAAAGTATCCCTCCCGACAACAAGACTCGGTCCCGATTTACAAGATTAATTTTTAAAATGATTTTTTTGAAGATTCAACAATGCGGATTTTAAGATATATCAATTTTAGACATGTGCAAAAATTATTAAAAAATTTGAAATTGATCTTGCATGTCAGGATTTAAAAAATCTAGTAAAAGTACCACTCCCAACAACGAGACTTGTTCCCGATTTACAAGATTAATTTTTCAAGTGATTTTATCGACGATCCAACCGTAAGGATGTTAGGAAATATTAATTTTTGTCATATAAAAAAATTATTAACAAATTTGAAATTCATCTTGCGTGTCAGGATTAGAAAAATCTAGTAAAAGTACCACTCCCGACAACGAGACTCGTTCCCGATATACAACATTAATTTTTAAAATGATTTTTTCGATGATCCAACCGTACGAATGTTAGGATATATCAATTTTAGACATATTAAAAAATTATTAACAAATTTGAAATTCATCTTGCATGTCTGGATTAGAAAAACCTAGTAAAAGTACCACTCCCGACAACGAGACTCGTTCCTGATTTACAAGATTAATTTTTAAAATGATTTTTTCGATGATCCAACTGTACGGATGTTAAGGTATATCAATTTTAGTCATATAAAAAATTTATTAAAAAATTTGAAATTCATCTTGCATGTCAGGATTAGAAAAATCTAGTAAAAGTACCACTCCCGACAACAAGACTCATTCTCGATTTACAAGATTAATTTTTAAAATGATTTTTTTTGAAGATTCAACCGTACGGATTTTAAGATATATCAATTTTAGACATGTGAAAAAAATATTGAAAAAAATTGAAATTCATCTTGCATGTCAGAATTTGAAAATCTAGTAAAAGTACCACTCCCGACAACGAGACTCGTTCCCGATTTACAAATTTAATTTTTAAATGTCTTTGTCGATGATCCAACCATACGGATGTAAGGAAATATCAATTTAGTCATATAAAAAATTTATTAACAAATTTGAAATTCATCTTGCATGTCGGGATTAGAAAAATCTAGTAAAAGTACTTATCCCGACAACGAGACTTGTTCCCGTTTTACAACATTAATTTTTAAAATGATTTTTCGATGATCCAACCGTACAAATGTTAGGATATATTAATTTTAGTCATACCAAAAAATTATTAACAAATTTGAATTTCATCTTGATGTGAGGATTAGAAAAATCTAGTAAAAGTACCACTCCCGACAACGAGACTCGTTCCTGATTTACAAGATTAATTTTTAAAATGATTTTTTTGAAGATCCAACCGTACGGATGTTAAGATATATCAATTTTAGTCATATGAAAAAATATAAAAAAAATTAAATTCATCTTGCATGTCAGGATTAGAAAAATCTAGTAAAAGTACCACTCCCGACATCAAGACTCGGTCCCGATTTTCAATATTTATTTTTAAAATGATTTTTTTGAAGATCCAACCGAGTGGATTTTAAGATATATCAATTTTAGACATGTGAAAAAATTATTGAAAAATTTGAAATTGATCTTGCATGTCAGGATTTGAAAAATCTTGTAAAAGTACCACTCCCAACAACGAGACTCGTTCCCGATATACAAGATTAATTTTTCAAATGATTTTGTCGATGATCCAACCGTACGGATGTTAGTAAATATTAATTTTCGTCATATAAAAAAATTATTAACAAATTTGAAATTAATCTTGCGTGTCACGATTAGAAAAATCTAGTAAAAGTACCACTCCCAACAACGAGACTCTTTCCCAATTTAAAACATTAATTTTGAAAATGACTTTTTCGATAATCTAACCGTACGAATGTTAGGATATATCAATTTTAGTCATATTAAAAAATTATTAACAAATTTGAAATTCATCTTGCGTGTGAGGATTAGAAAAATCTAGTAAAAGTATCACTCCCGACAACGAGACTCGTTCCCAATTTACAACATTAATTTTTAAAATGATTTTTTCGATGATCCAACTGTACGGATGTTAAGATATATCAATTTTAGTCATATAAAAAATTTATTAAAAAATTTGAAATTCATCTTGCATGTCAGGATTAGAAAAATCTAGTAAAAGTATCACTCCCGACAACAAGACTCATTCTCGATTTACAAGATTAATTTTTAAAATGATTTTTTTTGAAGATTCAACCATACGGATTTTAAGATATATCAATTTTAGACATGTGAAAAAAATATTGAAAAAAATTGAAATTCATCTTGCATGTCAGAATTTGAAAATCTAGTAAAAGTACCACTCCCGACAACGAGACTCGTTCCCGATTTACAAATTTAATTTTTAAATGTCTTTGTCGACGATCCAACCATACGGATGTAAGGAAATATCAATTTAGTCATATAAAAAAGTTATTAATAAATTTGAAATTCATCTTGCATGTCGGGATTAGAAAAATCTAGTAAAAGTACTTATCCCGACAACGAGACTTGTTCCCGTTTTACAACATTAATTTTTAAAATGATTTTTTCGATGATCCAACCGTACAAATGTTAGGATATATTAATTTTAGTCATATCAAAAAATTATTAATAAATTTGAATTTCATCTTGCATGTGAGGATTAGAAAAATCTTGTAAAAGTACCACTCCCGACAACGAGACTCGTTCCTGATTTACAAGAGTAATTTTTAAAATGATTTTTTTGAAGATCCAACCGTACGGATGTTAAGATATATCAATTTTAGTCATATGAAAAAATTTAAAAAAAAATTTAAATTCATCTTGCATGTCAGGATTAGAAAAATCTAGTAAAAGTACCACTCCCGACAACAAGACTCGGTCCCGATTTACAAGATTAATTTTTAAAATGATTTTTTTGAAGATCCAACAATGCGGATTTTAAGATATATCAATTTTAGACATGTGCAAAAATTATTAAAAAATTTGAAATTGATCTTGCATGTCAGGATTTGAAAAATCTAGTAAAAGTACCACTCCCAACAACGAGACTCGTTCCCGATTTACAAGATTAATTTTTCAAATGATTTTGTCGACGATCCAACCATAAGGATGTTAGGAAATATTAATTTTTGTCATATAAAAAAATTATTAACAAATTTGAAATTCATCTTGCGTGTCAGGATTAGAAAAATCTAGTAAAAGTACCACTCCCGACAACGAGACTCATTCCCGATATACAACATTAATTTTTAAAATGGTTTTTTCGATGATCCAACCGTACGAATGTTAGGATATATCAATTTTAGTCATATTAAAAAATTATTAACAAATTTGAAATTCATCTTGCATGTCAGGATTAGAAAAACCTAGTAAAAGTACCACTCTCGACTACGAGACTCGTTCCTGATTTACAAGATTAATTTTTAAAATGTTTTTTTCGATGATCCAACTGTACGGATGTTAAGATATATCAATTTTAGTCATATAAAAAATTTATTAAAAAATTTGAAATTCATCTTGCATGTCAGGATTAGAAAAATCTAGTAAAAGTACCACTCCCGACAACAAGACTCATTCTCGATTTACAAGATTAATTTTTAAAATGATTTTTTTTGAAGATTCAACCGTACGGATTTTAAGATATATCAATTTTAGACATGTGAAAAAAATATTGAAAAAAATTGAAATTCATCTTGCATGTCAGAATTTGAAAATCTAGTAAAAGTACCACTCCCGACAACGAGACTCGTTCCCGATTTACAAATTTAATTTTTAAATGTCTTTGTCGATGATCCAACCATACGGATGTAAGGAAATATCAATTTAGTCATATAAAAAATTTATTAACAAATTTGAAATTCATCTTGCATGTCGGGATTAGAAAAATCTAGTAAAAGTACTTATCCCGACAACGAGACTTGTTCCCGTTTTACAACATTAATTTTTAAAATGATTTTTCGATGATCCAACCGTACAAATGTTAGGATATATTAATTTTAGTCATATCAAAAAATTATTAACAAATTTGAATTTCATCTTGATGTGAGGATTAGAAAAATCTAGTAAAAGTACCACTCCCGACAACGAGACTCGTTCCTGATTTACAAGATTAATTTTTAAAATGATTTTTTTGAAGATCCAACCGTACGGATGTTAAGATATATCAATTTTAGTCATATGAAAAAATATAAAAAAAATTAAATTCATCTTGCATGTCAGGATTAGAAAAATCTAGTAAAAGTACCACTCCCTACATCAAGACTCGGTCCCGATTTTCAATATTTATTTTTAAAATGATTTTTTTGAAGATCCAACCGAGTGGATTTTAAGATATATCAATTTTAGACATGTGAAAAAATTATTGAAAAATTTGAAATTGATCTTGCATGTCAGGATTTGAAAAATCTTGTAAAAGTACCACTCCCAACAACGAGACTCGTTCCCGATATACAAGATTAATTTTTCAAATGATTTTGTCGATGATCCAACCGTACGGATGTTAGTAAATATTAATTTTCGTCATATAAAAAAATTATTAACAAATTTGAAATTAATCTTGCGTGTCACGATTAGAAAAATCTAGTAAAAGTACCACTCCCAACAACGAGACTCGTTCCCAATTTAAAACATTAATTTTTAAAATGACTTTTTCGATAATCTAACCGTACGAATGTTAGGATATATCAATTTTAGTCATATTAAAAAATTATTAACAAATTTGAAATTCATCTTGCGTGTGAGGATTAGAAAAATCTAGTAAAAGTATCACTCCCGACAACGAGACTCGTTCCCAATTTACAACATTAATTTTTAAAATGATTTTTTCGATGATCCAACTGTACGGATGTTAAGATATATCAATTTTAGTCATATAAAAAATTTATTAAAAAATTTGAAATTCATCTTGCATGTCAGGATTAGAAAAATCTAGTAAAAGTACCACTCCCGACAACAAGACTCATTCTCGATTTACAAGATTAATTTTTAAAATGATTTTTTTTGAAGATTCAACCATACGGATTTTAAGATATATCAATTTTAGACATGTGAAAAAAATATTGAAAAAAATTGAAATTCATCTTGCATGTCAGAATTTGAAAATCTAGTAAAAGTACCACTCCCGACAACGAGACTCGTTCCCGATTTACAAATTTAATTTTTAAATGTCTTTGTCGACGATCCAACCATACGGATGTAAGGAAATATCAATTTAGTCATATAAAAAACTTATTAATAAATTTGAAATTCATCTTGCATGTCGGGATTAGAAAAATCTAGTAAAAGTACTTATCCCGACAACGAGACTTGTTCCCGTTTTACAACATTAATTTTTAAAATGATTTTTTCGATGATCCAACCGTACAAATGTTAGGATATATTAATTTTAGTCATATCAAAATATTATTAACAAATTTGAATTTCATCTTGCATGTGAGGATTAGAAAAATCTTGTAAAAGTACCACTCCCGACAACGAGACTCGTTCCTGATTTACAAGATTAATTTTTAAAATGATTTTTTTGAAGATCCAACCGTACGGATGTTAAGATATATCAATTTTAGTCATATGAAAAAATTTTAAAAAAAATTTAAATTCATCTTGCATGTCAGGATTAGAAAAATCTAGTAAAAGTACCACTCCCGACAACAAGACTCGGTCCCGATTTACAAGATTAATTTTTAAAATGATTTTTTTGAAGATCCAACAATGCGGATTTTAAGATATATCAATTTTAGACATGTGCAAAAATTAATAAAAAATTTGAAATTGATCTTGCATGTCAGGATTTGAAAAATCTAGTAAAAGTACCACTCCCAACAACGAGACTCGTTCCCGATTTACAAGATTAATTTTTCAAATGATTTTGTCGACGATCCAACCGTAAGGATGTTAGGAAATATTAATTTTTGTCATATAAAAAAATTATTAACAAATTTGAAATTCATCTTGCGTGTCAGGATTAGAAAAATCTAGTAAAAGTACCACTCCCGACAACGAGACTCATTCCCGATATACAACATTAATTTTTAAAATGGTTTTTTCGATGATCCAACCGTACGAATGTTAGGATATATCAATTTTAGTCATATTAAAAAATTATTAACAAATTTGAAATTCATCTTGCATGTCAGGATTAGAAAAACCTAGTAAAAGTACCACTCCCGACTACGAGACTCGTTCCTGATTTACAAGATTAATTTTTAAAATGTTTTTTTCGATGATCTAACTGTATGGATGTTAAGATAACATCAATTTTAGTCATATAAAAAATTTATTAAAAAATTTGAAATTCATCTTGCATGTCAGGATTAGAAAAATCTAGTAAAAGTACCACTCCCGACAATAAGACTCATTCTCGATTTACAAGATTAATTTTTAAAATGATTTTTTTTGAAGATTCAACCGTACGGATTTTAAGATATATCAATTTTAGACATGTGAAAAAAATATTAAAAAAAATTGAAATTCATCTTGCATGTCAGAATTTGAAAATCTAGTAAAAGTACCACTCCCGACAACGAGACACATTCCCGATTTACAAATTTAATTTTTAAATGTCTTTGTCGACGATCCAACCGTACGGATGTAAGGAAATATCAATTTAGTCATATAAAAAACTTATTAACAAATTTGAAATTCATCTTGCATGTCAGGATTAGAAAAATCTAGTAAAAGTACTTATCCCGACAACGAGACTTGTTCCCGTTTAACAATATTAATTTTTAAAATGAATTTTTCGATGATCCAACCGTACAAATGTTAGGATATATTAATTTTAGTCATATCAAAAAATTATTAACAAATTTGAAATTCATCTTGCATGTGAGGATTAGAAAAATCTAGTAAAAGTACCACTCCCGACAACGAGACTCGTTCCTGATTTACAAGATTAATTTTTAAAATGATTTTTTTGAAGATCAAATCGTACGGATGTTAAGATATATCGATTTTAGTCATATGAAAAAATATAAAAAAAATTTAAATTCATCTCGCATGTCAGGATTAGAAAAATCTAGTAAAAGTACCACTCCCGACAACAAGACTCGGTCCCGATTTTCAATATTTATTTTTAAAATGATTTTTTTGAAGATCCAACCGAGTGGATTTTAAGATATATCAATTTTAGACATGTGAAAAAATTATTGAAAAATTTGAAATTGATCTTGCATGTCAGGATTTGAAAAATCTTGTAAAAGTACCACTCCCAACAACGAGACTCGTTCCCGATATACAAGATTAATTTTTCAAATGATTTTGTCGATGATCCAACCGTACGGATGTTAGTAAATATTAATTTTTGTCATATAAAAAAATTATTAACAAATTTGAAATTAATCTTGCGTGTCACGATTAGAAAAATCTAGTAAAAGTACCACTCCCAACAACGAGACTCTTTCCTAATTTAAAACATTAATTTTTAAAATGACTTTTTCGATGATCTAACCGTACGAATGTTAGGATATATCAATTTTAGTCATATTAAAAAATTATTAACAAATTTGAAATTCATCTTGCGTGTGAGGATTAGAAAAATCTAGTAAAAGTACCATTCCCGACAACGAGACTCGTTCCCAATTTACAACATTAATTTTTTAAATGATTTTTTTGATGATCCAACCATACGGATGTTAAGATATATCAATTTTAGTCATATGAAAAAATTATTAAAAAATTTTAAATACATCTTGCATGTCATAATTAGAAAAATCTAGTAAAAGTATCACTCCTGACAACAAGACTCGGTCCCGATTTACAAGATTAATTTTTAAAATGATTTTTTTGAAGATCCAACAATGCGGATTTTAAGATATATCAATTTTAGACATGTGCAAAAATTATTAAAAAATTTGAAATTGATCTTGCATGTCAGTATTTGAAAAATCTAGTAAAAGTACAACTCCCAACAACGAGACTCGTTCCCGATTTACAAGATTAATTTTTCAAATGATTTTGTCGACGGTCCAACCGTAAGGATGTTAGGAAATATTAATTTTTGTCATATAAAAAAATTATTAACAAATTTGAAATTCATCTTGCGTGTCAGGATTAGAAAAATCTAGTAAAAGTACCACTCCCGACAACGAGACTCATTCCCGATATACAACATTAATTTTTAAAATGATTTTTTCGATGATCCAACCGTACGAATGTTAGGATATATCAATTTTAGTCATATTAAAAAATTATTAACAAATTTAAAATTCATCTTGCATGTCACGATTAGAAAAACCTAGTAAAAGTACCACTCCCGACTACGAGACTCGTTCCTGATTTACAAGATTAATTTTTAAAATATTTTTTTCGATGATCCAACTGTACGGATGTTAAGATATATCAATTTTAGTCATATAAAAAATTTATTAAAAAATTTGAAATTCATCTTGCATGTCAGAATTAGAAAAATCTAGTAAAAGTACCACTCCCGACAATAAGACTCATTCTCGATTTACAAGATTAATTTTTAAAATGATTTTTTTTGAAGATTCAACCGTACGGATTTTAAGATATATCAATTTTAGACATGTGAAAAAAATATTAAAAAAAATTGAAATTCATCTTGCATGTCAGAATTTGAAAATCTAGTAAAAGTACCACTCCAGACAACGAGACTCGTTCCCGATTTACAAATTTAATTTTTAAATGTCTTTGTCGACGATCCAACCGTACGGATGTAAGGAAATATCAATTTAGTCATATAAAAAACTTATTAACAAATTTGAAATTCATCTTGCATGTGAGGATTAGAAAAATCTAGTAAAAGTACTTATCCCGACAACGAGACTTGTTCCCATTTAACAATATTAATTTTTAAAATTATTTTTTCGATGATCCAACCGTACAAATGTTAGGATATATTAATTTTAGTCATATCAAAAAATTATTAACAAATTTGAAATTCATCTTGCATGTGAGGATTAGAAAAATCTAGTAAAAGTACCACTCCCGACAACGAGACTCGTTCCTGATTTACAAGATTAATTTTTAAAATGATTTTTTTGAAGATCCAACCGTACGGATGTTAAGATATATCGATTTTAGTCATATGAAAAAATATAAAAAAAAATCAAATTCATCTCGCATGTCAGGATTAGAAAAATCTAGTAAAAGTACCACTCCCGACAACAAGACTCGGTCCCGATTTTCAATATTTATTTTTAAAATGATTTTTTTGAAGATCCAACCGAGTGGATTTTAAGATATATCAATTTTAGACATGTGAAAAAATTATTGAAAAATTTGAAATTGATCTTGCATGTCAGGATTTGAAAAATCTTGTTAAAGTACCACTCCCAACAACGAGACTCGTTCCCGATATACAAGATTAATTTTTCAAATGATTTTGTCGATGATCCAACCGTACGGATGTTAGTAAATATTAATTTTTGTCATATAAAAAAATTATTAACAAATTTGAAATTAATCTTGCGTGTCACGATTAGAAAAATCTAGTAAAAGTACCACTCCCAAAAATGAGACTCTTTCCCAATTTAAAACATTAATTTTTAAAATGACATTTTCGATGATCTAACCGTACGAATGTTAGGATATATCAATTTTAGTCATATTAAAAAATTATTAACAAATTTGAAATTCATCTTGCGTGTGAGGATTAGAAAAATCTAGTAAAAGTACCACTCCCGACAACGAGACTCGTTCCCAATTTACAACATTAATTTTTAAAATGATTTTTTCGATGATCCCACCGTACGGATGTTAAGATATATCAATTTTAGTCATATGAAAAAATTATTAAAAAATTTTAAATACATCTTGCATGTCATAATTAGAAAAATCTAGTAAAAGTATCACTCCCGACAACAAGACTCGGTCCCGATTTACAAGATTAATTTTTAAAATGATTTTTTTGAAGATCCAACAATGCGGATTTTAAGATATATCAATTTTAGACATGTGCAAAACTTATTAAAAAATTTGAAATTGATCTTGCATGTGAGGATTTGAAAAATCTAGTATAAGTACCACTCCCAACAACGAGACTCGTTCCCGATTTACAAGATTAATTTTTCAAATGATTTTGTCAACGATCCAACCGTAAGGATGTTAGGAAATATTAATTTTTGTCATATAAAAAAATTATTAACAAATTTGAAATTCATCTTGCGTGTCAAGATTAGAAAAATCTAGTAAAAGTACCACTCCCGACAACGAGACTCGTTCCCGATATACAACATTAATTTTTAAAATGATTTTTTCAATGATCCAACCGTACGAATGTTAGGATATATCAATTTTAGTCATATTAAAAAATTATTAACAAATTTGAAATTCATCTTGCATGTCAGGATTAGAAAAACCTAGTAAAAGTACCACTCCCGACAACGAGACTCGTTCCTGATTTACAAGATTAATTTTTAAAATGAATTTTTTGATGATCAAACTGTACGGATGTTAAGATATATCAATTTTAGTCATATAAAAAATTTATTAAAAAATTTGAAATTCATCTTGCATGTCAGGATTAGAAAAATCTAGTAAAAGTACCACTCCCGACAACAAGACTCATTCTCGATTTACAAGATTAATTTTTAAAATGATTTTTTTTGAAGATTCAACCATACGGATTTTAAGATATATCAATTTTAGACATGTGAAAAAAATATTAAAAAAAATTGAAATTCATCTTGCATGTCAGAATTTGAAAATCTAGTAAAGTACAACTCCTGACAACGAGACTCGTTCCCGATTTACAAATTTAATTTTTAAATGTCTTTGTTGACGATCCAAACGTACGGATGTAAAGAAATATCAATTTAGTCATATAAAAACTTATTAACAAATTTGAAATTTATCTTGCATGTCAGGATTAGAAAAATCTAGTAAAAGTACTTATCCCGACAACGAGACTTGTTCCCGTTTTACAACATTAATTTTTAAAGTGATGTTTTCGATGATCCAACCGTACAAATGTTAGGATATATTAATTTTAGTCATATCAAAAAATTATTAACAAAATTGAAATTCATCTTGCATGTGAGGATTAGAAAAATCTAGTAAAAGTACCACTCCCGACAACGAGACTCGTTCCTGATTTACAAGATTAATTTTTAAAATGATTTTTTTGAAGATCCAACCGTACGGATGTTAAGATATATCAATTTTAGTCATATGAAAAAATATAAAAAAAAATTTAAATTCATCTTGCATGTCAGGATTAGAAAAATCTAGTAAAAGTACCACTCCCGACAACAAGACTCGGTCCCGATTTTCAAGATTTATTTTTAAAATGATTTTTTTGAAGATCCAACCGTGCGGATTTTAAGATATATCAATTTTAGACATGTGTAAAAATTATTGAAAAATTTGAAATTGATCTTGCATGTCAGGATTTGAAAAATCTTGTAAAAGTAGCACTCCCAACAACGAGACTCGTTCCCGATATACAAGATTAATTTTTCAAATGATTTTGTCGACGATCCAACCGTACGGATGTTAGTAAATATTAGTTTTTGTCATATAAAAAAATTATTAACAAATTTGAAATTAATCTTGCGTGTCAGGATTAGAAAAATCTAGTAAAAGTACCACTCCCAACAACGAGACTCTTTCCCAATTTCAAACATTAATTTTTAAAATGACTTTTTCGATGATCTAACCGTACGAATGTTAGGATATATCAATTTTAGTCATATTAAAAAATTATTAACAAATTTGAAATTCATCTTGCGTGTGAGGATTAGAAAAATCTAGTAAAACTACCACTCCCGACAACGAGACTCGTTCCCAATTTACAACATTAATTTTTATAATGATTTTTTCGATGATCCAACCGTACGGATGTTAAGATATATCAATTTTAGTAATATGAATAAATTATTAAAAAATTTTAAATAAATCTTGCATGTCATAATTAGAAAAATCTAGTAAAAGTATCACTCCCGACAACAAGACTCGGTCCCGATTTACAAGATTAATTTTTAAAATGATTTTTATGAAGATCCAACAATGCGGATTTTAAGATATATCAATTTTAGACATGTGCAAAAATTATTAAAAAATTTGAAATTGATCTTGCATGTCAGGATTTGAAAAATCTAGTAAAAGTACCACTCCCAACAACGAGACTCGTTCCTGATTTACAAGATTAATTTTTCAAATGATTTTGTCGATGATCCAACCGTAAGGATGCTAGGAAATATTAATTTTTGTCATATAAAAAAATTATTAACAAATTTGAAATTCATCTTGCGTGTCAGGATTAGAAAAATCTAGTAAAAGTACCACTCCCAACAACGAGACTCGTTCCCGATATACAACATTAATTTTTAAAATTATTTTTTCGATGATCCAACCGTACGAATGTTAGGATATATCAATTTTAGTCATATTAAAAAATTATTAACAAATTTGAAATTCATCTTGCATGTTAGGATTAGAAAAACCTAGTAAAAGTACCACTCCCGACAACGAGACTCGTTCCTGATTTACAAGATTAATTTTTAAAATGATTTTTTCGATGATCCAACTGTACGGATGTTAAGATATATCAATTTTAGTCATATAAAAAATTTATTAAAAAATTTGAAATTCATCTTGCATGTCAGGATTAGAAAAATCTAGCAAAAGTACCACTCTCGGCAACAAGACTCATTCTCGATTTACAAGATTAATTTTTAAAATGATTTTTTTTGAAGATTCAACCGTACGGATTTTAAGATATATCAATTTTAAACATGTGAAAAAAATATTAAAAAAAATTGAAATTCATCTTGCATGTCAGAATTTTAAAATCTAGTAAAAGTACCACTCCCGACAACGAGACTCGTTCCCGATTTACAAATTTAATTTTTAAATATCTTTGTCGACAATCCAACCGTACGGATGTAAGGATATATCAATTTAGTCATATAAAAAACCTATTAACAAATTTGAAATTCATCTTGCATGTCAGGATTAGAAAAATCTAGTAAAAGTACTTATCCCGACAACGAGACTTGTTCCCGTTTTGCAACATTAATTTTTAAAATGATTTTTTCGATGATCCAACCGTACAAATGTTAGGATATATTAATTTTAGTCATATCAAAAAATTATTAACAAATTTGAAATTCATCTTGCATGTGAGGATTAGAAAAATCTAGTAAAAGTACCACTCCCGATAACGAGACTCGTTCCTGATTTACAAGATTAATTTTTAAAATGATTTTTTTGAAGATCCAACCGTACGGATATTAAGATATATCAATTTTAGTCATATGAAAAAATATAAAAAAAAATTAAATTCATCTTGCATGTCAGGATTAGAAAAATCTAGTAAAAGTACCACTCCCGACAACAAGACTCGGTCCCGATTTTCAAGATTTATTTTTAAAATGATTTTTTTGAAGATCCAACCGTGCGGATTTTAAGATATATCAATTTTAGACATGCGAAAAAATTATTAAAAAATTTGAAATTGATCTTGCATGTCAGGATTTGAAAAATCTTGTAAAAGTGCCACTCCCAACAACGAGACTCGTTCCCGATATACAAGATTAATTTTTCAAATGATTTTGTCGACGATCCAACCGTACGGATGTTAGTAAATATTAATTTTTGTCATATAAAAAAATTATTAACAAATTTGAAATTAATCTTGCGTGTCAGGATTAGAAAAATCTAGTAAAAGTACCACTCCCGACAACGAGACTCTTTCCCAATTTAAAACATTAATTTTTAAAATGACTTTTTCGATGACCTAACCGTACGAATGTTAGGATATATCAATTTTAGTCATATAAAAAATTATTAACAAATTTGAAATTCATCTTGCGTGTGAGGATTAGAAAAATCTAGTAAAAGTACCACTCCCGACAACGAGACTCGTTCCTGATTTACAAGATTAATTTTTAAAATGATTTTTTCGATGATCCAATTGTACGGATGTTAAGATATATCAATTTTAGTCATATGAAAAATTTATTAAAAAATTTGAAATTCATCTTGCATGTCAGGATTAGAAAAATCTAGTAAAAGTACCACTCCCGACAACAAGACTCATTCTCGATTTACAAGATTAATTTTTAAAATGATTTTTTTGAAGATTCAACCGTACAGATTTTAAGATATATCAATTTTAGACATGTGAAAAAAATATTAAAAAAAATTGAAATTCATCTTGCATGTCAGAATTAGAAAATCTAGTCAAAGTACCACTCCCGACAACGAGACTCTTTCCCGATTTACAAATTTAATTTTTAAATGTCTTTGTCGACGATCCAACCGTACGGATGTTAGGAAATATCAATTTTAGTCATATAAAAAACTTATTAACAAATTTGAAATTCATCTTGCATGTCAGGACTAGAAAAATCTAGTAAAAGTACTTATCCCGACAACGAGACTTGTTCACGTTTTACAACATTAATTTTTAAAATAATTTTTTCGATGATCCAACCGTACGGATGTTAGGATATATTAATTTTAGTCATATCAAAAAATTATTAATAAATTTGAAATTCATCTTGCATGTGAGGATTAGAAAAATCTAGTAAAAGTACCACTCCCGACAACGAGACTCGTTCCTAATTTACAAGATTAATTTTTAAAATGATTTTTTTGAAGATCCAATCGTACTGATGTTAAGATATATCAATTTTAGTCATGTGAAAAAATATAAAAAAAATTTAAATTCATCTTGCATGTCAGTATTAGAAAAATCTAGTAAAAGTACCACTCCCGACAACAAGACTCGGTCCCGATTTTCAAGATTTATTTTTAAAATGATTTTTTTGAAGATCCAACCGTGCGGATTTTAAGATTTATCAATTTTTGACATGTGAAAAAATTATTTAAAAATTTGAAATTGGTCTTGCATGCCGGGATTTGAAAAATCTAGTAAAAGTACCACTCCCAACAACGAGACTCGTTCCCGATATACAAGATTAATTTTTCAAATGATTTTGTCGACGATCCAACCGTACGGATGTTAGTAAATATTAATTTTGTCATATAAAAAAATTATTAACAAATTTGAAATTCATCTTGCGTGTCAGGATTAGAAAAATCTAGTAAAAGTGCCACTCCCGACAACGAGACTCTTTCCCGATTTAAAACATTAATTTTTAAAATGACTTTTTCGATGATCGAACCGTACGAATGTTAGGATTTATCAATTTTAGTCATATTAAAAAATTATTAACAAATTTGAAATTCATCTTGCATGTCAGAATTAGAAAAATCTAGTAAAAGTATCACTCCCGACAACAAGACTCGGTCCCGATTTACAAGATTATTTTTTAAAATGATTTTTTCGATGATCCAACCGTACGGATGTTAAGATATATCAATTTTAGTCATATGAAAAAATTATTAAAAAATTTTAAATTCATCTTCTATGTCAGAATTAGAAAAATCTAGTAAAAGTATCACTCCCGACAACAAGACTCGGTCCCGATTTACAAAATTAATTTTTAAAATGATTTTTTTGAAGATCCAACCATGCGGATTTTAAGATATATCAATTTTAGGCATGTGAAAAAATTATTAAAAAATTTGAAATTGATCTTGCATGTCAGGATTTGAAAAATCTAGTAAAAGTACCACTCCTAACAACGAGACCCGTTCCCCTTTTAAAAGATTAATTTTTCAAATGATTTTTTCGATGATCCAACCGTACGGATGTTAGGAAATATTAATTTTTGTCATATAAAAAAATTATTAACAAATTTGAAATTCATCTTGCGTGTCAGGATTAGAAAAATCTAGTAAAAGTACCACTCCCGACAACGAGACTCGTTCCCGATTTACAACATTAATTTTTGAAATGATTGTTTCGATGATCCAACCGTACGAATGTTAGGATATATCAATTTTAGTCATATCAAAAAATTATTAACAAATTTGGAATTCATCTTGCATGTCAGGATTAGAAAAACCTAGTAAAAGTACCACTCCCGACAACGAGACTCATTCCTGATTTACAAGATTAATTTTTAAAATTATTTTTTCGATGATCCAACTGTACGGATGTTAAGATATATCAATTTTAGTCATATGAAAAATTTATTAAAAAATTTGAAATTCATCTGGCATGTCAGGATTAGAAAAATCTAGTAAAAGTACCACTCCCGACAACAAGACTCATTCTCGATTTACAAGATTAATTTTTAAAATGATTTTTTTTAAAGATTCAACCGTACGGATTTTAAGATATATCAATTTTAGACATGTGAAAAAAAAATAAAACAAAATAAAAAAAATTGAAATTCATCTTGCATGTCAGAATTAGAAAATCTAGTAAAAGTACCACTCCTGACAACGAGACTCGGTCCCTATTTACAAGATTAATTTTTAAAATAATTTTTTTGACGATCCAGCCATGCGGATTTTAAGATATATCAATTTTAGACATATGAAAAAAAATTATTAAAAAAATTGAAATTGATATTGCATGTTAGGATTTGAAAAATCTAGTAAAAGTACCACTCCCAACAACGAGTCTCGTTCCCGATTTACAATATTAATTTTTCAAATGATTTTGTCGACTATCCAAACGTACGGTTGTTAGGAAATATTAATTTTTTTCATATAAAAAAATTATTAACAAATTTGAAATTCATCTTGCATGTCACGATTAGAAAAATCTAGTAAAAGTACAACTCCCAACAACGAGACTCGTTCCAGGTTTACAACATTAATTTTTAAAATGATTTTTTCGATGATCCAACCGTGCGAATGTTTGGATATATCAATTTTAGTCATATGAAAAAATTATTAACAAATTTGAAATTCATCTTGCATGTCAAGATTAGAAAAACCTAGTAAAAGCAGCACTCTCGACAACGAGAGTCGTTCCTGATTTACAAGATTAATTTTTAAAATGATTTTTTCAATGATCCAACCGTACAGATGTTAAGATATATCAATTTTAGTCAAATGAAAAAATTAATAAAAAAATTGAAATTCATCTTGCATGTCAGGATTAGAAAAATCTAGTAAAAGTACCACTCCCGACAACAAGCCTCATTCTCGATTTACAAGATTAATTTTTAAAATGATTTTTTCGACGATCCAACCGTACGGATGTTTGGAAATATCAATTTTAGTCATATAAAAAAATTATTAACAAATTTAAAATTCATCGTGCACGCCAGGATTAGAAAAATCTAGTAAAAGTACCATTTCCAACGAGACTCGTTCCCGATTTATAAGATAAATTTTTTAAATTATTTTTTTGATGATCGAACCGTACGAATATTAAGATTTATCAATTTTAGTCATATGAAAAAATTATTAACAAATTTGAAATTCATCTTGCATGTGAGGATTAGAAAAACCTAGTAAAAGTACCACTTCCGACAACGAGACTCGTTCCTGATTTACAAGATTAATTTTTAAAATGATTTTTTCGATGATCCAACCGTACGGAAGTTAAGATGTATCAATTTTATGTTAGTGTAGGTGCCCTAGAGGCAATACATTATTTTTTTATATCAATTTTATGTTAGTGTAGGTGCCCTGAAGTGGAACAAGAGCAGAATAATGATAATGCTCAACAAACACAGGTTGTTCGTAGATCTGGTAGATTTCGCCATGAGCCAGAGAGATATGGATTTCTCATGACTCAGTGTGGTGATTTGATGCTCATAGATGAAGATGAGCCTCTCACATACCAAGATGCTATGAACAGTCCAAACTCTAAGAGATGGCTTGAAGCCATGAAATCCGAGATAGATTCCATGTACGAAAACCAAGTATGAACTTTGGTTGATCCACCTGAAGGGGTAAAACCCATAGGGTGCAAATGGGTTTTTAAGAAAAAAAAGGGCATGGATGGAAATGTTCAGACCTATAAAGCTAGGCTGGTTGCAAAAGGTTTCAAACAAATTCATGGTATTGACAATGAAGAAACTTTCTCACCAGTGGCTATGGTCAAGTCTACAAGGATTTTACTTGCCATTGCAGCATTCCATGTTTATGAAATCTGGCAAATGGATGTCAAAACAACCTTCCTTAATGGAAGCCTTGAAGAGGATGTGTACATGACACAACCTGAGGGTTTTGTCGATCCAAGGAATGCTGGAAAGGTATGTAAATTGCGTCGATCCATTTATGGATTGAAGCAATCCTCTAGGAGATGGAATATCTGTTTTGATGAAATAGTCACAGAGTATGGCTTTGTTCAAAACGAAGATGAACCGTGTGTTTACAAGAAGGTTAGTGGGAGCTATGTGGCATTCATAGTACTATATGTTGATGATATACTACTAATGGGGAATGACATACCTTCTCTAAAGGCTGTTAAGACTTGGTTTGGGAGCAATTTCTCCATTAAAGACTTAGGAGAGGCATCCTACATTTGAGGAATGAGGATCTATAGAGAAAGATCTAGAAGGATGATCGGTCTAAGTCAGAGCACATACATTGATAAGGTTTTGCATCGTTTTGGAATGTAAAATGCAAAAAGGGGATATGTCCCCGTGTCTCAAGGGATAACGATCTCTAAGGACCAGTGTCCGAAATCATTGGATGAGAAAGACCACATGAATAAAGTTCCATATGCTTCAGCAATTGGATCTATCATGTATGCAATGGTATGTACTCGCCCAGATGTCTCGTATGCTTTGAGCATGACGAGCAGATACCAGTCTAATCCGGGTGAAGGTCACTGGACGGAAGTTAAGAATATTCTTAAGTATCTGAAAAGAACTAAAGATTCATTCTTGGTGTATGGAGGAGAAGAGAAACTCGTTGTAAAAGGTTACACCGATGCAAGTTTCCAAACAGACAGAGATGATACTGTATCACAGTCTGGTTTTGTGTTTTGTCTAAACGGAGGTGCTGTAAGCTGGAAGAGTTCAAAGCAAGAAACAGTAGCTGATTCTACAATGGAGGCTGAGTACATTGCAGCTTGTGAAGCAGCTAAGGAGGCCGTTTGGATTCGAAAGTTCATTTCTGATTTGGGAGTGGTTCCATCGATCGCAGATCCCATTGATCTATACCGCGATAATAATGGAGCCATTGCACAGGCTAAAGAACGTAGATCACACTCCCGGTCTAAACATATACTCAGGAGATTTCACCTTATTCGAGAGATTAATGAAAGGGGTGATATACACATATGTAAAGTGCACACAAATGATAACATTGCAGACCCACTGACCAAAGGCTTGTCGCAGCAGAAGCACGATGGTCACACTACTTCCATGGGTATTAGATATATGGGTGATTGGCTCTAGTGCAAGTGGGAGATTGTTAGTGTAGGTGCCTTAGAGGCAATACATTATTCTTTTATCTTTATGTCAGTTGATCATTCAATAAATCTATTTATTATGACTTCAATTACTGCGATATTTTGTTAGCATAATAAATGTCCTTAGAATCATGATACAAATTGTATAGTTTAAGTACATGACTTGAACTTGAGATTATATAATATATCATATTCTTAAAGGTCGCTAGTCGAGTATTATTATATAGGACAATAATAATACATAGATAGAGTAGTATGTTATTTGACAAGATAACCACATCTCATTGGTTATAAGTATGGGGATACTAAAGTCAATACATAGGTACATGCGAGAGTACATGGTACTGGACAGACCCACAATGAGATTCTTCATGTTAAATAAAGTCATAAGAAAGACTCACAGTGATAATGGTGTAACGATCCTTTGACTTGAAATCATTATATTTCTATACGAGGATTAATATACTTTGACTACATTAAAAGTTAATTTTGATCGGGTGATGATAAAAGTGGACATCGGGTATATCATGAGTCGTATGAGAAATATGAATGATAGATAAAGGATTTAACCCTCCTATAATTAGGAGAGATATTATTGGCCTCTTGATTGAGTGAGATTATAAAAGCATGGCCATGCTCAAATAATGATTTGTCTCGATAATCTACTCATGGATCAAGTAAACCCGGATTAAATGTTGAAGAGGATGACTAAATACATGCCTCGAGTTTAATCTATAATATGTATGGTTAAAGGGATTATATTACACGAAAAACATTAATCACGAAAGGTTTTATCTAATCACGATTTAATTATTGTTTAATTGGGTAACAATGATGTATTACTAGATACCGCTCATTGTTTATAATTTTATTAGAGAATAAAATTATTGCCAATTAAATAATAGCCTATAGGGTCGCACAAATAGAGCACTTAATGGAATACTTAATTTAAATTACGGATTTAAATTAATTGATGATTATTTGAATTTTATTATAAATAAGTAAGACTTAATTGAGATAATATAAATTCGAATTAAAAGGAATGTTTTTGCCCATAATAATTAAGTATGACTTAGTTATTAATTAAATAATAGAAATTCGTTTTTATTATTTAATCCAATACCTGCTAGGGTTGGGCTTTGCTATTATGGGCCTTTTTAATCAGTCATTATAAATAGATAATGAGAGGTTAAAGAGGCTTGTACATTTTTTAAGAAAACCCTAGCAGCAAAGAGAGGCAGAGGCAATTCAGATCGTCAAGAAGGAGGCTAGTACATCCATTCCGTAGTCAAGTTCGTGAGACATTCTTGAAGGTGCTCGTATGGATACCATAGAGGTGTTTCTCCGAGAGGTAGACACAAAGCGTGATAGCTAGGATCTCCGTTGAGTTCGTGAAAGTTAATCTTTTGAAAGGTATGATTCGTTATCTCCATAATCTGCCCATAATTATACATGGATCCTGTTTTTGGGTTTCAAAATTTTTGTTTTATTTACGTTTATCCGCTGCGTTATATGCCTTCGGAACCCAACAATGGCATCAGAGCTACGTGTATAAGGGGCTGATTTGGTTACGTGTTTACTGTATTTTTACAAGTATGCATGTGTGATGAGTCTGCCATGATAACAGTTATGTTATATGAATGATATGATGAATCTGTTAATGATCTATATGATGATACTAGTATGTTTAAGATCTGCCATAACTCATATGTATGCGATCTCTTAAAATATGTATACTGATACACGTTTTTGGTAACTGGGATATGGATCGTGTGTATACTGATACATGCTTCTGGAATAGTATTAAGATACATGTTTTTCTAGTATTCTGATACTTGATTTTGCAAAAATTTCCGCCATCGGGGGGCTCGCTGCCCCCCGAACCCCCCCAGCGAGGTCGATCCGCGTGCTTAGGGTTTCGTTTTTAATTTGTGCTTATGACATATGCTTTACTTATTTATTATTCTTGATTGGATCATGATAAGTGATAAAAAGTATGTCATCTTTATATGATCTATCATGTTCTTTAATGGTTACTTGAGCATGGTGCATAGTTATGGCCTTAAGACCTTAGTTGTAATGGTTTATTCTTTTGTTTTGTAATAAATACGACTTGCATGTCGTTTTCTATTTGTAGTTGTTTTATCTCGAATGTAACTCGAGTTCTTTTGTAAGTTCATTAGTATAATTCTTAATGTAACATCCAAGAAGGACAAGGGAAAGAGGAGGCATCCTATGGAGGCCAAGGAGACAATGGAAGCAATAGAGAAGACATATGTAATAGTTATTTTTACACCATAGATTGACCTTGATCTTTTCATTATCCTGAAAAGATCACATAGGATTGGGCCATAACTATTGCACGTTTACTTTACGTACTTTTCATATGAAGTATAAATAGTATGTGTAGAGTAGAAAATGCATGTTTTAATTAGATTAATGATGCATGCATGTATTAGATACATCACCCATGCCATGCCTTTAAACAAGATAAAATCTGTAACGACTCAAGATTTAAAATTAACAAACGATCATGAGATTCTCGTGTTTATGAAACACGGAATAAAATACAAATTTTCTTTATTTCTGACATGGGGCGATTTTGTCAACAACGGGTTCATAGAACTTGTAAGGCTATGGGTTTTAAGCGAGACCGATGTGACTCCTCCACTACCTGGAAATCAAACCATTGACGAGTATTTATTTGAAGTATTTTATTCAAGGAAAAATTGGGAATCTCTTTATGATGGGATCATGATCGTTCTAAATTAAAAATCCCTAAGTAAAAATATTAAGTTTTAATCAGATGCTTTCCAATGAATGAACACTCATTAAATCCTAGATCGATAAGGGGAATGGCTATCAGTGGCAGGGGACTCCTATCTATCATGGTGAAATGCGACGAATATAAACGGTTATATTCGGACGTTGTATCATTGGGTCTAACTTAACTGAGTCATCATAATAAGGTGAATATAAATGGTTATATTCAACTATTATGAACTTAGAAGCATAGAGTTTGGTTAAAAATCTATTAGATAGATAAGATCAATTGTTGTTCACCAAATTATCCAAGAATTATATATGATATAATTGACAACTGTTGTCTACCTAAATAATCATGTTTTAAGGATACCAGTGGTTGACTTAGAACATGACGAAATATGGATCTTGGCTCACTAGAAAGATTTATGGGATATACTTTCCGAATTAATAGTTAGGGCTATTAATTTGATAAAAAAATAGTGGGAGATATATTACGAATATATCATAATCATATGAACATAAAATTTTAACTCAGATAATCTAATGTTTATTTTGCGCTTTTATTATTATAGATACTGAGTAATGGCAAACAACACAAACACACTATCCGTACGTTCAGTCCTTGAGAAGGACAAGCTGACACGAGGAAACAACTTCCTAGACTGGCAGAGGAATTTGAGGATTGTCCTCAGGCAGGAGCGCAAGCTTCATGTCATTGATATTCCTCCTCCAGGCCCCCTTCCTGAGGGTGCTACTGCTGATGAACGAGCAGCACGCACAAGGGATGAGAATGATGCAAATGATGTTGCATGTCTTATGTTGGCAACTATGAGTGCTGCGCTTCAAAGACAACATGTGCATATGGATGCATATACTATCAATGAGCACTTGCAAAGCATGTTTGCAAGCCAAACTCGTCAAGAAAGGTTCAACACGAGTAAGTCACTTTTTAATTGCAAACAAGGGGCGAGTGAACCAGTTGGCCCACATGTTCTGAAGATGATTGGTTACATTGAGTACCTTGAAACTTTGGGTTTCCCGATTGGTCCGGAAACTGGTATTGACCTAATCATGAATTCTTTGAACAACAAATTCACGCAGTTTGTTGTGAACTACAATATGAATGAATTTGACAAAACACCTACAGAATTGTTGCATATGTTGAGAACATATGAGACCAACATGAAGACAGCTGAACCTGCTCCCATACTGATGGTGGGAAATAAAGGTAAGGCCAAAGGGAAGGGCAAATGGAAGGGTAAGAAGAAGATTGGATCTGATTCTACACCCAAGCCAAAGTCAGGTCCCAAACAGGCTTTAAAGCCTAAAGGTGGTGTGGCCAAGGGTGAATGTCACTACTGTAAGAAAGATGGTCACTGGAAGAGAAACTGTCCAATTTACTTGGAGGATCTGAAGAAAAAGAAAGCAGTTCAGATTTCTGGATCAGGTATTTATGTTATAGAAGTCAATTTGTCTATTTCTGTATCTTGGGTATTTGATATTGGATCTGCTTCTCACATTTGTATTAATGTGTAGGGCCTGCAGAGAAGTAGAACTTTGGCTAAGGGAGAAGTGGACCTAAGAGTAGGCAATGGAGCAAAAGTTGCTGCTTTAGCTGTAGGGACTTATTATTTATCTATTCCCTCTGGGCTTGTTTTAGAACTAGAAGACTGTTTTTACGTGCCTGCGATTCGCAGAAACATTATTTCTGTTTCTTGTTTGGATAAGAAAGGTTTTTCGTTTACAATAAAGAACAACAGTTGCTCTTTTGCTTTGAATGATTTAACCTATGGTGTTGCGCGTTTATTTAATGGTTTATATCTTGATTTAGATAACCCTGTCTATAATATAGAAAACAAATGACTTAAAATGAATGACTCAAATCAAACATACATCTGGCATTGTCGTCTAGGCCATATAAATGAGAAACGCATATCCAAATTACATAAGGATGGATACTTGGATAAGTTTGATTTTGAATCATACCAAGAATGCGAATCTTGTTTGTTTGGTAAGATGACTAAAGCCCCTTTCACTGGTAAGGGTCAAAGGGCCACTAAACGTCTGGAGCTAATACATAGTGATGTATGTGGCCCAATGCGTGTAATGGCTAGAGGAGGCTACTACTACTTCATAACATTTACTGATGATTTCAGTAGATATGGATATGTATATCTTATGAAGAACAAATCCGATTCTTTTGAAAAATTTAAAGAATACAAGGTTGAAGTAGAGAAGCAAATTGGCGGAGATGCAAGTATTAAGATCTTATGATCCGATCGTGGGGGTGAATACTTAAGCACCGAATTTAGAGAGTATTTGAAAGAGTGTGGTATTGTATCACAACTCACTCCGCCAGGAACACCTCAATGGAATAGAGTTTCAGAGAGGAGAAATCGCACATTGTTGGACATGGTGCGATCGATGATGAGTCATGCAGATCTTCTAATTAGTTTCTGGGGTTACACTCTAGAAACAGCGGCTTTTACACTTAACCGTGTTCCTACTAAGAAGGTTCAAAAGACTCCATATGAGATATGGAAAGAGAAATGGTCAGGCATGAACTTTATGAAAGTTTGGGGATGTAAGGCGTTTGTGAAACGTCAAGAATCTGACAAGCTTAGACCTAAATCCGAAGAGTGCATTTTTGTGGGATACCCTAATGAAACAAAGGCGTATTATTTTTATAGTCCTTCTGAGGAGAAAGTGTTTATAGCTCGAGATGCTGTCTTCATGGAAAGAGATTTTGTTTCCAAAAGAAACAGTGGGAGAACTATAGATCTCGATGAAGATCGAGAACCGTAAAATAGCATTGAACCTGAAGTGGAACAAGAGCAGAATAATGATAATGCTCAATAAACACAGGTTGTTCGTAGATCTGGTAGATTTCACCATGAGCCAGAGAGATATGGATTTCTCATGACTCAGTGTGGTGATTTGATGCTCATAGATGAAGATGAGCCTCTCACATACCAAGATGCTATGAACAGTCCAGACTCTAAGAGATGGCTTGAAGCCATGAAATCCGAGATAGATTCCATGTACGAAAACCAAGTATGGACTTTGGTTGATCCACCTGAAGGGGTAAAACCCATAGGGTGCAAATGGGTTTTTAAGAAGAAAAAGGGCATGGATGGAAATGTTCAGACCTATAAAGCTAGGCTGGTTGCAAAAGGTTTCAAACAAATTCATGGTATTGACTATGATGAAACTTTCTCACCAGTGGCTATGGTCAAGTCTATAAGGATTTTACTTGCCATTGCAGTATTCCATGTTTATGAAATCTGGCAAATGGATGTCAAAACAACCTTCCTTAATGGAAGCCTTGAAGAGGATGTGTACATGATACAACCTGAGGGTTTTGTCGATCCAAGGAATGCTGGCAAGGTATGTAAATTGCGTCGATCCATTTATGGATTGAAGCAATCCTCTAGGAGATGAAATATCCGTTTTGATGAAATAGTCACAGAGTATGGCTTTGTTCAAAACGAAGATGAACCGTGTGTTTACAAGAAGGTTAGTGGGAGCTATGTGGCATTCATAGTACTATATGTTGATGATATACTACTAATGGGGAATTACATACCTTCTCTAAAGGCTGTTAAGACTTGGTTAGGGAGCAATTTCTCCATTAAAGACTTAGGAGAGGCATCCTACATTCTATGAATGAGGATCTATAGAGAAAGAT
The DNA here is from genome assembly GCF_009905375.1 of Apium graveolens. Classification (NCBI taxonomy): domain Eukaryota; kingdom Viridiplantae; phylum Streptophyta; class Magnoliopsida; order Apiales; family Apiaceae; genus Apium; species Apium graveolens. The sequence goes on along the minus strand of NC_133649.1, from coordinate 26,705,273 downwards.
CTAGAAGGATGATCGGTCTAAGTCAGAGCACATACATTGATAAGGTTTTGCATCATTTTGGAATGCAAAATGCAAAAAGGGGATATGTCCCCGTGTCTCGAGGGATAACGATCTCTAAGGACCAGTGTCCAAAATCATTGGATGAGAAGGACCACATGAATAAAGTTCTATATGCTTCAGCAATTGGATCTATCATGTATGCAATGGTATGTACTCGCCCAGATGTCTCGTATGCTTTGAGCATGACGAGCAGATACCAGTCTAATCCGGGTGAAGGTCACTGGACGGCAGTTAAGAATATTCTTAAGTACCTGAAAAGAACTAAAGATTCATTCTTGGTGTATGGAGGAGAAGAGAAACTCGTTGTAAAAGGTTACACCGATGCAAGTTTCCAAACAGACAGAGATGATACTGTATCACAGTCTGGTTTTGTGTTTTGTCTAAACGGAGGTGCTGTAAGCTGGAAGAGTTCAAAGCAAAAAACATAGCTGATTCTACAATGGAGGCTGAGTACATTGCAGATTGTGAAGCAGCTAAGGAGGCCGTTTGGATTCGAAAGTTCATTTCTGATTTGGGAGTGGTTCCATCGATCGCAGATCCCATTGATCTATACTGCGATAATAATGGAGCCATTGCACAGGCTAAAGAACCTAGATCACACTCCCGGGCCAAACATATACTCAGGAGATTTCACCTTATTTGAGAGATTAATGAAAGGGGTGATATATACATATGTAAAGTGCACATAAATGATAACATTGCAGACCCACTGACCAAAGGCTTGTCGCAGCAGAAGCATGATGGTCACACTAGTTCCATGGGTATTAGATATATGGGTGATTGGCTCTAGTGCAAGTGGGAGATTGTTAGTGTAGGTGCCCTTGAGGCAATACATTATTCTTTTATCTTTATGTCAGTTGATCTTTCAATAAATGTATTTATTATGACCTTAATTACTGCGATATTTTGTTATTATAATAAATGTCCTTAAAATCATGATAAAAATTGTATAGTTTAAGTACATGACTTGAACTTGAGATTATATAATATATCATATTCTTAAAGGTCCCTAGTCGAGTATTATTATATAGGACAATAATAATACATAGATAGACTAGTATGTTGTTTGACAAGATAACCACATCTTATTGGTTATAAGTATGGGGATATTAAAGTCAATACATAGGTACATGTGAGAGTACATGGTACTGGACAGACCCACAGTGAGATTCTTCATGTTTAATAAAGTCATAAGAAAGACTCACAGTGATAATGGTGTAACGATCCTTTGACTTGAAATCATTATATTTCTATACGAGGATTAATATACTTTGACTACATTGAAAGTTACTTTTGATCGGGTGATGATAAAAGTGGACATCGGGTATATCATGAGTCGTATGATAAATATGAATGATAGATAAAGGATTTAACCCTCCTATAATTAGGAGAGATATTATTGGCCTCTTGATTGAGTGAGATTATAAAAAGCATGGTCATGCTCAAATAATGATTTGTCTCGATAATCTACTCATGGATAAAGTAAACCCGGATTAAATGTTGAAGAGGATGACTAAATACATGCCTCGAGTTTAATCTATAATATGTATGGTTAAAGGGATTATATTACACGAAAAACATTAATCATGAAAGGTTTTATCTAATCACGATTTAATTATTGTTTAATTGGGTAACAATGATGTATTACTAGATACCGCTCATTGTTTATAATTTTATTAGAGAATAAAATTATTGCCAATTAAATAATAGCCTATAGGGTCACACAAATAGAGCACTTAATGGAATAGTTAATTTAAATTATGGATTTAAATTAATTGATGATTATTTGAATTTTATTATAATTAAGTAAGACTTAATTGAGATAATATAAATTCGAATTAAAATGAATGTTTTTGCCCATAATAATTAAGTATGACTTAGTTATTAATTAAATAATAGAAATTTGTTTTTATTATTTAATCCAATACCTACTAGGGTTGGGCTTTGCCATTTTGGGCCTTTTTAATCAGTCATTATAAATAGATAATGAGATGTTAAAGAGGCTTGTACGTTTTTTAAGAAAACCCTAGCAGCAAAGAGAGGCAGAGGCAATTCAGATCGTCAAGAAGGAGGCTAGTACATCCATTCCGTAGTCAAGTTCGTGAGACGTTCTTGAAGGTGCTCGTGTGGATACCATAGAGGTGTTTCTCCGAGAGGTAGACACAAAGTGTGATAGCTAGGATCTCCATTGAGTTCGTGAAAGTTAATCTCTTGAAAGGTATGATTCGTTATCTCCATAATCTGCCCATAATTATACATGGATCCTATTTTTGGGTTTCGAAATTTTTGTTTTATTTACATTTATCCGCTGCGTTTTATGCCTTCGGAACCCAACAAATTATACATGGATCCTGTTTTGGGTTTCGAAATTTTTGTTTTATTTACGTTTATCCGCTGCGTTTTATGCCTTCGGAACCCAACAGAAAGACGGTCATTGGAAGAGAAACTGTCCAATTTACTTGGAGGATCTGAAGAAAAAGAAAGCAGTTCAGATTTCTGGATCAGGTATTTATGTTATAGAAGTCAATTTTTCTATTTCTACATCTTAGGTATTTGATACTGGATGTGCTTCTCACATTTGTATAAATGTGCAGGGCCTGCAGAGAAGTAGAACTTTGGCTAAGGGAGAAGTGGACCTAAGAGTAAGCAATGGAGCAAAAGTTGTTGCTTTAGCTGTAGGGACTTATTATTTATCTATGCCCTCTGGGCTTGTTTTAGAACTTGAAGACTGTTTTTACGTGCCTGCGATTCGCAGAAACATTATTTATGTTTCTTGTTTGGACAAGAAAGGTTTTTCATTTACAATAAAGAACAACAGTTGCTCTTTTGCTTTGAATGATTTAGCCTATGGTGTTGCACGTTTATTTAATGGTTTATATGTTATTGATTTAGATAACCCTGTCTGTAATATAGAAAATAAATGATTTAAAATGAATGACTCAAATCAAACATACATCTGGCATTGTCGTCTAGGCCACATAAATGAGAAATGCATATCCAAATTACATAAGGATGGATACTTGGATAAGTTTGATTTTAAATCATACGAAGAATTTGAATCTTGTTTGCTTGGTAAGATGACTAAAGCCCCTATCACTGGTAAGGGTCAAAGGGCCACTAAACGTCTGGAGCTAATACATAGTGATGTATGTGGCCCAATGCGTGTAATGGCTAGAGGAGGCTACTACTACTTCATAACATTTACTGATGATTTCAGTAGATATGGATATGTATATCTTATGAAGAACAAATCCGATTCTTTTGAAAAATTTAAAGAACACAAGGTTGAAGTAGAGAAGCAAATTGGCAGAGATGCAAGTATTAAGATCTTACGATCCGTTCATGGGGGTGAATACTTAAGCACCGAATTTAGAGAGTATTTGAAAGAGTGTGGTATTGTATCACAACTCACTCCGCCAGGAACACCTCAACGGAATGGAGTTTCAGAGAGGAGAAATCGCACCTTGTTGGACATGGTGTGATCGATGATGAGTCATGCAGATCTTCCAATTAGTTTATGGGGTTACGCTCTAGAAACAATGGCTTTCACACTTAACCGTGTTCCTACTAAGAAGGTTTAAAAGACTCCATATGAGATATGGAAAGAGAAACAGTTAGGCATGAACTTTATGAAAGTTTGGGGATGTAAGGCGTTTGTGAAACGTCAAGAATCTGACAAGCTTGGACCTAAATCCGAAGAGTGTATTTTTGTAGGATACCCTAATGAAACAAAGGCGTATTATTTTTATAGTCTTTCTGAGCAGAAAGTGTTTATTGCTCGAGATGCTATCTTCATGGAAAGAGATTTTGTTTCCAAAAGAAACAGTGGGAGAACTATAGATCTCGATGAATATCGAGAACCGCAAAATAGCATTGAACCTGAAGTGGAACAAGAGCAGAATAATGATAATGCTCAACAAACACAGGTTGTTCATAGATCTGGTAGATTTCGCCATGAGCCAGAGAGATATGGATTTCTCATGACTCAGTGTGGTGATTTGATGCTCATAGATGATGATGAGCCTCTCACATACCAAGATGCTATGAACAGTCCAGACTCTAAGAGATGGCTTGAAGCCGTGAAATCCGAGATAGATTCCATGTATGAAAACCAAGTATGGACTTTGATTGATCCACCTGAAGGGGTAAAACCCATAGGGTGCAAATGGGTTTTTAAGAAGAAAAAGGGCATGGATGGAAATGTTCAGATCTATAAAGCTAGGCTGGTTGCAAAAGGTTTCAAACAAATTCATGGTATTGACTATGATGAAACTTTCTCACCAGTGGCTATGGTCAAGTCTATAAGGATTTTACTTGCCATTGCAGCATTCCATGATTATGAAATCTGGCAAATGGATGTCAAAACAGCCTTCCCTAATGGAAGCCTTGAAGAGGATGTGTACATGACACAACCTGAGGGTTTTGTCGATCCAAGGAATGCTGGCAAGGTATGTAAATTGCGTCGATCCATTTATGGATTGAAGCAATCCTCTAGGTAATGGAATATCCGTTTCGATAAAATAGTCACAGAGTATGGCTTTGTTCAAAACGAAGATGAACCATGTGTTTACAAGAAGGTTAGTAGGAGCTATATGGCATTCATAGTACTATATGTTGATGATATACTACTAATGGGGAATGACATACCTTCTCTAAAGGCTGTTAAGACTTGGTTAGGGAGCAATTTCTCCATTAAAGACTTAGGAGATGCATCCTACATTCTAGGAATGAGGATCTATAGAGAAAGATCTAGAAGGATGATCGGTCTAAGTCAGAGCACATACATTGATAAGGTTTTGCATCATTTTGGAATGCAAAATGCAAAAAGGGGATATGTCCCCGTGTCTCAAGGGATAACGATCTCTAAGGACCAGTGTCCGAAATCATTGGATGAGAAGGACCACATGAATAAATTTCCATATGCTTCAGCAATTGGATCTATCATGTATGCAATGGTATGTACTCGCCCAGATGTCTCGTATGCTTTGAGCATGATGAGCAGATACCAGTCTAATCCGGGTGAAGGTCACTGGACGGCAGTTAAGAATATTCTTAAGTACCTGAAAAGAACTAAAGATTCATTCTTGGTGTATGGAGGAGAAGAGAAACTCGTTGTAAAAGGTTACACCGATGCAAGTTTCCAAACAGACAGAGATGATACTGTATCACAGTCTGGTTTTGTGTTTTATCTAAATGGAGGTGCTGTAAGCTGGAAGAGTTCAAAGCAAGAAACAGTAGCTGATTCTACAATGGAGGCTGAGTACATTGCAACTTGTGAAGCAGCTAAGGAGGCCGTTTGGATTCAAAAGTTCATTTCTGATTTGGTAGTGGTTCCATCGATCGCAGATCCCATTGATCTATATTGCGATAATAATGAAGCCATTGCACGGGCTAAAGAACCTAGATCACACTCCCGGGCTAAACATATACTCAGGAGATTTCACCTTATTCGAGAGATTAATGAAAGGGGTGATATACACATATGTAAAGTGCACACAAATGATAACATTGCAGACCCACTGATCAAAGGCTTGTCGCAGCAGAAGCACGATGGTCACACTAGTTCCATGGGTATTAGATATATGGGTGATTGGCTCTAGTGCAAGTGGGAGATTGTTAGTGTAGGTGCCCTAGAGGCAATACAATATTCTTTTATCTTTAGGTCAGTTGATCATTCAATAAATGTATTTATTATGACCTTAATTACTGCGATATTTTGTTAGCATAATAAATGTCCTTAGAATCATGATACAAATTGTATAGTTTAAGTACATGACTTGAACTTGAGATTATATAATATATCATATTCTTAAAGGTCCCTAGTCGAGTATAATTATATAGGACAATAATAATACATAGATAGACTAGTATGTTGTTTGACAAGATAACCACATCTTATTGGTTATAAGTATGGGGATACTAAAGTCAATACATAGGTACATGTGAGAGTACATGGTACTGGACAGACCCACAGTGAGATTCTTCATGTGTAATAAAGTCATAAGAAAGACTCACAGTGATAATGGTGTAACGATCCTTTGACTTGAAATCATTATATTTTTATACGAGGATTAATATACTTTGACTACATTAAAAGTTACTTTTGATCGGGTGATGATAAAAGTGGACATCGGGTATATCATGAGTCGTATGAGAAATATGAATGATAGATAAAGGATTTAACCCTCCTATAATTAGGAGAGATAGTATTGGCTTCTTGATTGAGTGAGATTATAAAAGCATGACCATGCTCAAATAATGATTTGTCTCGATAATCTACTCATGGATCAAGTAAACCCGGATTAAATGTTGAAGAGGACGACTAAATACATGCCTCGAGTTTAATCTATAATATGTATGGTTAAAGGGATTATATTACACGAAAAACATTAATCACGAAAGGTTTTATCTAATCACAATTTAATTATTGTTTAATTGGGTAACAATGATGTATTACTAGATACCGCTCATTGTTTATAATTTTATTAGAGAATAAAATTATTGCCAATTAAATAATAGCCTATAGGGTCGCACAAATAGAGCACTTAATGGAATAGTTAATTTAAATTATGGATTTAAATTAATTGATAACTATTTGAATTTTATTATAATTAAGTAAGACTTAATTGAGATAATATAAATTCGATTTAAAAGGAATGTTTTTGCCCATAATAATTAAGTATGACTTAGTTATTAATTAAATAATAGAAATTTGTTTTTATTATTTAATCCAATACCTACTAGGGTTGGGCTTTGCTATTATGGGCCTTTTTAATCAGTCATTATAAATAGATAATGAGAGGTTAAAGAGGCTTGTACGTTTTTAAGAAAACCCTAGCAGCAAAGAAAGGCAGAGGCAATTCAGAGGCTAGTACATCTATTCCGTAGTCAAGTTCGTGAGACGTTCTTGAAGGTGCTTGTGTGGATACCATAGAGGTGTTTCTCCGAGAGGTAGACACAAAGCGTGATAGCTAGGATCTCCGTTGAGTTCGTGAAAGTTAATCTCTTGAAAGGTATGATTCGTTATCTCCATAATCTGCCCATAATTATACATGGATCCTATTTTGGGTTTCGAAATTTTTGTTTAATTTACGTTTATCCGCTGCGTTTTATGCCTTCGGAACCCAACCAACCGTACGGATGTTAGGAAATATTAATTTTTGTCATATAAAAAAATTATTAACAAATTTGAAATTCATCTTGCGTGTCAGGATTAGGAAAATCTAGTAAAAGTACCACTCCCGACAATGAGACTCGTTCCCGGTTTACAAAATTAATTTTTAAATGATTTTGTCGACGATCCAACCATACAGATGTTAGGAAATACCAAATTTAGTCATATAAAAAAATTATTAACAAATTTAAAATTCATCTTGCATGTCAGGATTAGAAAAATCTAGTAAAAGTACCACTCCCGAAAACGAGACTCATTCCCAATTTACAACATTAATTTTTAAAATATTTTTTTGATGTTCAACCGTACGAATGTTAGGATATATCAATTTTAGTCATATGAAAAAATTATTAACAAATTTGAAATTCATCATGCATGTCAGGATTAGAAAAACCTAGTAAAAGTACCATTCCCCACAACGAGACTCGTTCCTGATTTATAAGATTAATTTTTAAAATGATTTTTTTGATGATCCAACCGTATGGATGTTAAGATATATCAATTTTAATCGTATAAAAAATTTATTAAAAAATTTGAAATTCATCTTGCATGTCAGGATTAGAAAAACCTAGTAAAAGTACCACTACCGACAACGAGACTCGTTCCTGATTTACAAGATTAATTTTTAAAATTATTTTTTCGATGATCCAACCGTACGAATATTAAGATATATCAATTTTAGTCAAATGAAAAAATTATTAAAAAATTTGAAATTCATCTTGCATGTCAGGATTAGAAAAATCTAGTAAAAGTACCACTCTCGACAACAAGACTCATTCCCGATTTACAATATTAATTTTTAAAATGATTTTTTCGAAGATCCAACCGTGCGGATTTTAAGATATATCAATTTTAGAGATGTGAAAAAGTTATTAAAAAATTTGAAATTGATCTTGCATGTCAGGATTTGAAAAATCTAGTAAAAGTACCACTCCCAACAACGAGGCTCGTTCCCGATTTACCAGATTAATTTTTGAAATGATTTTATTGATGATCCAACCATACGGATGTTAGGAAATATTAATTTTTGTCATATAAAAAAATTATTAACAAATTTGAAATTCATCTTGCGTGTCAGGATTAGAAAAATCTAGTAAAAGTACCACTCCCGACAATGAGACTCGTTCCCGGTTTACAAAATTAATTTTTAAATGATTTTGTCGACGATCCAACCATACAGATGTTAGGAAATACCAAATTTAGTCATATAAAAAATTATTAACAAATTTAAAATTCATCTTGCATGTCAGGATTAGAAAAATCTAGTAAAAGTACCACTCCCGAAAACGAGACTCGTTCCCAATTTACAACATTAATTTTTAAAATATTTTTTTGATGTTCAACCGTACGAATGTTAGGATATATCAATTTTAGTCATATGAAAAAATTATTAACAAATTTGAAATTCATCATGCATGTCAGGATTAGAAAAACCTAGTAAAAGTACCATTCCCCACAACGAGACTCGTTCCTGATTTATAAGATTAATTTTTAAAATGATTTTTTCGATGATCCAACCGTACGGATGTTAAGATATATCAATTTTAATCGTATAAAAAATTTATGAAAAATTTTGAAATTCATCTTGCATGTCAGGATTAGAAAAACCTAGTAAAAGTACCACTCCCGACAACGAGACTCGTTCCTGATTTACAAGATTAATTTTTAAAATGATTTTTTCGATGATCCAACCGTACGAATATTAAGATATATCAATTTTAGTCAAATGAAAAAATTATTAAAAAATTTGAAATTCATCTTGCATGTCAGGATTAGAAAAATCTAGTAAAAGTACCACTCTCGACAACAAGACTCATTCCCGATTTACAATATTAATTTTTAAAATGATTTTTTCGAAGATCCAACCATGCGGATTTTAAGATATATCAATTTTAGAGATGTGAAAAAGTTATTAAAAAATTTGAAATTGATCTTGCATGTCAGGATTTGAAAAATCTAGTAAAAGTACCACTCCCAACAACGAGGCTCGTTCCCGATTTACCAGATTAATTTTTGAAATGATTTTATTGATGATCCAACCATACGGATGTTAGGAAATATTAATTTTTGTCATATAAAAAAATTATTAACAAATTTGAAATTCATCTTGCGTGTCAGGATTAGAAAAATCTAGTAAAAGTACCACTCCCGACAACGACACTCGTTCCTGATTTACAACATTAATTTTTGAAATGATTTTTTCGATGATCCAACCGTACGAATTTTAGGATATGTCAATTTAGTCATATGCATTTTTTTAAAAAAAATTGAAATTTATCTTGCATGTCAGGATTAGAAAATCCAGTAAAAGTACCACTCCCGACAACGAGACTCGTTCCCGATTTACAAAATTAATTTTTAAATGATTTTGTCGACAATCCAACCATACAGATGTTAGGAAATACCAATATTAGTCATATAAAAAAATTATTAACAAATTTGAAATTCATCTTGCATGTTAGGATTAGAAAAATCTAGTAAAAGTACCAATCCCGATGACGAGACTCGTTCCCAATTTACAACAATAATTTTTAAAATGATCTTTTTGATGATCCAACCGTATGGATGTTAGGATATATTAATTTTATTCATATGAAAAAAAATATTATAAAATTTGAAATTCAACTTGCATGTCAGGATTTGAAAAATCTTGTAAAAGTACCACTCCCAACAACGAGACTCATTCCCGATTTACTAAATTTATTTTTTAAATAATTTTGTCGACTATCCGAATGTACGGATGTTAGGAAATAATAATTTTTTTCATATAAAAAATTATTAACAAATTTGAAATTCATCTTGCATGTCAGGATTAGAAAAATCCAGTAAAAGTACCACTCCCGACAAAGAGGCTCGTTCCCGATTTACATCGTTAATTTTTAAATTGATTTTTTAGATGATCCAACCGTACGAATGTTAGGATATATCATTTTTAGTCATATGAAAAAATTATTAACAAATTTGAAATTCATCTTGCATGTCAGGATTAGAAAAACCTAGTAAAAGCAGCACTCCCGACAACGAGACTCGTTCCTGATTTACAAGATTAATTTTTAAAATGATTTTTTCGATGATCCAACCGTACGAATGTTAGGATATATCAATTTTAGTCATATGAAAAAATTATTAACAAATTTGAAATTCATCTTGCATTTCAGGATTAGAAAAACCTAGTAAAAGCAGCACTCTCGACAACGAGACTCATTCCCGATTTACAATATTAATTTTTAATATGATTTTTTCGAAGATCCAACCGTGCGGATTTTAAGATATATCAATTTTAGAGATGTGAAAAAATTATTAAAAATATTGAAATTGATCTTGCATGTCAGGATTTGAAAAATCTAGTAAAAGTACCACTCCCAACAACGAGACTCATTCCCGATTTACAAGATTAATTATACAAATGATTTTGTCGACGATCCAACCGTACGGATTTTAGGAAATATTAATTTTTGTCATATAAAAAAATTATTAACAAATTTGAAATTCATCTTGCGTGTCAGGATTAGAAAAATCTAGTAAAAGTACCACTCCCGACAATGAGACTCTTTCCCGATTCACAAAATTAATTTTTAAATGATTTTATCGACGATCCAACCATACAGATGTTAGGAAATACCAATTTTAGTCATATAAAAAATTATTAACAAATTTGAAATGCATCTTGCATGTCAGGATTAGAAAAATCTTGTAAAAGTATCAATCCCGACGACGAGACTCCTTCCCAATTTACAACATTAATTTTTAAAATGATTTTTTTGATGATCCAACCGTACGGATGTTAGGATATATCAATTTTAGTCATATGAAAAAAATATTAACAAATTTGAAATTCATCTTGCATGTGAGGATTAGAAAATCCTAGTAAAAGTAGCACTCCCGACAACGAGACTCGTCGCCGATTTACAAGATTAATTTTTAAAATGATTTTTTCGAAGATCCAACCATGCAGATTTTAAGATATATCAATTTTAGAGATGTGAAAAAATTATTAAAAAATTTGAAATTGATCTTGCATGTCAGGATTTGAAAAATCTAGTAAAAGTACCACTCCCAACAACAAGACTCGTTCCCGATTTACAAGATTAATTTTTCAAATTAATTTTTTGACGATCCAACCATACGGATGTTAGGAAATATTAATTTTTTTCATATAAAAAAATTATTAACAAATATGAAATTTATCTTGCGTGTCAGGATTAGAAAAATCTAGTAAAAGTACCACTTCCAACGACACTCGTTCCTGATTTATAAGATAAATTTTTTAAAATGATTTTTTCGATGATTGAACCATGCGAATATTAAGATATATCAATTTTAGTCATAAGAAAAACTTATTAACAAATTTGAAATTCATCTTGTATGTCAGGATTAGAAAAACCTAGTAAAAGTACCACTCCCGACAACGAGACTCGTTCCTGATTTACAATATTATTTTTTAGAATGATTTTTTCGATTATCCAACCGTATGAATGTTAAGATATATCAATTTTAGTCAAATGAAAAAATTATTAAAAAATTTGAAATTCATCTTGCATTTCAGGATTAGAAAAATCTAGTAAAAGTACCACTCCCGACAACAAGGCTCGTTCCCGATTTACAAGATTAATTTTTAAAATGATTTTTTCGAAGATCCAATCGTGCGGATTTTAAGATATATCAATTTTAGAGATATGAAAAAATTATTAACAAATTTAAAATTCATCTTGCATGTCAGGATTAGAAAAACCTAGTAAAAGCAGCACTCCCAACAACGAGACTCGTTCCCGATTTACAAGATTGATTTTACAAATGATTTTGTCGATGATCCAACCATACGGATGTCAGGAAATATTAATTTTTATCATATAAAAAAATTATTAACAAATTTGAAATTATCTTGCGTGTCAGGATTAAAAAAATCTAGTAAAAGTACCACTTCCAACGAGACTCGTTCCCGATTTATAAGATAAATTTTTAAAATGATTTTTTCGATGATCGAACCGTACGAATATTAAGTTATATCAATTTTAGTCATATAAAAAAATTATTAACCAATTTGAAATTCATCTTGCATGTGAGGATTAGAAAAACCTAGTAAAAGTACCACTCCCGACAACGAGACTCGTTCCTGATTTAAAAGATTAATTTTTAAAATGATTTTTTCTATGATCCAACCGTACGAATGTTAAGATATATCAATTTTAGTCAAATGGAAAAATTATAAAAAAATTTGAAATTCATCTTGCATGCGAGGATTAGAAAAATCAAGTAAAAGTACCAGTCCCGACAACAAGACTCATTCCTGATTTGCAAGATTAATTTTTAAAATGATATTTTCGAAGATCCAACCGTGCGGATTTTAAGATATATCAATTTTAGAGATGTGAAAAAATTATTAAAAAATTTGAAATTAATCTTGCATGTCAGGATTTGAAAAATCTAGTAAAATTATCACTCCCAACAACGAGACTCATTCCCGATTTACAAGATTAATTTTTGAAATGATTTTATTGATGATCCAACCGTACGGATGTTAGGAAATATTAATTTTTGTCATATAAAAAAATTATTAACAAATTTGAAATTCATCTTGCGTGTCAGGATTAGAAAAATCTAGTAAAAGTACCACTCCCGACAACGAGACTCGTTCCCGGTTTACAAAATTAATTTTTAAATGATTTTGTCGACGATCCAACCATACAGATGTTAGGAAATACAAATTTTAGTCATATAAAAAAATTATTAACAAATTTGAAATTCATCTTGCATGTCAGGATTAGAAAAATCTAGTAAAAGTACCACTCCCGAAAACCAGACTCGTTCCCAATTTACAACATTAATTTTTAAAATATTTTTTTGATGTTCAACCGTACGAATGTTGGAATATATAAATTTTAGTCATATGAAAAAATTATTAACAAATTTGAAATTCATCATGCATGTTAGGATTAGAAAAACCTAGTATAAGTACCATTCCCGACAACGAGACTCGTTCCTGATTTATAAGATTAATTTTTAAAATAATTTTTTCAATGATCCAATCGTACGGATGTTAAGATATATCAATTTTAATCGTATAAAAAATTTATTAAAAAATTTGAAATTCATCTTGCATGTCAGGATTAGAAAAACCTAGTAAAAGTACCACTCCCGACAACGAGACTCGTTCCTGATTTACAAAATTAATTTTTAAAATGATTTTTTCGATGATCCAACCGTACGAATATTAAGATATATCAATTTTAGTCAAATGAAAAAATTATTAAAAAATTTGAAATTCATCTTGCATGTCAGGATTAGAAAAATCTAGTAAAAGTACCACTCTCGACAACAAGACTCATTCCCGATTTACAATATTAATTTTTAAAATGATTTTTTCGAAGATCCAACCGTGCGGATTTTAAGATATATCAATTTTAGAGATGTGAAAAAATTATTAAAAAATTTGAAATTGATCTTGCATGTCAGGATTTGAAAAATCTAGTAAAAGTACCACTCCCAACAACGAGACTCCTTCCCGATTTAAAAGATTAATTTTACAAATGATTTTATCGACCATCCAACCGTACGGATTTTAGGAAATATTAATTTTTGTCATATAAAAAAATTATTAACAAATTTGAAATTCATCTTGCGTGTCAAGATTAGAAAAATCTAGTAAAAGTACCACTCCCGACAACGAGACTCGTTCCCGATTCACAAAATTAATTTTTAAATGATTTTGTCGATGATCCAACCACACAGATGTTAGGAAATACCAATTTTAGTCATATAAAAAAATTATTAACTAATTTGAAATTCATCTTGCATGTCAGTATTAGAAAAATCTTGTAAAAGTATCAATCCCGACGACGAGACTCGTTCCCAATTTACAACATTAATTTTTAAAATGATTTTTTTGATGATCCAACCGTACGGATGTTAGGATATATTAATTTTATTCATATGAAAAAAAATATTATAAAATTTGAAATTCATCTTGCATGTCAGGATTAGAAAAATCTAGTAAAAGTACCACTCCCGATGACGAGACTCGTTCCCAATTTACAACAATAATTTTTAAAATGATCTTTTTGATGATCCAACCGTACGGATGTTAGGATATATTAATTTTATTCATATGAAAAAAAATATTATAAAATTTGAAATTCAACTTGCATGTCAGGATTTGAAAAATCTTGTAAAAGTACCACTCCCAACAACGAGACTCATTCCCGATTTACTAAATTTATTTTTTAAATAATTTTGTCGACTATCCGAACGTACGGATGTTAGGAAATAATAATTTTTTTCATATAAAAAATTATTAACAAATTTGAAATTCATCTTGCATGTCAGGATTAGAAAAATCCAGTAAAAGTACCACTCCCGACAAAGAGGCTCGTTCCCGATTTACATCGTTAATTTTTAAATTGATTTTTTAGATGATCCAACCGTACGAATGTTAGGATATATCATTTTTAGTCATATGAAAAAATTATTAACAAATTTGAAATTCATCTTGCATGTCAGGATTAGAAAAACCTAGTAAAAGCAGCACTCCCGACAACGAGACTCATTCCTGATTTACAAGATTAATTTTTAAAATGATTTTTTCGATGATCCAACCGTACGAATGTTAGGATATATCAATTTTAGTCATATGAAAAAATTATTAACAAATTTGAAATTCATCTTGCATTTCAGGATTAGAAAAACCTAGTAAAAGCAGCACTCTCGACAACGAGACTCATTCCCGATTTACAATATTAATTTTTAATATGATTTTTTCGAAGATCCAACCGTGCGGATTTTAAGATATATCAATTTTAGAGATGTGAAAAAATTATTAAAAATATTGAAATTGATCTTGCATGTCAGGATTTGAAAAATCTAGTAAAAGTACCACTCCCAACAACGAGACTCATTCCCGATTTACAAGATTAATTATACAAATGATTTTGTCGACGATCCAACCGTACGGATTTTAGGAAATATTAATTTTTGTCATATAAAAAAATTATTAACAAATTTGAAATTCATCTTGCGTGTCAGGATTAGAAAAATCTAGTAAAAGTACCACTCCCGACAACGAGACTCTTTCCCGATTCACAAAATTAATTTTTAAATGATTTTATCGACGATCCAACCATACAGATGTTAGGAAATACCAATTTTAGTCATATAAAAAATTATTAACAAATTTGAAATTCATCTTGCATGTCAGGATTAGAAAAATCTTGTAAAAGTATCAATCCCGACGACGAGACTCCTTCCCAATTTACAACATTAATTTTTAAAATGATTTTTTTGATGATCCAACCGTACGGATGTTAGGATATATTAATTTTATTCATATGAAAAAAATATTACAAAATTTGAAATTCATCTTGCATGTCAGGATTAGAAAAATCTAGTAAAAGTACCACTCCCGACAACAAGACTAGATCCCGATTTACAAGATTAATCTTGTAAATGATATTTTTGAATATCCAACCGTGGGGATTTTAAGATTAATCTATTTTAGACATGTGAAAAAATTATTAAAAAAATTGAAATTGATCTGGCATGTCAGGATTTGAAAGATCTAGTAAAAGTACCACTCCCAACAGCGAGACTCGTTCCCGATTCACAAGATTAATTTTTCAAATGATTTTGTCGACGATCCAAACGTACGGATGTTAGGAAATATTAATTTTTGTCATATAAAAAAATTATTAACAAATTTGAAATTTATCTTGCATGTCAAGATTAGAAAAATCTAGTAAAAGTACCACTCTCGACAACGAGACTCGTTCCCGATTTACAACATTAATTTTTATAATAATTTTTTCGATGATCCAACCTTACGAATGTTAGGATATATCAATTTTAGTCATATGAAAAAAATATTAACAAATTTGAAATTCATCTTGCATGTGAGGATTAGAAAATCCTAGTAAAAGTAGCACTCCCGACAACGAGACTCGTCGCCGATTTACAAGATTAATTTTTAAAATGATTTTTTCGAAGATCCAACCATGCGGATTTTAAGATATATCAATTTTAGAGATGTGAAAAAATTATTAAAAATTTTGAAATTGATCTTGCATGTCAGGATTTGAAAAATCTAGTAAAAGTACCACTCCCAACAACAAGACTCGTTCCCGATTTACAAGATTAATTTTTCAAATTAATTTTTTGACGATCCAACCATACGGATGTTAGGAAATATTAATTTTTTTCATATAAAAAAATTATTAACAAATATGAAATTTATCTTGCGTGTCAGGATTAGAAAAATCTAGTAAAAGTACCACTTCCAACGACACTCGTTCCTGATTTATAAGATAAATTTTTTAAAATGATTTTTTCGATGATTGAACCATGCGAATATTAAGATATATCAATGTTAGTCATAAGAAAAACTTATTAACAAATTTGAAATTCATCTTGTATGTCAGGATTAGAAAAACCTAGTAAAAGTACCACTCCCGACAACGAGACTCGTTCCTGATTTACAATATTATTTTTTAGAATGATTTTTTCGATTATCCAACCGTATGAATGTTAAGATATATCAATTTTAGTCAAATGAAAAAATTATTAAAAAATTTGAAATTCATCTTGCATTTCAGGATTAGAAAAATCTAGTAAAAGTACCACTCCCGACAACAAGGCTCGTTCCCGATTTACAAGATTAATTTTTAAAATGATTTTTTCGAAGATCCAATCGTGCGGATTTTAAGATATATCAATTTTAGAGATATGAAAAAATTATTAACAAATTTAAAATTCATCTTGCATGTCAGGATTAGAAAAACCTAGTAAAAGCAGCACTCCCAACAACGAGACTCGTTCCCGATTTACAAGATTGATTTTACAAATGATTTTGTCGATGATCCAACCATACGGATGTCAGGAAATATTAATTTTTATCATATAAAAAAATTATTAACAAATTTGAAATTATCTTGCGTGTCAGGATTAAAAAAATCTAGTAAAAGTACCACTTCCAACGAGACTCGTTCCCGATTTATAAGATAATTTTTTAAAATGATTTTTTCGATGATCGAACCGTACGAATATTAAGTTATATCAATTTTAGTCATATAAAAAAATTATTAACCAATTTGAAATTCATCTTGCATGTGAGGATTAGAAAAACCTAGTAAAAGTACCACTCCCGACAACGAGACTCGTTCCTGATTTAAAAGATTAATTTTTAAAATGATTTTTTCTATGATCCAACCGTACGAATGCTAAGATATATCAATTTTAGTCAAATGGAAAAATTATAAAAAAATTTGAAATTCATCTTGCATGCGAGGATTAGAAAAATCAAGTAAAAGTACCAGTCCCGACAACAAGACTCATTCCTGATTTGCAAGATTAATTTTTAAAATGATATTTTCGAAGATCCAACCGTGCGGATTTTAAGATATATCAATTTTAGAGTGTGAAAAAATTATTAAAAAATTTGAAATTAATCTTGCATGTCAGGATTTGAAAAATCTAGTAAAATTACCACTCCCAACAACGAGACTCGTTCCCGATTTACAAGATTAATTTTTGAAATGATTTTGTTGATGATCCAACCATACGGATGTTAGGAAATATTAATTTTTGTCATATAAAAAAATTATTAACAAATTTGAAATTCATCTTGCGTGTCAGGATTAGAAAAATCTAGTAAAAGTACCACTCCCGACAACGAGACTCGTTCCCGGTTTACAAAATTAATTTTTAAATGATTTTGTCGACGATCCAACCATACAGATGTTAGGAAATACAAATTTTAGTCATATAAAAAAATTATTAACAAATTTGAAATTCATCTTGCATGTCAGGATTAGAAAAATCTAGTAAAAGTACCACTCCCGAAAACCAGACTCGTTCCCAATTTACAACATTAATTTTTAAAATATTTTTTTGATGTTCAACCGTACGAATGTTGGAATATATAAATTTTAGTCATATGAAAAAATTATTAACAAATTTGAAATTCATCATGCATGTTAGGATTAGAAAAACCTAGTATAAGTACCATTCCCGACAACGAGACTCGTTCCTGATTTATAAGATTAATTTTTAAAATAATTTTTTCAATGATCCAATCGTACGGATGTTAAGATATATCAATTTTAATCGTATAAAAAATTTATTAAAAAATTTGAAATTCATCTTGCATGTCAGGATTAGAAAAACCTAGTAAAAGTACCACTCCCGACAACGAGACTCGTTCCTGATTTACAAAATTAATTTTTAAAATGATTTTTTCGATGATCCAACCGTACGAATATTAAGATATATCAATTTTAGTCAAATGAAAAAATTATTAAAAAATTTGAAATTCATCTTGCATGTCAGGATTAGAAAAATCTAGTAAAAGTACCACTCTCGACAACAAGACTCATTCCCGATTTACAATATTAATTTTTAAAATGATTTTTTCGAAGATCCAACCGTGCGGATTTTAAGATATATCAATTTTAGAGATGTGAAAAAATTATTAAAAAATTTGAAATTGATCTTGCATGTCAGGATTTGAAAAATCTAGTAAAAGTACCACTCCCAACAACGAGACTCCTTCCCGATTTAAAAGTTTAATTTTACAAATGATTTTGTCGACCATCCAACCGTACGGATTTTAGGAAATATTAATTTTTGTCATATAAAAAAATTATTAACAAATTTGAAATTCATCTTGCGTGTCAAGATTAGAAAAATCTAGTAAAAGTACCACTCCCGACAACGAGACTCGTTCCCGATTCACAAAATTAATTTTTAAATGATTTTGTCGATGATCCAACCACACAGATGTTAGGAAATACCAATTTTAGTCATATAAAAAAATTATTAACTAATTTGAAATTCATCTTGCATGTCAGTATTAGAAAAATCTTGTAAAAGTATCAATCCCGACGACGAGACTCGTTCCCAATTTACAACATTAATTTTTAAAATGATTTTTTTGATGATCCAACCGTACGGATGTTAGGATATATTAATTTTATTCATATGAAAAAAATATTACAAAATTTGAAATTCATCTTGCATGTCAGGATTAGAAAAATCTAGTAAAAGTACCACTCCCGACAACAAGACTAGTTCCCGATTTACAAGATTAATCTTGTAAATGATATTTTTGAATATCTGACCCTGCGGATTTTAAGATAAATCTATTTTAGACATGTGAAAAAATTATTAAAAAAATTGAAATTGATCTTGCATGTCAGGATTTGAAAAATCTAGTAAAAGTACCACTACCAATAACGAGACTCGTTCCCGATTCACAAGATTAATTTTTCAAATGATTTTGTCGACGATCCAAACGTACGGATGTTAGGAAATATTAATTTTTGTCATATAAAAAATTATTAACAAATTTGAAATTCATCTTGCATGTCAGGATTAGAAAAATCTAGTAAAAGTACCACTCTCGACAACGAGACTCGTTCCCGATTTACAACATTAATTTTTAAAATAATTTTTTCGATGATCCAACCGTACGAATGTTAGGATATATCAATTTTAGTCATATGAAAAAAATATTAACAAATTTGAAATTCATCTTGCATGTGAGGATTAGAAAATCCTAGTAAAAGTAGCACTCCCGACAACGAGACTCGTCGCCGATTTACAAGATTAATTTTTAAAATGATTTTTTCAAAGATCCAACCATGCGGATTTTAAGATATATCAATTTTAGAGATGTGAAAAAATTATTAAAAATTTTGAAATTGATCTTGCATGTCAGGATTTGAAAAATCTAGTAAAAGTACCACTCCCAACAACAAGACTCGTTCCCGATTTACAAGATTAATTTTTCAAATTAATTTTTCGACGATCCAACCATACGGATGTTAGGAAATATTAATTTTTTTCATATAAAAAAATTATTAACAAATATGAAATTCATCTTGCGTGTCAGGATTAGAAAAATCTAGTAAAAGTACCACTTCCAACGACACTCGTTCCTGATTTATAAGATAAATTTTTTAAAATGATTTTTTCGATGATTGAACCGTGCGAATATTAAGATATATCAATGTTAGTCATATGAAAAAGTTATTAACAAATTTGAAATTCATCTTGCATGTCAGGATTAGAAAAACCTAGTAAAAGTACCACTCCCGACAACGAGACTCGTTCCTGATTTACAATATTATTTTTTAAAATGATTTTTTCGATGATCCAACCATACGAATGTTAAGATATATCAATTTTAGTCAAATGAAAAAATTATTAAAAAATTTGAAATTCATCTTACATTTCAGGATTAGAAAAATCTAGTAAAAGTACCACTCCCAACAACAAGGCTCGTTCCCGATTTACAAGATTAATTTTTAAAATGATTTTTTGGAAGATCCAACCGTGCGGATTTTAAGATATATCAATTTTAGAGATATGAAAAAATTATTAACAAATTTGAAATTCATCTTGCATGTCAGGATTAGAAAAACCTAGTAAAAGCAGCACTCCCAGTGACGAGACTCGTTCCCGATTTACAAGATTAATTTTACAAATGATTTTGTCGACGATCCAACCATACGGATGTTAGGAAATATCAATTTTTGTCATATGAAAAAATTATTAACAAATTTGATATTCATCTTGCGTGTCAGGATTAGAAAAATCTAGTAAAAGTACCACTTCCAACGAGACTCGTTCCCGATTTATAAGATAAATTTTTAAAATGATTTTTTCGATGATCGAACCGTACGAATATTAAGATATATCAATTTTAGTCATATGAAAAAATTATTAACCAATTTGAAATTCATCTTGCATGTGAGGATTAGAAAAACCTAGTAAAAGTACCACTCCCGACAACGAGACTCGTTCCTGATTTAAAAGATTAATTTTTAAAATGATTTTTTCTATGATCCAACCGTACGAAAGTTAAGATATATCAATTTTAGTCAAATGGAAAAATTATAAAAAAATTTGAAATTCATCTTGCATGCCAGGATTAGAAAAATCAAGTAAAAGTACCAGTCCCGACAACAAGACTCATTCCCGATTTGCAAGATTAATTTTTAAAATGATATTTTCGAAGATCCAACCGTGCGGATTTTAAGATATATCAATTTTAAAGATGTGAAAAAATTATTAAAAAATTTGAAATTAAACTTGCATGTCAGGATTTGAAAAATCTAGTAAAATTATCACTCCCAACAACGAGACTCGTTCCCGATTTACAAGATTAATTTTTGAAATGATTTTGTCGACGATCCAACCGTACGGATGTTAGGAAATATTAATTTTTGTCATATAAAAAAATTATTGACAAATTTGAAAGTCATCTTGCGTGTCAGGATTAGAAAAATCTGGTAAAAGTACCACTCCCGACAACGAGACTCGTTCCCGGTTTACAAAATTAATTTTTAAATGATTTTGTCGACGATCCAACCATACAGATGTTAGGAAATACAAATTTTAGTCATATAAAAAAATTATTAACAAATTTGAAATTCATCTTGCATGTCAAGATTAGAAAAATCTAGTAAAAGTACCACTCTCGACAACGAGACTCCTTCCCGATTTACAACATTAATTTTTAAAATATTTTTTTGATGTTCAACCGTACGAATGTTAGGATATATAAATTTTAGTCATATGAAAAAATTATTAACAAATTTGAAATTCATCTTGCATGTGAGGATTAGAAAATCCTAGTAAAAGTAGCACTCCCGACAACGAGACTCGTCGCCGATTTACAAGATTAATTTTTAAAATGATTTTTTCGAAGATCCAACCATGCGGATTTTAAGATATATCAATTTTAGAGATGTGAAAAAATTATTAAAAAATTTGAAATTGATCTTGCATGTCAGGATTTGAAAAATCTAGTAAAAGTACCACTCCCAACAACAAGATTCGTTCCCGATTTACAAGATTAATTTTTCAAATTAATTTTTCGACGATCCAACCATACGGATGTTAGGAAATATTAAATTTTTTCATATAAAAAAAATATTAACAAATATGAAATTCATCTTGCGTGTCAGGATTAGAAAAATCTAGTAAAAGTACCACTTCCAACGACACTCGTTCCTGATTTATAAGATAAATTTTTTAAAATGATTTTTTCGATGATTGAATCGTGCGAATATTAAGATATATCAATGTTAGTCATATGAAAAAGTTATTAACAAATTTGAAATTCATCTTGCATGTCAGGATTAGAAAAACCTAGTAAAAGTACCACTCCCGACAACGAGACTCATTCCTGATTTACAATATTATTTTTTAAAATGATTTTTTCGATGATCCAACCGTACGAATGTTAAGATATATCAATTTTAGTCAAATGAAAAAATTATTAAAAAATTTGAAATTCATCTTACATTTGAGGATTAGAAAAATCTAGTAAAAGTACCACTCCCGACAACAAGGCTCGTTCCTGATTTACAAGATTAATTTTTAAAATGATTTTGTCGAAGATCCAACCGTGCGGATTTTAAGATATATCAATTTTAGAGATATGAAAAAATTATTAACAAATTTGAAATTCATCTTGCATGTCAGGATTAGAAAAACCTAGTAAAAGCAGCACTCCCAACGACGAGACTCGTTCCCGATTTACAAGATTAATTTTACAAATGATTTTGTCGACGATCCAACCATACGGATGTTAGGAAATATTAATTTTTGTCATATAAAAAAATTATTAACAAATTTGAAATTCATCTTGCGTGTCAGGATTAGAAAAATCTAGTAAAAGTACCACTTCCAACGAGACTCGTTCCCGATTTATAAGATAAATTTTTAAAATGATTTTTTGATGATCGAACCGTACAAATATTAAGACATATCAATTTTAGTCATATGAAAAAATTATTAACCAATTTGAAATTCATCTTGCATGTGAGGATTAGAAAAACCTAGTAAAAGTACCACTCCCGACAACGAGACTCGTTCCTGATTTACAAGATTAATTTTTAAAATGATTTTTTCTATGATCCAACCGTACGAAAGTTAAGATATATCAATTTTAGTCAAATGAAAAAATTATAAAAAAATTTGAAATTCATCTTGCATGCCAGGATTAGAAAAATCAAGTAAAAGTACCAGTCCCGACAACAAGACTCATTCCCGATTTGCAAGATTAATTTTTAAAATGATATTTTCGAAGATTCAACCGTGCGGATTTTAAGATATATCAATTTTAGAGATGTGAAAAAATTATTAAAAAATTTGAAATTAATCTTGCATGTCAGGATTTGAAAAATCTAGTAAAATTATTACTCCCAACAACGAGACTCGTTCCCGATTTACAAGATTAATTTTTCAAATGATTTTGTCGACGATCCAACCGTACGGATGTTAGGAAATATTAATTTTTGTCATATAAAAAAATTATTAACAAATTTGAAATTCATCTTGCGTGTCAGGATTAGAAAAATCTAGTAAAAGTACCACTCCCGAAAACGAGACTCGTTCCCAATTTACAACATTAATTTTTAAAATATTTTTTTGATGTTCAACCCTACGAATGTTAGGATATATCATTTTTAGTCATATGAAAAAATTATTAACAAATTTGAAATTCATCATGCATGTCAGGATTAGAAAAACCTAGTAAAAGTACCATTCCCGACAACGAGACTCGTTCCTGATTTATAAGATTAATTTTTAAAATAATTTTTTTGATAATCCAACCATACGGATGTTAAGATATATCAATTTTAATCGTATAAAAAATTTATTAAAAAATTTGAAATTCATCTTGCATGTCAGGATTAGAAAAACCTAGTAAAAGTACCACTCCCGACAACGAGACTCGTTCCTGATTTACAAGATTAATTTTTAAAATGATTTTTTCGATGATCCAACCGTACGAATATTAAGATATATCAATTTTAGTCAAATGAAAAAATTATTAAAAAATTTGAAATTCATCTTGCATGTCAGGATTAGAAAAATCTAGTAAAAGTACCACTCTCAACAACAAGACTCATTCCCGATTTACAATATTAATTTTTAAAATGATTTTTTCACAGATCTAACCGTGCGGATTTTAAGATATATCAATTTTAAAGATGTGAAAAAATTATTACAAAATTTGAAATTGATCTTGCATGTCAGGATTTGAAAAATCTAGTAAAAGTACCACTCCCAACAACGAGACTCGTTCCCGATTTACTAGATTAATTTTTGAAATGATTTTATCGACGATCCAACCGTACGGATGTTAGGAAATATTAATTTTTGTCATATAAAAAAATTATTAACAAATTTGAAATTCATCTTGCGTGTCAGGATTAGAAAAATCTAGTAAAAGTACCACTCCCGACAACGACACTCGTTCCTGATTTACAACATTAATTTTTGAAATGATTTTTTCGATGATCCAACCGTACGAATTTTAGGATATGTCAATTTAGTCATATAAAAAATTTATTAAAAAATTTGAAATTTATCTTGCATGTCAGGATTAGAAAATCTAGTAAAAGTACCACTCCCGACAACGAGACTCATTCCCGATTTACAAAATTAATTTTTAAATGATTTTGCCGATGATCCAACCATACAGATGTTAGGAAATACCAATTTTAGTCATATAAAAAAATTATTAACAAATTTGAAATTCATCTTGCATGTCAGGATTAGAAAAATCTAGTAAAAGTACCAATCCCGATGACGAGACTCGTTCCCAATTTATAACAATAATTTTTAAAATGATATTTTTGATGATCCAACCGTACGGATATTAGGATATATTAATTTTATTCATATGAAAAAAAATATTATAAAATTTGAAATTCATCTTGCATGTCAGGATTAGAAAAATCTAGTAAAAGTACCACTCCGGACAACAAGACTCATTCCCGATTTACAAGATTAATTTTGTAAATGATATTCAACCGTGCGGATTTTAAGATATATCTAATTTAGATAGGTGAAAAAATTATTAAAAAATTTGAAATTGATCTTGCATGTCAGGATTTGAAAAATCGAGTAAAAGTACCACTCTCAACAATGAGACTCATTCCCGATTTACAAAATTTATTTTTTAAATAATTTTGTCGACGATCCGAACGTATGGATGTTAGGAAATAATAATTTTTGTCATATAAAAAATTATTAACAAATTTGAAATTCATCTTGCATGTCAGGATTAGAAAAATCCAGTAAAAGTACCACTCCCGACAAAAAGGCTCGTTCCCGATTTACAACATTAATTTTTAAATTGATTTTTTCGATGATCCAACCGTACGAATGTTAGGATATATCATTTTTAGTCATATGAAAAAATTATTAACAAATTTGAAATTCATCTTGCATGTGAGGATTAGAAAAACCTAGTAAAAGCAGCACTCCCGACAACGAGACTCGTTCCTGATTTACAAGATTAATTTTTAAAATGATTTTTTCGATGATCCAACCGTACGAATGTTAGGATATATCAATTTTAGTCATATGAACAAATTATTAACAAATTTCAAATTCATCTTGCATGTCAGGATTAGAAAAACCTAGTAAAAGCAGCATTCCCGACAACGAGACTCGTTGCTGATTTACAAGATTAATTTTTAAAATGATTTTTTCGAACATCCAACCGTGCGGATTTTAAGATATATCAATTTTATAGATGTGAAAAAATTATTAAAAATATTGAAATTGTTCTTGCATGTCAGGATTTGAAAAATCTAGTAAAAGTACCACTCTCAACAACAAGACTCATTCCCGATTTACAATATTAATTTTTAAAATGATTTTTTCACAGATCTAACCGTGCGGATTTTAAGATATATCAATTTTAGAGATGTGAAAAAATTATTAAAAAATTTGAAATTGATCTTGCATGTCAGGATTTGAAAAATCTAGTAAAAGTATCACTCCCAACAACAAGACTCGTTCCCGATTTACAAGATTAATTTTTCAAATTAATTTTTCGATGATCCAACCATACGGATGTTAGGAAATATTAATTTTTTTCATATAAAAAAATTATTAACAAATATGAAATTCATCTTGCGTGTCAGGATTAGAAAAATCTAGTAAAACTACCACTTCCAACGACACTCGTTCCTGATTTATAAGATAAATTTTTTAAAATGATTTTTTCGATGATTGAACCGTGCGAATATTAAGATATATCAATGTTAGTCATATGAAAAAGTTATTAACAAATTTGAAATTCATCTTGCATGTCAGGATTAGAAAAACCTAGTAAAAGTACTACTCCCGACAACGAGACTCGTTCCTGATTTACAATATTATTTTTTAAAATGATTTTTTCGATGATCCAACCGTACGAATGTTAAGATATATCAATTTTAGTCAAATGAAAAAATTATTAAAAAATTTGAATTTCATCTTGCATCTCAGGATTAGAAAAATCTAGTAAAAGTACCACTCCCGACAACGAGACTCGTTCCCGATTTACAAAATTAATTTTTAAATGATTTTGTCGACGATCCAACCATACAGATGTTAGGAAATACCAATTTTAGTCATATAAAAAAATTATTAACAAATTTGAAATTCATCTTGCATGTCAGGATTAGAAAAATCTAGTAAAAGTACCACTCCCGAAAACGAGACTCGTTCCCAATTTACAACATTAATTTTTAAAATATTTTTTTGATGTTCAACCGTACGAATGTTAGGATATATCAATTTTTGTCATATGAAAAAATTATTAACAAATTTAAAATTCATCATGCATGTCAGGATTAGAAAAACCTAGTAAAAGTACCATTCCCGACAACGAGACTCGTTCCTAATTTATAAGATTAATTTTTAAAATAATTTTTTCGATGATCCAACCATACGGATGTTAAGATATATCAATTTTAATCATATAAAAAATTTATTAAAAAATTTGGAATTCATCTTGCATGTCAGGATTAGAAAAACCTAGTAAAAGTACCACTCCCGACAACGAGACTCGTTCCTGATTTACAAGATTAATTTTTAAAATGATTTTTTCGATGATCCAACCGTACGAATATTAAGATATATCAATTTTAGTCAAATGAAAAAATTATTAAAAAAATTGAAATTCATCTTGCATGTCAGGATTAGAAAAATCTAGTAAAAGTACCACTCTCAACAACAAGACTCATTCCCGATTTACAATATTAATTTTTAAAATGATTTTTTCACAGATCTAACCGTGCGGATTTTAAGATATATCAATTTTAGAGATGTGAAAAAATTATTAAAAAATTTGAAATTGATCTTGCATGTCAGGATTTGAAAAATCTAGTAAAAGTACCACTCCCAACAACGAGACTCGTTCCCGATTTACTAGATTAATTTTTGAAATGATTTTATCGACGATCCAACCGTACGGATGTTAGGAAATATTAATTTTTTTCATATAAAAAAATTATTAACAAATTTGAAATTCATCTTGTGTGTCAGGATTAGAAAAATCTAGTAAAAGTACCACTCCCAACAATGACACTCGTTCCTGATTTACAACATTAATTTTTGAAATGATTTTTTCGATGATCCAACCGTACGAATTTTAGGATATGTCAATTTAGTCATATAAAAAATTTATTAAAAAATTTGAAATTTATCTTGCATGTCATTATTAGAAAATCTAGTAAAAGTACCAAACCCGACAACGAGACTCATTCCCGATTTACAAAATTAATTTTTAAATGATTTTGCCGATGATCCAACCATACAGATGTTAGGAAATACCAATTTTAGTCATATAAAAAAATTATTAACAAATTTGAAATTCATCTTGCATGTCAGGATTAGAAAAATCTAGTAAAAGTACCAATCCCGATGACGAGACTCGTTCCCAATTTATAACAATAATTTTTAAAATGATATTTTTGATGATCCAACCGTACGGATGTTAGGATATATTAATTTTATTCATATGAAAAAAAATATTATAAAATTTGAAATTCATCTTGCATGTCAGGATTAGAAAAATCTAGTAAAAGTACCACTCCGGACAACAAGACTCATTCCCAATTTACAAGATTAATTTTGTAAATGATATTCAACCGTGCGGATTTTAAGATATATCTAATTTAGATAGGTGAAAAAATTATTAAAAAATTTGAAATTGATCTTGCATGTCAGGATTTGAAAAATCGAGTAAAAGTACCACTCCCAACAACGAGACTCATTCCCGATTTACAAAATTTATTTTTTAAATAATTTTGTCGACGATCCGAACGTATGGATGTTAGGAAATAATAATTTTTGTCATATAAAAAATTATTAACAAATTTGAAATTCATCTTGCATGTCAGGATTAGAAAAATCCAGTAAAAGTACCACTCCCGACAAAAGGCTCGTTCCCGATTTACAACATTAATTTTTAAATTGATTTTTTCGATGATCCAACCGTACGAATGTTAGGATATATCATTTTTAGTCATATGAAAAAATTATTAACAAATTTGAAATTCATCTTGCATGTGAGGATTAGAAAAACCTAGTAAAAGTACCAATCCTGATGACGAGACTCGTTCCCAAATTATAACAATAATTTTTAAAATGATATTTTTGATGATCCAACCGTACGGATGTTAGGATATATTAATTTTATTCATATGAAAAAAAATATTATAAAATTTGAAATTCATCTTGCATGTCAGGATTAGAAAAATCTAGTAAAAGTACCACTCTGGACAACAAGACTCATTCCCGATTTACAAGATTAATTTTGTAAATGATATTCAGGATTAGAAAATCTAGTAAAAGTACCACTCCCGACAACGAGACTCATTCCCGATTTACAAAATTAATTTTTAAATGATTTTGTCGATGATCCAACCATACAGATGTTAGGAAATACCAATTTTAGTCATATAAAAAAATTATTAACAAATTTGAAATTCATCTTGCATGTCAGGATTAGAAAAATCTAGTAAAAGTACCAATCCCGATGACGAGACTCGTTCCCAATTTATAACAATAATTTTTAAAATGATATTTTTGATGATCCAACCGTACGGATGTTAGGATATATTAATTTTATTCATATGAAAAAAATTATTATAAAATTTGAAATTCATCTTGCATGTCAGGATTAGAAAAATCTAGTAAAAGTACCACTCCGGACAACAAGACTCATTCCCGATTTACAAGATTAATTTTGTAAATGATATTCAACCGTGCGGATTTTAAGATATATCTATTTTAGATAGGTGAAAAAATTATTAAAAAATTTGAAATTGATCTTGCATGTCAGGATTTGAAAAATCGAGTAAAAGTACCACTCCCAACAACGAGACTCATTCCCGATTTACAAAATTTATTTTTTAAATAATTTTGTCGACGATCCGAACGTATGGATGTTAGGAAATAATAATTTTTGTCATATAAAAAATTATTAACAAATTTGAAATTCATCTTGTATGTCAGGATTAGAAAAATCCAGTAAAAGTACAACTCCCGACAAAAAGGCTCGTTCCCGATTTACAACATTAATTTTTAAATTGATTTTTTCGATGATCCAACCGTACGAATGTTAGGATATATCAATTTTAGTCATATGAACAAATTATTAACAAATTTCAAATTCATCTTGCATGCCAGGATTAGAAAAACCTAGTAAAAGCAGCACTCCCGACAACGAGACTCGTTGCTGATTTACAAGATTAATTTTTAAAATGATTTTTTCGAAGATCCAACCGTGCGGATTTTAAGATATATCAATTTTAGAGATGTGAAAAAATTATTAAAAATATTGAAATTGTTCTTGCATGTCAGGATTTGAAAAATCTAGTAAAAGTACCACTCCCAACAACGAGACTCATTCCCGATTTACAAGATTAATTTTACAAATGATTTTAGAAAATATTAATTTTTGTCATATAAAAAAATTATTAACAAATTTGAAATTCATCTTGCGTGTCAGGATTAGAAAAATCTAGTAAAAGTACCACTTCCAACGATACTCATTCCCGATTTATAAAATAAATTTTTAAAATGATTTTTTCGATGATCGACCCGTACGAATATTAAGATATATCAATTTTACTCATATGAAAAAATTATTAAAAAATTTGAAATTCATCTTGCATGTCAGGATTAGAAAAATCTAGTAAAAGTATCACTCCCAACAACAAGACTCGTTCCCGGTTTACAAGATTAATTTTTCAAATTAATTTTTCGATGATCCTGTTGGGTTCCGAAGGCATAAAACGCAGCGGATAAACGTAAATAAAACAAAAATTCGAAACCCAAAAACAGGATCCATGTATAATTATGGGCAGATTATGGAGATAACGAATCATACCTTTCAAGAGATTAACTTTTACGAACTCAACGGAGATCCTAGCTATCACGCTTTGTGTCTACCTCTCGGAGAAACACCTCTATGGTATCCACACGAGCACCTTCAAGAACGTCTCACGAACTTGACTACGGAATGGATGTACTAGCCTCCTTCTTGATGATCTGAATTGCCTCTGCCTCTCTTTGCTGCTAGGGTTTTTCTTAAAAAACGTTCAAGCCTCTTTAACCTCTCATTATCTATTTATAATGACTAATTAAAAAGGCCCATAATAGCAAAGCCCAACCCTAGTAGGTATTGGATTAAATAATAAAAACGAATTTCTATTATTTAATTAATAACTAAGTCATACTTAATTATTATGGGCAAAAACATTCCTTTTAATTCGAATTTATATTATCTCAATTAAGTCTTACTTAATTATAATAAAATTCAAATAATCATCAATTAATTTAAATCCATAATTTAAATTAACTATTCCATTAAGTGCTCTATTTGTGCGACCCTATAGGCTATTATTTAATTGGCAATAATTTTATTCTCTAATAAAATTATAAACAATGAGCGGTATCTAGTAATACATCATTGTTACCCAATTAAACAATAATTAAATCGTGATTAGATAAAACCTTTCGTGATTAATGTTTTTCCGTGTAATATAATCCCTTTAACCATACATATTATAGATTAAACTCGAGGCATGTATTTAGTCATCCTCTTCAACATTTAATCTGGGTTTACTTGATGCATGAGTAGATTATTGAAACAAATCATTATTTGAGCATGGCCATGCTTTTATAATCTCACTCAATCAAGAGGCCAATAATATCTCTCCTAATTATAGGAGGGTTAAATCCTTTATCTATCATTCATATTTCTCATACGACTCATGATATACCCGATGTCCACTTTTATCATCACCCGATCAAAAGTAACTTTTAATGTAGTCAAAGTATATTAATCCTCGTATAGAAATATAATGATTTCAAGTCAAAGGATCGTTACACCATTATCACTGTGAGTCTTTCTTATGACTTTATTAAACATGAAGAATCTCACTGTGGGTCTGTCCAGTACCATGTACTCTCACATGTACCTATGTATTGACTTCAGTATCCCCATACTTATAACCAATGAGATGTGGTTATCTTGTCAAACAACATACTAGTCTATCTATGTATTATTATTGTCCTATATAATAATACTCGACTAGGGACCTTTAAGAATATGATATATTATATAATCTCAAGTTCAAGTCATGTACTTAAACTATACAATTTGTATCATGATTCTAAGGACATTTATTATGCTAACAAAATATCGCAGTAATTAAGGTCATAATAAATACATTTATTGAATGATCAACTGACATAAAGATAAAAGAATAATGTATTGCCTCTAGGGCACCTACACTAACAATCTCCCACTTGCACTAGAGCCAATCACCCATATATCTAATACCCATGGAACTAGTGTGACCATCGTGCTTCTGCTGCGACAAGCCTTTGGTCAGTGGGTCTGCAATGTTATCATTTGTGTGCACTTTACATATGTGTATATCACCCCTTTCATTAATCTCTCGAATAAGGTGAAATCTCCTGAGTATATGTTTAGCCCGGGAGTGTGATCTAGGTTCTTTAGCCTGTGCAATGGCTCCATTATTATCGCAGTATAGATCAATGGGATCTGCGATCGATGGAACCACTCCCAAAACAGAAATGAACTTTCGAATCCAAACGGCCTCCTTAGCTGCTTCACAAGCTGCAATGTACTCAGCCTCCATTGTAGAATCAGCTACTGTTTCTTGCTTTGAACTCTTCCAGCTTACAGCACCTCCGTTTAGACAAAACACAAAACCACACTGTGATACAGTATCATCTCTGTCTGTTTGGAAACTTGCATCGGTGTAACCTTTTACAACGAGTTTCTCTTCTCCTCCATACACCAAGAATGAATCTTTAGTTCTTTTCAGGTACTTAAGAATATTCTTAACTGCCGTCCAGTGACCTTCACCCGGATTAGACTGGTATCTGCTCATCATGCTCAAAGCATACGAGACATCTGGGCGAGTACATACCATTGCATACATGATAGATCCAATTGCTGAAGCATATGGAACTTTATTCATGTGGTCCTTCTCATCCAATGATTTCGGACATTGGTCCTTAGAGATCGTTATCCCTTGAGACACAGGGACATATCCCCTTTTTGCATTTTGCATTCCAAAACGATGCAAAACCTTATCAATGTATGTGCTCTGACTTAGACCGATCATCCTTCTAGATCTTTCTCTATAGATCCTCATTCCTAGAATGTAGGATGCCTCTCCTAAGTCTTTAATGGAGAAATTGCTCCCTAACCACGTCTTAACAGCCTTTAGAGAAGGTATGTCATTCCCCATTAGTAGTATATCATCAACATATAGTACTATGAATGCCACATAGCTCCCATTAACCTTCTTGTAAACACACGGTTCATCTTCGTTTTGAACAAAGCCATACTCTATGACTATTTCATCAAAACGGATATTCCATCTCCTAGAGGATTGCTTCAATCCATAAATGGATCGACGCAATTTACATACCTTGCCAGCATTCCTTGGATCGACAAAACCCTCAGGTTGTGTCATGTACACATCCTCTTCAAGGCTTCCATTAAGGAAGGCTGTTTTGACATCCATTTGCCAGATTTCATAATCATGGAATGCTGCAATGGCAAGTAAAATCCTTATAGACTTGACCATAGCCACTGGTGAGAAAGTTTCATCATAGTCAATACCATGAATTTGTTTGAAACCTTTTGCAACCAGCCTAGCTTTATAGGTCTGAACATTTCCATCCATGCCCTTTTTCTTCTTAAAAACCCATTTGCACCCTATGGGTTTTACCCCTTCAGGTGGATCAACCAAAGTCCATACTTGGTTTTCGTACATGGAATCTATCTCGGATTTCATGGCTTCAAGCCATCTCTTAGAGTCTGGACTGTTCATAGCATCTTGGTATGTGAGAGGCTCATCTTCATCTATGAGCATCAAATCACCACACTGAGTCATGAGAAATCCATATCTCTCTGGCTCATGGCGAAATCTACCAGATCTACGAACAACCTGTGTTTGTTGAGCATTATCATTATTCTGCTCTTGTTCCACTTCAGGTTCAATGCTATTTTGCGGTTCTCGATCTTCATCGAGATCTATAGTTCTCCCACTGTTTCTTTTGGAAACAAAATCTCTTTCCATGAAGACAGCATCTCGAGCAATAAACACTTTCTGCTCAGAAGGACTATAAAAATAATACGCCTTTGTTTCATTAGGGTATCCTACAAAAATGCACTCTTCGGATTTAGGTCCAAGCTTGTCAGATTCTTGACGTTTCACAAATGCCTTACATCCCCAAACTTTCATAAAGTTCATGCCTGACCGTTTCTCTTTCCATATCTCATATGGAGTCTTTTGAACCTTCTTAGTAGGAACACGGTTAAGTGTGAAAGCCGCTGTTTCTAGAGCGTAACCCCAGAAACTAATTGGAAGATCTGCATGACTCATCATCGATCGCACCATGTCCAACAAGGTGCGATTTCTCCTCTCTGAAACTCCATTCCATTGAGGTGTTCCTGGCGGAGTGAGTTGCGATACAATACCACACTCTTTCAAATACTCTCTAAATTCGGTGCTTAAGTATTCACCCCCACGATCGGATCGTAAGATCTTAATACTTGCATCTCCGCCAATTTGCTTCTCTACTTCAACCTTGTATTCTTTAAATTTTTCAAAAGAATCGGATTTGTTCTTCATAAGATATACATATCCATATCTACTGAAATCATCAGTAAATGTTATGAAGTAGTAGTAGCCTCCTCTAGCCATTACACGCATTGGGCCACATACATCACTATGTATTAGCTCCAGACGTTTAGTGGCCCTTTGACCCTTACCAGTGAAAGGGGCTTTAGTCATCTTACCAAGCAAACAAGATTCGCATTCTTGGTATGATTCAAAATCAAACTTATCCAAGTATCCATCCTTATGTAATTTAGATATGCGTTTCTCATTTATGTGGCCTAGACGACAATGCCAGAGGTATGTTTGATTTGAGTCATTTATTTTAAGTCGTTTGTTTTCTATATTACAGACAGGGTTATCTAAATCAAGAACATATAAACCATTAAATAAACGCGCAACACCATAGGTTAAATCATTCAAAGCAAAAGAGCAACTGTTGTTCTTTATTGTAAACGAAAAACCTTTCTTGTCCAAACAAGAAACAGAAATAATGTTTCTGCGAATCGCAGGCACGTAAAAACAGTCTTCTAGTTCTAAAACAAGCCCAGAGGGCATAGATAAATAATAAGTCCCTACAGCTAAAGCAGCAACTTTTGCTCCATTGCCTACTCTTAGGTCCACTTCTCCCTTAGCCAGAGTTCTACTTCTCTGCAGGCCCTGCACATTTATACAAATGTGAGAAGCACATCCAGTATCAAATACCCAGGATGTAGAAATAGACAAATTGACTTCTATAACATAAATACCTGATCCAGAAATCTGAACTGCTTTCTTTTTCTTCAGATCCTCCAAGTAAATTGGACAGTTTCTCTTCCAGTGACCATCTTTCTTACAGTAGTGACATTCACCCTTGGCCACACCACCTTTAGGCTTTAAAGCCTGTTTGGGACCTGACTTTGGCTTGGTTGTAGAATCAGATCCAATCTTCTTCTTACCCTTCCATTTTCCCTTCCCTTTGGCCTTACCTTTATTTCCCACCATCAGTATGGGAGCAGGTTCAGCTGTCTTCATGTTGGTCTCATATGTTCTCAACATATGCAACAATTCAGTAGGTGTTTTGTCAAATTCATTCATATTGTAGTTCACAACAAACTGAGTGAATTTGTTGTTCAAAGAATTCATGATTAGGTCAATACCAGTTTCCGGACCAATCGGGAAACCCAAAGTTTCAAGGTACTCAATGTAACCAATCATCTTCAGAACATGTGGGCCAACTGGTTCACTCGCCCCTTGTTTGCAATTAAAAAGTGACTTACTCGTGTTGAACCTTTCTTGACGAGTTTGGCTTGCAAACATGCTTTGCAAGTGCTCATTGATAGTATATGCATCCATATGCACATGTTGTCTTTGAAGCTCAGCACTCATAGTTGCCAACATAAGACATGCAACATCATTTGCATCATTCTCATCCTTTGTGCGTGCTGCTCGTTCATCAGCAGTAGCACCCTCAGGAAGGGGGCCTGGAGGAGGAATATCAATGACATGAAGCTTGCGCTCCTGCCTGAGGACAATCCTCAAATTCCTCTGCCAGTCTAGGAAGTTGTTTCCTCCTGTCAGCTTGTCCTTCTCAAGGACTGAACGTACGGATAGTGTGTTTGTGTTGTTTGCCATTACTCAGTATCTACAATAATAAAAGCGCAAAATAAACATTAGATTGTCTGAGTTAAAATTTTATGTTCATATGATTATGATATATTCGTAATATATCTCCCACTATTTTTTTTTTTTATCAAATTAATAGCCCTAACTATTAATTCGGAAAGTATATCCCATAAATCTTTCTAGTGAGCCAAGATCCATATTTCGTCATGTTCTAAGTCAACCACTGGTATCCTTAAAACATGATTATTTAGGTAGACAACAGTTGTCAATTATATCATATATAATTCTTGGATAATTTGGTGAACAACAATTGATCTTATCTATCTAATAGATTTTTAACCAAACTCTATGCTTCTAAGTTCATAATAGTTGAATATAACCGTTTATATTCACCTTATTATGATGACTCAGTTAAGTTAGACCCAATGATACAACGTCCGAATATAACCGTTTATATTCGTCGCATTTCACCATGATAGATAGGAGTCCCCTGCCACTGACAGCCCTTCCCCTTATCGATCTAGGATTTAATGAGTGTTCATTCATTAGAAAGCATCTGATTAAAACTTAATATTTTTACTTAGGGATTTTAATTTAGAACGATCATGATCCCATCATAAAGAGATTCCCAATTTTTCCTTGAATAAAATACTTCAAATCAATACTCGTCAATGGTTTGATTTCCAGGTAGTGGAGGAGTCACATCGGTCTCGCTTAAAACCCACAGCCTTACAAGTTCTATGAACCCGTTGTTGACAAAATCGCCCCATGTCAGAAATAAAGAAAATTCGTATTTTATTCCGTGTTTCATAAACACGAGAATCTCATGATCGTTTGTTAATTTTAAATCTTGAGTCGTTACAGATTTTATCTTGTTTAAAGGCATGGCATGGGTGATGTATCTAATACATACATACATCATTAATCTAATTAAAACATGCATTTTTCTACTCTACACATACTATTTATACATCATATGAAAAGTACGTAAAGTAAACGTGCAATAGTTATGGCCCAATCCTATGTGATCTTTTCAGGCTAATGAAAAGATCAAGGTCAATCTATGGTGTAAAAATAACTATTACATATGTCTTCTCTATTGCTTCCATTGTCTCCTTGGCCTCCATAGGATGCCTCCTCTTTCCCTTGTCCTTCTAGGATGTTACATTAAGAATTATACTAATGAACTTACAAAAGAACTCGAGTTACATTCGAGATAAAACAACTACAAATAGAAAACGACATGCAAGTCGTATTTATTACAAACCAAAAGAATAAACCATTACAACTAAGGTCTTAAGGCCATAACTATGCACCATGCTCAGTAACCATTAAAGAACATGATAGATCATATAAAGATGACACACTATTTATCACTTATCATGATCCAATCAAGAATAATAAATAAGTAAAGCATATGTCATAAGCACAAATTAAAAACGAAACCCTAACCACGCGGTATCTTAATACTAGAAAAACATGTATCTTAATACTATTCCAGAAGCATGTATCAGTATACACACGATCCATATCCCAGTTACCAAAAACGTGTATCAGTATACATATTTTAAGAGATCGCATACATATGAGTTATGGCAGATCTTAAACATACTAGTATCATCATATAGATCATTAACAGATTCATCATATCATTCATATAACATAACTGTTATCATGGCAGACTCATATAACATAACTGTTATCATGGCAGACTCATCACACATGCATACTTGTAAAAATACAGTAAACACGTAACCAAATCAGCCCCTTATACACGTAGCTCTGATGCCATTGTTGGGTTCCGAAGGCATAAAACGCAGCGGATAAACGTAAATAAAACAAAAAATTCGAAACCCAAAAACAGGATCCATGTATAATTATGGGCAGATTATGGAGATAACGAATCATACCTTTCAAGAGATTAACTTTTACGAACTCAACGGAGATCCTAGCTATCACGCTTTGTGTCTACCTCTCGGAGAAACACCTCTATGGTATCCACACGAGCACCTTCAAGAACGTCTCACGAACTTGACTACGGAATGGATGTACTAGCCTCCTTCTTGATGATCTGAATTGCCTCTGCCTCTCTTTGCTGCTAGGGTTTTTTCTTAAAAAACGTTCAAGCCTCTTTAACCTCTCATTATCTATTTATAATGACTGATTAAAAAGGCCCATAATAGCAAAGCCCAACCCTAGTAGGTATTGGATTAAATAATAAAAACGAATTTCTATTATTTAATTAATAACTAAGTCATACTTAATTATTATGGGCAAAAACATTCCTTTTAATTCGAATTTATATTATCTCAATTAAGTCTTACTTAATTATAATAAAATTCAAATAATCATCAATTAATTTAAATCCATAATTTAAATTAACTATTCCATTAAGTGCTCTATTTGTGCGACCCTATAGGCTATTATTTAATTGGCAATAATTTTATTCTCTAATAAAATTATAAATAATGAGCGGTATCTAGTAATACATCATTGTTACCCAATTAAACAATAATTAAATCGTGATTAGATAAAACCTTTCGTGATTAATGTTTTTCCGTGTAATATAATCCCTTTAACCATACATATTATAGATTAAACTCGAGGCATGTATTTAGTCATCCTCTTCAACATTTAATCTGGGTTTACTTGATGCATGAGTAGATTATTGAAACAAATCATTATTTGAGCATGGCCATGCTTTTATAATCTCACTCAATCAAGAGGCCAATAATATCTCTCCTAATTATAGGAGGGTTAAATCCTTTATCTATCATTCATATTTCTCATACGACTCATGATATACCCGATGTCCACTTTTATCATCACCCGATCAAAAGTAACTTTTAATGTAGTCAAAGTATATTAATCCTCGTATAGAAATATAATGATTTCAAGTCAAAGGATCGTTACACCATTATCACTGTGAGTCTTTCTTATGACTTTATTAAACATGAAGAATCTCACTGTGGGTCTGTCCAGTACCATGTACTCTCACATGTACCTATGTATTGACTTCAGTATCCCCATACTTATAACCAATGAGATGTGGTTATCTTGTCAAACAACATACTAGTCTATCTATGTATTATTATTGTCCTATATAATAATACTCGACTAGGGACCTTTAAGAATATGATATATTATATAATCTCAAGTTCAAGTCATGTACTTAAACTATACAATTTGTATCATGATTCTAAGGACATTTATTATGCTAACAAAATATCGCAGTAATTAAGGTCATAATAAATACATTTATTGAATGATCAACTGACATAAAGATAAAAGAATAATGTATTGCCTCTAGGGCACCTACACTAACAGATCCAACCATACGGATGTTAGGAAATATTAATTTTTTTCATATAAAAAAATTATTAACAAATATGAAATTCATCTTGCGTGTCAAGATTAGAAAAATCTAGTAAAAGTACCACTTCCAACGACACTCGTTCCTGATTTATAAGATAAATTTTTTAAAATGATTTTTTCGATGATTGAACCGTGCGAATATTAAGATATATCAATGTTAGTCATATGAAAAAGTTATTAACAAATTTGAAATTCATCTTGCATGTCAGGATTAGAAAAACCTAGTAAAAGTACCACTCCCGACAACGAGACTCGTTCCTGATTTACAATATTATTTTTTAAAATGATTTTTTCGATGATCCAACCGTACGAATGTTAAGATATATCAATTTTAGTCAAATGAAAAAATTATTAAAAATTTGAAATTCATCTTGCATTTCAGGATTAGAAAAATCTAGTAAAAGTACCAATCCTAACAACAAGGCTCATTCCCGATTTACAAGATTAATTTTTAAAATGATTTTTTCGAAGATCCAATCGTGCGGATTTTAAGATATATCAATTTTAGATATATGAAAAAATTATTAACAAATTTGAAATTCATCTTGCATGTCAGGATTAGAAAAACCTAGTAAAAGCAGCACTCCCAACAACGAGACTCGTTCCCGATTTACAAGATTAATTTTACAAATGATTTTGTCGATGATCCAACCATACGGATGTTAGGAAATATTAATTTTTGTCATATAAAAAAATTATTAACAAATTTGAAATTCATCTTGCGTGTGAGGATTAGAAAAATCTAGTAAAAGTACCACTTCCAACGAGACTCGTTCCCGATTTATAAGATAAATTTTTAAAATGATTTTTTCGATGATCGAACCGTACGAATATTAAGATATATCAATTTTAGTCAAATGAAAAAATTATTAACCAATATGAAATTCATCTTGCATGTGAGGATTAGAAAAACCTAGTAAAAGTACCACTCCCGACAACGAGACTCTTTCCTGATTTACAAGATTAATTTTTAAAATGATTTTTTCTATGATCCAACCGTACGAATGTTAAGATATATCAATTTTAGTCAAATGAAAAAATTATAAAAAAATTTGAAATTCATCTTGTATGCCATGATTAGAAAAATCAAGTAAAAGTACCAATCCCGACAACAAGACTCATTCCCGATTTGCAAGATTAATTTTTAAAATGATATTTTCGAAGATCCAACCGTGCGGATTCTAAGATATATCAATTTTAGAGATGTGAAAAAATTATTGAAAATTTTGAAATTAATCTTGCATGTCAGGATTTTAAAAATCTAGTAAAATTATCACTCCCAACAACGAGACTCGTTCCCGATTTACAAGATTAATTTTTCAAATGATTTTGTCGACGATCCAACCGTACGGATGTTAGGAAATATTAATTTTTGTCATATAAAAAAATTATTAACAAATTTGAAATTCATCTTCGTGTCAGGATTAGAAAAATCTAGTAAAAGTACCACTCCCGACAACGAGACTCGTTCCCGGTTTACAAAATTAATTTTTAAATGATTTTGTCGACGATCCAACCATACAGATGTTGGGAAATACCAATTTTAGTCATATAAAAAAATTATTAACAAATTTGAAATTCATCTTGCATGTCAGGATTAGAAAAATCTAGTAAAAGTACCACTCCCGAAAACGAGACTCGTTCCCAATTTACAATATTAATTTTTAAAATAGTTTTTTGATGTTCAACCGTACGAATGTTAGGATATATCAATTTTAGTCATATGAAAAAATTATTAACAAATTTGAAATTCATCATGCATGTCAGGATTAGAAAAACCTAGTAAAAGTACCATTCCCGACAACGAGACTCGTTCCTGATTTATAAGATTAATTTTTAAAATAATTTTTTCGATGATCCAACCGTACGGATGTTAAGATATATCAATTTTAATCGTATAAAAAATTTATTAAAAATTTGAAATTCATCTTGAATGTCAGGAAAAACCTAGTAAAAGTACCACTCCCGACAACGAGACTCGTTCCTGATTTACAAGATTAATTTTTAAAATGATTTTTTCGATGATCCAACCGTACGAATATTAAGATATATCAATTTTAGTCAAATGAAAAAATTATTAAAAAATTTGAAATTCATCTTGCATGTCAGGATTAGAAAAATCTAGTAAAAGTACCACTTTCGACAAC
Source organism: Apium graveolens (assembly GCF_009905375.1). Lineage (NCBI taxonomy): Eukaryota > Viridiplantae > Streptophyta > Magnoliopsida > Apiales > Apiaceae > Apium > Apium graveolens. The sequence goes on along the minus strand of NC_133649.1, from coordinate 26,663,961 downwards.
AAGACTCATTCCCGATTTACAATATTAATTTTTAAAATGATTTTTTCAAAGATCCAACCGTGCGGATTTTAAGATATATCAATTTTAGAGATGTGAAAAAATTATTAAAAAATTTGAAATTGATCTTGCATGTCAGGATTTGAAAAATCTAGTAAAAGTACCACTCCCAACAACGAGACTCGTTCCCGATTTACCAGATTAATTTTTGAAATGATTTTATCGACGATCCAACCGTACGGATGTTAGGAAATATTAATTTTTGTCATATAAAAAAATTATTAACAAATTTGAAATTCATCTTGCGTGTCAGGATTAGAAAAATCTAGTAAAAGTACCACTCCCGACAACGAGACTCGTCGCCGATTTACAAGGTTAATTTTTAAAATGATTTTTTCGAAGATCCAACCATGCGGATTTTAAGATATATCAATTTTAGAGATGTGAAAAAATTATTAAAAAATTTGAAATTGATCTTGCATGTCAGGATTTGAAAAATCTAGTAAAAGTACCACTCCCAACAACAAGACTCGTTCCCGATTTACAAGATTAATTTTTCAAATTAATTTTTCGACGATCCAACCATACGAATTTTAGGATATGTCAATTTAGTCATATGAAAAATTTATTAAAAAATTTGAAATTTATCTTGCATGTTAGGATTAGAAAATCTAGTAAAAGTACCACTCCCGACAACGAGACTCGTTCCCAATTTACAAAATTAATTTTAAATGATTTTGTCGACGATCCAACCATACAGATGTTAGGAAATACCAATTTTAGTCATATAAAAAAATTATTAACAAATTTGAAATTCATCATGCATGTCAGGATTAGAAAAACCTAGTAAAAGTACCATTCCCGACAACGAGACTCGTTCCTGATTTATAAGATTAATTTTTAAAATAATTTTTTCGATGATCCAACCATACAGATGTTAAGATATATCAATTTTAATCGTATAAAAAATTTATTAAAAAATTTGAAATTCATCTTGCATGTCAGGATTAGAAAAACCTAGTAAAAGTACCACTCCCGACAACGAGACTCGTTCTTGATTTACAAGATTAATTTTTAAATTGATTTTTTCAATGATCCAACCGTACGAATATTAAGATACATCAATTTTAGTCAAATGAAAAAATTATTAAAAAATTTGAAATTCATCTTGCATGTCAGGATTAGAAAAATCTAGTAAAAGTACCACTCTCGACAACAAGACTCATTCCCGATTTATAATATTAATTTTTAAAATGATTTTTTCAAAGATCCAACCGTGCGGAATTTAAGATATATCAATTTTAGAGATGAGAAAAAATTATTAAAAAATTTGAAATTGATCTTGCATGTCAGGATTTGAAAAATCTAGTAAAAGTACCACTCCCAACAACGAGACTCGTTCCCGATTTACCAGATTAATTTTTGAAATGATTTTATCGACGATCCAACCGTACGGATGTTAGGAAATATTAATTTTTGTCATATAAAAAAATTATTAACAAATTTGAATTTCATCTTGCGTTTCAGGATTAGAAAAATCTAGTAAAAGTACCACTCCCGACAACGGCACTCGTTCCTGATTTACAACTTTAATTTTTGAAATGATTTTTTCGATGATCCAACCGTACGAATTTTAGGATATGTCAATTTAGTCATATGAAAAATTTATTAAAAAATTTGAAATTTATCTTGCATGTGAGGATTAGAAAATCTAGTAAAAGTACCACTCCCGACAACGAGACTCGTTCCCGATTTACAAAATTAATTTTTAAATAATTTTGTCGAAGATCCAACCATACAGATGTTAGGAAATACCAATTTTAGTCATATAAAAAAATTATTAAAAAATTTGAAATTCATCTTGCATGTCAGGATTAGAAAAATCTAGTAAAAGTACCACTCCGGACAACAAGACTCATTCCCGATTTACAAGATTAATTTTGTAAACGATATTCAACCGTGCGGATTTTAAGATATATCTATTTTAGATAGGTGAAAAAATTATTAAAAAATATGAAATTGATCTTGCATGTCAGGATTTGAAAAATCTAGTAAAAGTACCACTCCCAATAACGAGACTCATTCCCGATTTACAAAATTTATTTTTTAAATAATTTTGTCAACGATCCGAACGTATGGATGTTAGGAAATAATAATTTTTGTCATATAAAAAATTATTAACAAATTTGAAATTCAACTTGCATGTCAGGATTAGAAAAATCCAGTAAAAGTACCACTCCCGACAACGAGACTCGTTCCTGATTTATAAGATTAATTTTTAAAATGATTTTTTCGATAATCCAACCGTACGAATGGTAGGATATATCAATTTTAGTCATATGAAAAAATTATTAACAAATTGCAAATTCATCTTGCATGTCAGGATTAGAAAAACCTAGTAAAAGCAGCACTCCCGACAACGAGACTCGTTCCTGATTTTCAAGATTAATTTTTAAAATGATTTTTTCGAAGATCCAACCATGCGGATTTTAAGATATATCAATTTTAGAGATGTGAAAAAATTATTAAAAATATTGAAATTGTTCTTGCATGTCAGGATTTGAGAAATCTAGTAAAAGTACCACTCCCAACAACGAGACTCATTCCCGATTTACAAGATTAATTTTACAAATGATTTTGTCGACGATCCAACCGTATGGATTTTAGGAAATATTAATTTTTGTCATATAAAAAAATTTTTAACAAATTTGAAATTCATCTTGCGTGTGAGGATTAGAAAAATCTAGAAAAAGTACCACTTCCAACGATACTCGTTCCCGATTTATAAAATAAATTTTTAAAATGATTTTTTCGATGATCGAACCTTATGAATATTAAGATATATCAATTTTACTCATATGAAAAAATTGTTAACAAATTTGAAATTCATCTAGCATGTGGGGATTAGAAAAACCTAGTAAAAGTACCACTCCCGACAACGAGACTTGTTCCTGATTTACAAGATTAATTTTTAAAATGATTTTTTCTATGATCCAACCGTACGAATGTTAAGATATATCAATTTTAGTCAAATGAAAAAATTATAAAAAAATTTGAAATTCATCTTGCATGTCTGGATTAGAAAAATCAAGTAAAAGTACCAATCCTGACAACAAGACTCATTCCCGATTTACAAGATTAATTTTTAAATTGATATTTTTAAAGATCCAACCGTGTGGATTTTAAGATATATCAAATTTAGAGATGTGAAAAATTATTAAAAAATTTGAAATTAATCATGCATATCAGGATTTGAAAAATCTAGTAAAATTATCAATCCCAACAACGAGACTCGTTCCCGATTTACAACATTAATTTTTAAAATAATTTTTTTGATGATCCAACCGTACGAATGTTAGGATATATCAATTTTAGTCATATGAAAAAATTATTAACAAATTTGAAATTCATCTTGCATGTCGATTAGAAAAACCTAGTAAAAGCAGCACTCCCGAAAACGAGACTCGTTCCTGATTTACAAGACTAATTTCTAAAATGATTTTTTCGATGATCCAACCATACGAATGTTAGGATATATCAATTTTAGTCATATGAAAAAAATATTAACAAATTTGAAATTCATCTTGCATGTGAGGATTATAAAATCCTAGTAAAAGTAGCACTCCCGACAACGAGACTCGTCCCCGATTTACAAGATTAATTTTTAAAATGATTTTTTCGAAGATCTAACCATGCGGATTTTAAGATATATCAATTTTAGAGATATGAAAAAATTATTAAAAAAATTGAAATTGATCTTGCATGTCAGGATTTGAAAAATCTAGTAAAAGTACCACTCCCAACAACGAGACTCGTTCCCGATTTACCAGATTAATTTTTGAAATGATTTTATCGACGATCCAACCGTACGGATGTTAGGAAATATTAATTTTTGTCATATAAAAAAATTATTAACAAATTTGAAATTCATCTTGCGTGTCAGGATTAGAAAAATCTAGTAAAAGTACCACTCCCAACAACGAGACTCGTTCCCGATTTACCAGATTAATTTTTGAAATGATTTTTTCGATGATCCAACCGTACGAATTTTAGGATATGTCAATTTAGTCATATGAAAAATTTATTAAAAATTTGAAATTTATCTTGCATGTGAGGATTAGAAAATCTAGTAAAAGTACCACTCCCGACAACGAGACTCGTTCCCGATTTACAAAATTAATTTTTAAATAATTTTGTCGACGATCCAACCATACAGATGTTAGGAAATACCAATTTTAGTCATATAAAAAAATTATTAACAACTTTGAAATTCATCTTGCATGTCAGGATTAGAAAAATCTAGTAAAAGTACCACTCCGGACAACAAGACTCATTCCCGATTTACAAGATTAATTTTGTAAATGATATTCAACCGTGCGGATTTTAAGATATATCTATTTTAGATAGGTGAAAAAATTATTAAAAAATTTGAAATTGATCTTGCATGTCAGGATTTGAAAAATCTAGTAAAAGTACCACTCCCAACAACGAGACTCATTCCCGATTTACAAAATTTATTTTTTAAATAAATTTGTCGACGATCCGAACGTATGGATGTTAGGAAATAATAATTTTTGTCATATGAAAAATTATTAACAAATTTGAAATTCATCTTGCATGTCAGGATTAGAAAAATCCAGTAAAAGTACCACTCCCGACAAAAAGGCTCGTTCCTGATTTACAACATTAATTTTTAAATTGATTTTTTCGATGATCCAACCGTACGAATGTTAGGATATATCATTTTTAGTCATATGAAAAAATTATTAACAAATTTGAAATTCATCTTGCATGTCAGGATTAGAAAAACCTAGTAAAAGCAGCACTCCCGACAACGAGACTCGTTCCTGATTTACAAGATTAATTTTTAAAATGATTTTTTCGATGATCCAACCGTACGAATGGTAGGATATATCAATTTTAGTCATATGAAAAAATTATTAACAAATTTCAAATTCATCTTCATGTCAGGATTAGAAAAACCTAGTAAAAGCAGCACTCCCGACAACGAGACTCGTTCCTGATTTACAAGATTAATTTTTAAAATGATTTTTTCGAAGATCTAACCGTGCGGATTTTAAGATATATCAATTTTAGAGATGTGAAAAAATTATTAAAAATATTGAAATTGTTCTTGCATGTCAGGATTTGAGAAATCTAGTAAAAGTACCACTCCCAACAACGAGACTCATTCCCGATTTACAAGATTATTTTACAAATGATTTTGTCGATGATCCAACCGTATGGATTTTAGGAAATATTAATTTTTGTCATATAAAAAAATTATTAACAAATTTGAAATTCATCTTGCGTGTGAGGATTAGAAAAATCTAGTAAAAGTACCACTTCCAACGATACTCGTTCCCGATTTATAAAATAAATTTTTAAAATGATTTTTTCGATGATCGAACCGTACGAATATTAAGATATATCAATTTTACTCATATGAAATTTTTTTTAACAAATTTGAAATTCATCTTGCATGTGGGGATTAGAAAAACCTTGTAAAAGTACCACTCCCGACAACGAGACTTGTTCCTGATTTACAAGATTAATTTTTAAAATGATTTTTTCTATGATCCAACCGTACGAATGTTAAGATATATCAATTTTAGTCAAATGAAAAAATTATAAAAAAATTTGAAATTCATCTTGCATGTCAGGATTAGAAAAATCAAGTAAAAGTACCAATCCTGACAACAAGACTCATTCCCGATTTACAAGATTAATTTTTAAATTGATATTTTCAAAGATCCAACCGTGTGGATTTTAAGATATATCAAATTTAGAGATGTGAAAAAATTATTAAAAAATTTGAAATTAATCTTGCATATCAGGATTTGAAAAATCTAGTAAAATTATCAATCCCAACAACGAGACTCGTTCCCGATTTACAACATTAATTTTTAAAATAATTTTTTTGATGATCCAACCGTACGAATGTTAGGATATATCAATTTTAGTCATATGAAAAAATTATTAACAAATTTGAAATTCATCTTGCATGTCGATTAGAAAAACCTAGTAAAAGCAGCACTCCCGAAAACGAGACTCGTTCCTGATTTACAAGACTAATTTCTAAAATGATTTTTTCGATGATCCAACCGTACGAATGTTAGGATATATCAATTTTAGTCATATGAAAAAAATATTAACAAATTTGAAATTCATCTTGCATGTGAGGATTAAAAAATCCTAGTAAAAGTAGCACTCCCGACAACGAGACTCGTCCCCGATTTACAAGATTAATTTTTAAAATGATTTTTTCGAAGATCTAACCATGCGGATTTTAAGATATATCAATTTTAGAGATATGAAAAAATTATTAAAAAAATTGAAATTGATCTTGCATGTCAGGATTTGAAAAATCTAGCAAAAGTACCACTCCCAACAACGAGACTCGTTCCCGATTTACCAGATTAATTTTTGAAATGATTTTATCGACGATCCAACCGTACGGATGTTAGGAAATATTAATTTTTGTCATATAAAAAAATTATTAACAAATTTGAAATTCATCTTGCGTGTCAGGATTAGAAAAATCTAGTAAAAGTACCACTCCCAACAACGAGACTCGTTCCCGATTTACCAGATTAATTTTTGAAATGATTTTTTCGATGATCCAACCGTACGAATTTTAGGATATGTCAATTTAGTCATATGAAAAATTTATTAAAAAATTTGAAATTTATCTTGCATGTGAGGATTAGAAAATCTAGTAAAAGTACCACTCCCGACAACGAGACTCGTTCCCGATTTACAAAATTAATTTTTAAATAATTTTGTCGACGATCCAACCATACAGATGTTAGGAAATACCAATTTTAGTCATATAAAAAAATTATTAACAAATTTGAAATTCATCTTGCATGTCAGGATTAGAAAAATCTAGTAAAAGTACCACTCCGGACAACAAGACTCATTCCCGATTTACAAGATTAATTTTGTAAATGATATTCAACCGTGCAGATTTTAAGATATATCTATTTTAGATAGGTGAAAAAATTATTAAAAAATTTGAAATTGATCTTGCATGTCAGGATTTGAAAAATCTAGTAAAAGTACCACTCCCAACAACGAGACTCATTCCCGATTTACAAAATTTATTTTTTAAATAATTTTGTCGACCATCCGAACGTATGGATGTTAGGAAATAATAATTTTTGTCATATAAAAAATTATTAACAAATTTGAAATTCATCTTGCATGTCAGGATTAGAAAAATCCAGTAAAAGTACCACTCCCGACAAAAAGGCTCGTTCCTGATTTATAACATTAATTTTTAAATTGATTTTTTCGATGATCCAACCGTACGAATGTTAGGATATATCATTTTTAGTCATATGAAAAAATTATTAACAAATTTGAAATTCATCTTGTATGTCAGGATTAGAAAAACCTAGTAAAAGCAGCACTCCCGACAACGAGACTCGTTCCTGATTTACAAGATTAATTTTTAAAATGATTTTTTTGATGATCCAACCGTACGAATGGTAGGATATATCAATTTTAGTCATATGAAAAAATTATTAACAAATTTCAAATTCATCTTGCATGTCAGGATTAGAAAAACCTAGTAAAAGCAGCACTCCCGACAACGAGACTCGTTCCTGATTTACAAGATTAATTTTTAAAATGATTTTTTCAAAGATCTAACCGTGCGGATTTTAAGATATATCAATTTTAGAGATGTGAAAAAATTATTAAAAATATTGAAATTGTTCTTGCATGTCAGGATTTGAGAAATCTAGTAAAAGTACCACTCCCAACAACGAGACTCATTCCCGATTTACAAGATTAATTTTACAAATGATTTTGTCGACGATCCAACCGTATGGATTTTAGGAAATATTAATTTTTGTCATATAAAAAAATTATTAACAAATTTGAAATTCATCTTGCGTGTGAGGATTAGAAAAATCTAGTAAAAGTACCACTTCCAACGATACTCGTTCCCGATTTATAAAATAAATTTTTAAAATGATTTTTTCGATGATCGAACCGTACGAATATTAAGATATATCAATTTTACTCATATGAAGAAATTGTTAACAAATTTGAAATTCATCTTGCATGTGGGGATTAGAAAAACCTAGTAAAAGTACCACTCCCGACAACGAGACTTGTTCCTGATTTACAAGATTAATTTTTAAAATGATTTTTTCTATGATCCAACCGTACGACTGTTAAGATATATCAATTTTAGTCAAATGAAAAAATTATAAAAAAATTTGAAATTCATCTTGCATGTCAGGATTAGAAAAATCAAATAAAAGTACCAATCCTGACAACAAGACTCATTCCCGATTTACAAGATTAATTTTTAAATTGATATTTTCAAAGATCCAACCGTGTGGATTTTAAGATATATCAAATTTAGAGATGTGAAAAAATTATTAAAAAATTTGAAATTAATCTTGCATATCAGGATTTGAAAAATCTAGTAAAATTATCAATCCCAACAACGAGACTCGTTCCCGATTTACAACATTAATTTTTAAAATAATTTTTTTGATGATCCAACCGTACGAATGTTAGGATATATCAATTTTAGTCATATGAAAAAATTATTAACAAATTTGAAATTCATCTTGCATGTCGATTAGAAAAACCTAGTAAAAGCAGCACTCCCGAAAACGAGACTCGTTCCTGATTTACAAGACTAATTTCTAAAATGATTTTTTCGATGATCCAACCGTACGAATGTTAGGATATATCAATTTTAGTCATATGAAAAAAATATTAACAAATTTGAAATTCATCTTGCATGTGAGGATTAAAAAATCCTAGTAAAAGTAGCACTCCCGACAACGAGACTCGTCCCCGATTTACAAGATTAATTTTTAAAATGATTTTTTCGAAGATCTAACCATGCGGATTTTAAGATATATCAATTTTAGAGATATGAAAAAATTATTAAAAAAATTGAAATTGATCTTGCATGTCAGGATTTGAAAAATCTAGCAAAAGTACCACTCCCAACAACGAGACTCGTTCCCGATTTACCAGATTAATTTTTGAAATGATTTTATCGACGATCCAACCGTACGGATGTTAGGAAATATTAATTTTTGTCATATAAAAAAATTATTAACAAATTTGAAATTCATCTTGCGTGTCAGGATTAGAAAAATCTAGTAAAAGTACCACTCCCAACAACGAGACTCGTTCCCGATTTACCAGATTAATTTTTGAAATGATTTTTTCGATGATCCAACCGTACGAATTTTAGGATATGTCAATTTAGTCATATGAAAAATTTATTAAAAAATTTGAAATTTATCTTGCATGTGAGGATTAGAAAATCTAGTAAAAGTACCACTCCCGACAACGAGACTCGTTCCCGATTTACAAAATTAATTTTTAAATAATTTTGTCGACGATCCAACCATACAGATGTTAGGAAATACCAATTTTAGTCATATAAAAAAATTATTAACAAATTTGAAATTCATCTTGCATGTCAGGATTAGAAAAATCTAGTAAAAGTACCACTCCGGACAACAAGACTCATTCCCGATTTACAAGATTAATTTTGTAAATGATATTCAACCGTGCAGATTTTAAGATATATCTATTTTAGATAGGTGAAAAAATTATTAAAAAATTTGAAATTGATCTTGCATGTCAGGATTTGAAAAATCTAGTAAAAGTACCACTCCCAACAACGAGACTCATTCCCGATTTACAAAATTTATTTTTTAAATAATTTTGTCGACGATCCGAACGTATGGATGTTAGGAAATAATAATTTTTGTCATATAAAAAATTATTAACAAATTTGAAATTCATCTTGCATGTCAGGATTAGAAAAATCCAGTAAAAGTACCACTCCCGACAAAAAGGCTCGTTCCTGATTTATAACATTAATTTTTAAATTGATTTTTTCGATGATCCAACCGTACGAATGTTAGGATATATCATTTTTAGTCATATGAAAAAATTATTAACAAATTTGAAATTCATCTTGTATGTCAGGATTAGAAAAACCTAGTAAAAGCAGCACTCCCGACAACGAGACTCGTTCCTGATTTACAAGATTAATTTTTAAAATGATTTTTTTGATGATCCAACCGTACGAATGGTAGGATATATCAATTTTAGTCATATGAAAAAATTATTAACAAATTTCAAATTCATCTTGCATGTCAGGATTAGAAAAACCTAGTAAAAGCAGCACTCCCGACAACGAGACTCGTTCCTGATTTACAAGATTAATTTTTAAAATGATTTTTTCAAAGATCTAACCGTGCGGATTTTAAGATATATCAATTTTAGAGATGTGAAAAAATTATTAAAAATATTGAAATTGTTCTTGCATGTCAGGATTTGAGAAATCTAGTAAAAGTACCACTCCCAACAACGAGACTCATTCCCGATTTACAAGATTAATTTTACAAATGATTTTGTCGACGATCCAACCGTATGGATTTTAGGAAATATTAATTTTTGTCATATAAAAAAATTATTAACAAATTTGAAATTCATCTTGCGTGTGAGGATTAGAAAAATCTAGTAAAAGTAAAACTTCCAACGATACTCGTTCCCGATTTATAAAATAAATTTTTAAAATGATTTTTTCGATGATCGAACCGTACGAATATTAAGATATATCAATTTTACTCATATGAAGAAATTGTTAACAAATTTGAAATTCATCTTGCATGTGGGGATTAGAAAAACCTAGTAAAAGTACCACTCCCGACAACGAGACTTGTTCCTGATTTACAAGATTAATTTTTAAAATGATTTTTTCTATGATCCAACCGTACGACTGTTAAGATATATCAATTTTAGTCAAATGAAAAAATTATAAAAAAATTTGAAATTCATCTTGCATGTCAGGATTAGAAAAATCAAATAAAAGTACCAATCCTGACAACAAGACACATTCCCGATTTACAAGATTAATTTTTAAATTGATATTTTTGAAGATCCAACCGTGTGGATTTTAAGATATATCAAATTTAGAGATGTGAAAAAATTATTAAAAAATTTGAAATTAATCTTGCATATCAGGATTTGAAAAATCTAGTAAAATTATCAATCCCAACAACGAGACTCATTCCCGATTTACAACATTAATTTTTAAAATAATTTTTTTGATGATCCAACCGTACGAATGTTAGGATATATCAATTTTAGTCATATGAAAAAATTATTAACAAATTTGAAATTCATCTTGCATGTCGATTAGAAAAACCTAGTAAAAGCAGCACTCCCGAAAACGAGACTCATTCCTGATTTACAAGATTAATTTCTAAAATGATTTTTTCGATGATCCAACCGTACGAATGTTAGGATATATCAATTTTAGTCATATGAAAAAACTATTAACAAATTTGAAATTCATCTTGCATGTGAGGATTAGAAAATCCTAGTAAAAGTAGCACTCCCGACAACGAGACTCGTCCCCGATTTACAAGATTAATTTTTAAAATGATTTTTTCGAAGATCTAACCATGCGGATTTTAAGATATATCAATTTTAGAGATGTGAAAAAATTATTAAAAAAATTGAAATTGATCTTGCATGTCAGGATTTGAAAAATCTAGTAAAAGTACCACTCCCAACAACGAGACTCGTTCCCGATTTACCAGATTAATTTTTGAAATGATTTTATCGACGATCCAACAGTACGGATGTTAGGAAATATTAATTTTTGTCATATAAAAAAATTATTAACAAATTTGAAATTCATCTTGCGTGTCAGGATTAGAAAAATCTAGTAAAAGTACCACTCCCGACAACGACACTCGTTCCTGATTTACAACATTAATTTTTGAAATGATTTTTTCGATGATCCAACCGTACGAATTTTAGGATATGTCAATTTAGTCATATGAAAAATTTATTAAAAAATTTGAAATTTATCTTGCATGTGAGGATTAGAAAATCTAGTAAAAGTACCACTCCCGACAACGAGACTCGTTCCCGATTTACAAAATTAATTTTTAAATAATTTTGTCGACGATCCAACCATACAGATGTTAGGAAATACCAATTTTAGTCATATAAAAAAATTATTAACAAATTTGAAATTCATCTTGCATGTCAGGATTAGAAAAATCTAGTAAAAGTACCACTCCGGACAACAAGACTCATTCCCGATTTACAAGATTAATTTTGTAAATGATATTCAACCATGCGGATTTTAAGATATATCTATTTTAGATAGGTCAAAAAATTATTAAAAAATTTGAAATTGATCTTGCATGTCAGGATTTGAAAAATCTAGTAAAAGTACCACTCCCAACAACGAGACTCATTCCCGATTTACAAAATTTATTTTTTAAATAATTTTGTCGACGATCCGAACGTATGGATGTTAGGAAATAATAATTTTTATCATATAAAAAATTATTAACAAATTTGAAATTCATCTTGTATGTTAGGATTAGAAAAATCCAGTAAAAGTACCACTCCCGACAAAAAGGCTCGTTCCTGATTTACAACATTAATTTTTAAATTGATTTTTTCGATGATCCAACCGTACGAATGTTAGGATATATCATTTTTAGTCATATGAAAAAATTATTAACAAATTTGAAATTCATCTTGCATGTCAGGATTAGAAAAACCTAGTAAAAGCAGCACTTCCGACAACGAGACTCGTTCCTGATTTACAAGATTAATTTTTAAAATGATTTTTTCGAAGATCTAACCGTGCGGATTTTAAGATATATCAATTTTAGAGATGTGAAAAAATTATTAAAAATATTGAAATTGTTCTTGCATGTCAGGATTTGAGAAATCTAGTAAAAGTACCACTCCCAACAACGAGACTCATTCCCGATTTACAAGATTAATTTTACAAATGATTTTGTCGACGATCCAACCGTATGGATTTTAGGAAATATTAATTTTTGTCATATAAAAAAATTATTAACAAATTTGAAATTCATCTTGCGTGTGAGGATTAGAAAAATCAAGTAAAAGTACCACTTCCAACGATACTCGTTCCCGATTTATAAAATAAATTTTTAAAATGATTTTTTCGATGATCGAACCGTACGAATATTAAGATATATCAATTTTACTCATATGAAAAAATTGTTAACAAATTTGAAATTCATCTTGCATGTGGGGATTAGAAAAACCTAGTAAAAGTACCACTCCCGACAACGAGACTTGTTCCTGATTTACAAGATTAATTTTTAAAATGATTTTTTCTATGATCCAACCGTACGAATGTTAAGATATATCAATTTTAGTCAAATGAAAAAATTATAAAAAAATTTGAAATTTATCTTGTATGTCAGGATTAGAAAAATCAAGTAAAAGTACCAATCCTGACAACAAGACTCATTCCCGATTTACAAGATTAATTTTTAAATTGATATTTTTGAAGATCCAACCGTGTGGATTTTAAGATATATCAAATTTAGAGATGTGAAAAAATTATTAAAAAATTTGAAATTAATCTTGCATATCAGGATTTGAAAAATCTAGTAAAATTATCAATCTCAACAACGAGACTCGTACCCGATTTACAAAATTCATTTTTCAAATGATTTTGTCGACGATCCAACCGTACGGATGTTAGGAAATATTAATTTTTGTCATATGAAAAAATTATTAACAAATTTAAAATTCATCTTGCATGTCAGGATTAGAAAAATCTAGTAAAAGTACCACTCTCGACAACGAGACTCGTTCCCGATTTACAACATTAATTTTTAAAATAATTTTTTTGATGATCCAACCGTACGAATGTTAGGATATATCAATTTTAGTCATATGAAAAAATATTAACAAATTTGAAATTCATCTTGCATGTGAGGATTAGAAAATCCTAGTAAAAGTAGCACTCCCGACAACGAGACTCGTCCCCGATTTACAAGATTAATTTTTAAAATGATTTTTTCGAAGATCTAACCATGCGGATTTTAAGATATATCAATTTTAGAGATGTGAAAAAATTATTAAAAAATTTGAAATTGATCTTGCATGTCAGGATTTGAAAAATCTAGTAAAAGTACCACTCCCAACAACAAGACTCTTTCCCGATTTACAAGATTAATTTTTCAAATTAATTTTTTGACGATCCAACCGTACGGATGTTAGGAAATATTAATTTTTTTCATATAAAAAATTATTAACAAATATGAAATTCATCTTGCGTGTCGGGATTAGAAAAATCTAGTAAAACTACCACTTCCAACGACACTCGTTCCTGATTTATAAGATAAATTTTTTAAATGATTTTTTCGATGATTGAACCGTGCGAATATTAAGATATATCAATGTTAGTCATATGAAAAAGTTATTAACAAATTTGAAATTCATCTTGCATGTCAGGATTAGAAAAACCTAGAAATAGTACCACTCCCGACAACGAGACTCGTTCCTGATTTACAATATTAATTTTTTTAAATGATTTTTTCGATGATCCAACCATACGAATGTTAAGATATATCAATTTTAGTTAAATGAAAAAATTATTAAAAAATTTGTAATTTATCTTGCATTTCAGGATTAGAAAAATCTAGTAAAAGTACCACTCCTGACAACAAGGCTCGTTCCCGATTTACAAGATTAATTTTTAAAATTATTTTTTTGAAGATCCAACCGTGCGGATTTTAAGATATATCAATTTTAGAGATTTGAAAAAATTATTAAAAAATTTGAAATTGATCTTGCATGTCATGATTTGAAAAATCTAGTAAAAGTACCACTCCCAATAACGAGACTCGTTCCCGATTTCTAAGATTAATTTATCAAATGATTTTGTCGACGATCCCACCGTACGGAGGTTAGGAAATATTAATTTTTGTCATATAAAAAAATTATTAACAAATTTGAAATTCATCTTGCGTGTCATTATTTGGAAAATCTAGTAAAAGTACCACTCCGGACAACGAGACTCGTTCCCGATTTATAACATTAATTTTTAAAATAATTTTTTCGATGATCAAACCGTACGAATTTTAAGATATATCAATTTTAGACATGTGAAAAAAATATTAAAAAAATTGAAATTCATCTTGTATGTCAGGATTAGAAAATCTAGTAAAAGTACCACTCCCGACAACGAGACTCGTTCCGGATTTAAAAAATTAATTTTTAAATGATTTTGTCGACGATCCAACCATACAGACGTTAGGAAATACCAATTTTAGTCATATAAAAAAATTATTAACAAATTTAAAATTCATCTTGCATGTCAGGATTAGAAAAATCTTGTAAGAGTATCAATCCCGACGACGAGACTCGTTCCCAATTTACAACATTAATTTTTAAAATGATGTTTTTGATGATCCAACCGTACGGATGTTAGGATATATTAATTTTATTCATATGAATAAAATATTATAAAATTTGAAATTCATCTTACATGTCAGGATTAGAAAAATCTAGTAAAAGTACCACTCCCGAAAACAAGACTAGTTCCTGATTTACAAGATTAATTTAGTAAATGATATTTTTGAATATCCAACCGTGCGGATTTTAAGATAAATCTATTATAGACATGTGAAAAAATTATTAAAAAAATTGAAATTGATCTTGCGTGTCAGGATTTGAAAAATCTAGTAAAAGTATCACTTCCAACAACGAGACTCGTTCCCGATTTACAAGATTAATTTTTCAAATGATTTTATCGACGATCCAAACGTACGGATGTTAAGAAATATTAATTTTTGTCATATAAAAAAATTATTAACAAATTTGAAATTCATCTTGCATGTCAGGATTAGAAAAATCTAGTAAAAGTACCACTCTCGACAACGAGACTCGTTCCCGATTTACAACATTAATTTTTAAAATAATTTTTTCGATGATCCAACCGTACGAATGTTAGGATATATCAATTTTAGTCATATGAAAAAATTATTAACAAATTTGAAATTCATCTTGCATGTCAGGATTAGAAAAACCTAGTAAAAGCAACACTCCCGACAACGAGACTCGTTCCTGATTCACAAGATTAATTTTTAAAATAATTTTTTCGATGATCCAACCGTACGGATGTTAGGATATATCAATTTTAGTCATATGAAAAATTATTAACAAATTTGAAATTCATCTTGCATGTCAGGATTAGAAAAACCTAGAAAAAGTAGCACTCCCGACAACGAGACTCGTTCCTGATTTACAAGATTAATTTTTAAAATGATTTTTCCGAAGATCCAACCGTGCGTATTTTAAGATATATCATTTTTAGAGATGTGAAAAAATTATTAAAAAATTTGAAATTGATCTTGCATGTCAGAATTTGAAAAATCTAGTAAAAGTACCACTCCCAACAACGAGACTCGTTCCCGATTTACAAGAATAATTTTTCAAATGAATTTGTCGACGATCCAACCGTACGGATGTTAGGAAATATTAATTTTTTTCATATAAAAAAATTATTAACAAATATGAAATTCATCTTGCGTGTCAGGATTAGAAAAATCTAGTAAAAGTACCACTTCCAACGAGACTCGTTCCCAATTTATAAGATAAATTTTTTAAATAATTTTTTCGATGATCGAACCGTACGAATATTAAGATATATCAATTTTAGTCATATGAAAAAATTATTAACAAATTTGAAATTCATCTTGCATGTGAGAGTTAGAAAAACCTAGTAAAAGTACCACTCCCGACAACGAGACTCGTTCCTGATTTACAATATTAATTTTTAAAATGATTTTTTCGATGAACCAACCGTACGAATGTTAAGATATATCAATTTTAGTCAAATGAAAAAATTATTAAAAAATTTGAAATTCATTTTGCATGTCAGGATTGGAAAAATCTAGTAAAAGTACCACTCCCGACAACAAGACTCGTTCCCGATTTACAAGATTAATTTTTAAAATGATTTTTTTGAAGATCCAACCGTGCGGATTTTAAGATATATCAATTTTAGAGATGTGAAAAAATTATTAAAAAATTTGAAATTGATCTTCCATGTCATGATTTGAAAAATCTAGTAAAAGTACCACTCCCAATATCGAGACTCATTCCCGATTTATAAGATTAATTTTTCAAATGATTTTGTCGACGATTACACCCTACGAAGGTTAGGAAATATTAATATTTGTCATATAAAAAAATTATTAACAAATTTGAAATTCATCTTGCGTGTCAGGATTAGAAAAATCTAGTAAAAGTACTACTCCGGACAACGAGACACGTTCCCGATTTACAACATTAATTTTTAAAATGATTTTTTCGATGATCCAACCGTCTGAATATTAGGATATATCAATTTTAGTCATATGAAAAAATTATTAACAAATTTGAAATTCATCTTGAATGTCAGGATTAGAAAAACCTAGTAAAAGTACCATTCCCGACAACGAGACTCGTTCCTGGTTTACAAGATTAATTTTTAAAATGATTTTTTCGACGATCCAACCATACGGATGTTAAGATATATCAATTTTAATCGTATAAAAAATTTATTAAAAAATTTGAAATGCATCTTGCATGTCAGAATTAGAAAAATCTAGTAAAAGTACCACTCCCAACAACAAGACTCATTCTCGATTTACAAGATTAATTTTTAAAATGATTTTTTCAAAGATTAAACCGTATGAATTTTATGATATATCAATTTTAGAAATGTGAAAAAAATATTTAAAAAAATTGAAATTCATTTTGCATGTCAGAATTAGAAAATCTAGTAAAAGTATCACTCCCGACAATGAGACTCGTTCCCAATTTACAAAATTTATTTTGTCGACGATCCAACCATACAGATATTAGGAAATACCAATTTTAGTCATATAAAAAGTTATTAACAAATTTAAAATTCATCATGCATGTCAGGATTAGAAAAATCTAGTAAAAGTACCAATCCAGACGACGATACCCGTTCCCAATTTACAACATTAATTTTTAAAATGATTTTTTTGATGATCCAACCGTATGGATGTTAGGATATATTAATTTTATTCATATGAAAAAAATATTAACAAATTTGAAATTCATCTTGCATGTCAGGATTAGAAAAACGTAGTAAAAGCAGCACTCCCGACAACGAGACTCGTTCCTGATTTACAAGATTAATTTTTAAAATGATTTTTTCGATGATCCAACCATACAAATGTTAGGATATATCAATTTTAGACATATGAAAAAATTATTAACAAATTTGAAATTCATCTTGCATGTCAGGATTAGAAAAACCTAGTAAAAGTAGCACTCCCGACAACGAGACTCGTTCCTGATTTACAAGATTAATTTTTAAAATGATTTTTTCGAAGATCCAACCGTGCGGATTTTAAGATATATCAATTTTAGAGATGTGAAAAAATTATTAAAAAATTTGAAATTGATCTTGCATGTCAGGATTTGAAAAATCTAGTAAAAGTACCACTCCCTACAACGAGACTCGTTCCCGATTTACAAGATTAATTTTTCAAATTAATTTGTCGACGATCCAACCGTACGGATGTTAGAAAATATTAATTTTTTTCATATAAAAAAATTATTAACAAATATGAAATTCATCTTGCGTGTCGGGATTAGAAAACTCTAGTAAAAGTACCACTTCCGACGAGACTCGTTCCCGATTTATAAGATAAATTTTTTAAATGATTTTTTTTATGATCGAACCGTATGAATATTTAGATATATCAATTTTAGTCATATGAAAAAATATTAACAAATTTGAAATTCATCTTGCATGTCAGGATTAGAAAAACCTAGTAAAAGTACCATTCCCGACAACGAGACTCGTTCCTGATTTACAAGATTAATTTTTAAAATGATTTTTTCGATGATCCAACCATATGGATGTTAAGATATATCAATTTTAATCATATAAAAAATTTATTAAAAAAATTGAAATGCATCTTGCATGTCAGGATTAGAAAAATCTAGTAAAAGTACCACTCCGGACAACAAGACTCATTCTCGATTTACAAGATTAATTTTTAAAATGATTTTTTCGAAGATCAAACCGTACGAATTTTATGATATATCAATTTTAGAAATGTGAAAAAAATATTTAAAAAAATTGAAATTCATTTTGCATGTCAGGATTAGAAAATCTATTAAAAGTATCACTCCCGACAATGAGACTCGTTCCCAATTTACAAAATTGATTTTGTCGACGATCCAACCATACAGAGGTTAGGAAATACCAATTTTAGTCATATAAAAAATTATTAACAAATTTGAAATTAATCTTGCATGTCAGGATTAGAAGAATCTAGTAAAAGTACCAATCCGGACGACGATACTCGTTCCCAATTTACAACATTAATTTTTAAAATGATTTTTTTGATGATCCAACCGTACGGATGTTATGATATATTAATTTTATTCATCTGAAAAAATATTATAAAATTTGAAATTCATCTTGCATGTTAGGATTAGAAAAATCTAGTAAAAGTACCACTCCCGACAACAAGACTAGTTCCCGATTTACAAGATTAATTTTGTAAATGATATTTTTGAATATCCAACCGTGCGGATTTTAAGATAAATCTATTTTAGACATGTGAAAAAATTATTAAAAAATTTGAAATTGATCTTGCATGTCAGGATTTGAAAAATCTAGTAAAAGTACCACTCCCGACAACGAGACTCGTTCCCGATTTACAAAATTAATTTTTAAATGATTTTATCGATGATCCAACCGTACAGATGTTAGGAAATACTAATTTTAGTCATATAAAAAAATTATTAACAAATTTGAAATTCATCTTGCATGTCAGGATTAGAAAAATCTAGTAAAAGTACCACTCTCGACAACGAGACTCGTTCTCAATTTACAACATTAATTTTTAAAATAATTTTTTCGATGATCCAACCGTACGAATGTTAGGATATATCAATTTTAGTCATATGAAAAAATTATTAAAAATTTGAAATTCATCTTGCATGTCGATTAGAAAAACCTAGTAAAAGCAGCACTCCCGAAAACGAGACTCGTTCCTGATTTACAAGATTAATTTCTAAAATGATTTTTTCGATGATCCAACCGTACGAATGTTAGGATATATCAATTTTAGTCATATGAAAAAAATATTAACAAATTTGAAATTCATCTTGCATGTGAGGATTTGAAAATCCTAGTAAAAGTAGCACTCCCGACAACGAGACTCGTCCCCGATTTACAAGATTAATTTTTCAAATTAATTTTTCGACGATCCAACCATACGAATTTTAGGATATGTCAATTTAGTCATATGAAAAATTTATTAAAAAATTTGAAATTTATCTTGCATGTTAGGATTAGAAAATCTAGTAAAAGTACCACTCCCGACAACGAGACTCGTTCCCAATTTACAAAATTAATTTTTAAATTATTTTGTCGACGATCCAACCATACAGATGTTAGGAAATACCAATTTTAGTCATATAAAAAAATTATTAAGAAATTTGAAATTCATCATGCATGTCAGGATTAGAAAAACCTAGTAAAAGTACCATTCCCGACAACGAGACTCGTTCCTGATTTATAAGATTAATTTTTAAAATAATTTTTTCGATGATCCAACCATACAGATGTTAAGATATATCAATTTTAATCGTATAAAAAATTTATTAAAAAATTTATCTTGCATGTCAGGATTAGAAAAACCTAGTAAAAGTACCACTCCCGACAACGAGACTCGTTCCTGATTTACAAGATTAATTTTTAAATTGATTTTTTCAATGATCCAACCGTACGAATATTAAGATACATCAATTTTAGTCAAATGAAAAAATTATTAAAAAATTTGAAATTCATCTTGCATGTGAGGATTAGAAAAATCTAGTAAAAGTACCACTCTCGACAACAAGACTCATTCCCGATTTATAATATTAATTTTTAAAATGATTTTTTCAAAGATCCAACCGTGCGGATTTTAAGATATATCAATTTTAGAGATGAGAAAAAATTATTAAAAAATTTGAAATTGATCTTGCATGTCAGGATTTGAAAAATCTAGTAAAAGTACCACTCCCAACAACGAGACTCGTTCCCGATTTACCAGATTAATTTTTGAAATGATTTTATCGACGATCCAACCGTACGGATGTTAGGAAATATTAATTTTTGTCATATAAAAAAATTATTAACAAATTTGAATTTCATCTTGCGTGTTAGGATTAGAAAAATCTAGTAAAAGTACCACTCCCGACAACGACACTCGTTCCTGATTTACAACTTTAATTTTTGAAATGATTTTTTCGATGATCCAACCGTACAAATTTTAGGATATGTCAATTTAGTCATATGAAAAATTTATTGAAAAATTTGAAATTTATCTTGCATGTGAGGATTAGAAAATCTAGTAAAAGTACCACTCCCGACAACGAGACTCGTTCCCGATTTACAAAATTAATTTTTAAATAATTTTGTCGACGATCCAACCATACAGATGTTAGGAAATACCAATTTTAGTCATATAAAAAAGTTATTAACAAATTTGAAATTCATCTTGCATGTAAGGATTAGAAAAATCTAGTAAAAGTACCACTACGGACAACAAGACTCATTCCCGATTTACAAGATTAATTTTGTAAATGATATTCAACCGTGCGGATTTTAAGATATATCTATTTTAGATAGGTGAAAAAATTATTAAAAAATTTGAAATTGATCTTGCATGTCAGGATTTGAAAATTCTAGTAAAAGTACCACTCCCAACAACAAGACTCATTCCCGATTTACAAAATTTATTTTTTAAATAATTTTGTCGACGCTCCGAACGTATGGATGTTAGGAAATAATAATTTTTGTCATATAAAAAATTATTAACAAATTTGAAATTCATCTTGCATGTCAGGATTAGAAAAATCCAGTAAAAGTACCACTCCCGACAAAAAGGCTCGTTCTTGATTTACAACATTAATTTTTAAATTGATTTTTTCGATGATCCAACCGTATGAATGTTAGGATATATCATTTTTAGTCATATGAAAAAATTATTAACAAATTTGAAATTCATCTTGCATGTCAGGATTAGAAAAACCTAGTGAAAGCAGCACTCCCGACAACGAGACTCGTTCCTGATTTACAAGATTAATTTTTAAAATGATTTTTTCGATGATCCAACCGTACGAATGGTAGGATATATCAATTTTAGTCATATGAAAAAATTATTAACAAATTTCAAATTCATCTTGCATGTCAGGATTAGAAAAACCTAGTAAAAGCAGCACTCCCGACAACGAGACTCGTTCCTGATTTACAAGATTAATTTTTAAAATGATTTTTTCGAAGATCTAACCGTGCGGATTTTAAGATATATCAATTTTAGAGATGTGAAAAAATTATTAAAAATATTGAAATTGTTCTTGCATGTCAGGATTTGAGAAATCTAGTAAAAGTACCACTCCCAACAACGAGACTCATTCCGGATTTACAAGATTAATTTTACAAATGATTTTGTCGACGATCCAACCGTATGGATTTTAGGAAATATTAATTTTTGTCATATAAAAAAATTATTAACAAATTTGAAATTCAGCTTGCGTGTGAGGATTAGAAAAATCTAGTAAAAGTACCACTTCCAACGATACTCGTTCCCGATTTATAAAATAAATTTTTAAAATGATTTTTTCGATGATCGAACCGTACGAATATTAAGATATATCAATTTTACTCATATGAAAAAATTGTCAACAAATTTGAAATTCATCTTGCATGTGGGGATTTGAAAAACCTAGTAAAAGTACCACTCCCGACAACGAGACTTGTTCCAGATTTACAAGATTAATTTTTAAAATGATTTTTTTCTATGATCCAACCGTAGGAATGTTAAGATATATCAATTTTAGTCAAATGAAAAAATTATAAAAAAATTTGAAATTCATCTTGCATGTCAGGATTAGAAAAATCAAGTAAAAGTACCAATCCTGACAACAAGACTCATTCCCGATTTACAAGATTAATTTTTAAATTGATATTTTTGAAGATCCAACCGTGTGGACTTTAAGATATATCAAATTTAGAGATGTGAAAAAATTATTAAAAAATTTGAAATTAATCTTGCATATCAGGATTTGAAAAATCTAGTAAAATTATCAATCCCAACAACGAGACTCGTACCCGATTTACAAAATTAATTTTTCAAATGATTTTGTCGACGATCCAACCGTACAGATGTTAGGAAATATTAATTTTTGTCATATAAAAAAATTATTAACAAATTTGAAATTCATCTTACGTATCAGGATTAGAAAAATCTAGTAAAAGTACCACTCCCGACAACGAGACTCGTTCCCGATTTACAAAATTAATTTTTAAATGATTTTATCGACGATCCAACCATACAGATGTTAGGAAATACTAATTTTAGTAATATAAAAAAATTATTAACAAATTTAAAATTCATCTTGCATGTCAGGATTAGAAAAACCTAGTAAAAGTAGCACTCCCGAAAACGAGACTCGTTCCTGATTTACAAGATTAATTTCTAAAATGATTTTTTCGATGATCCAACCGTACGAATGTTAGGATATATCAATTTTAGTCATATGAAAAAAATATTAACAAATTTGAAATTCATCTTGCATGTGAGGATTAGAAAATCCTAGTAAAAGTAGCACTCCCGACAACGAGACTCGTCCCCGATTTACAAGATTAATTTTTAAAATGATTTTTTCGAAGATCTAACCATGCGGATTTTAAGATATATCAATTTTAGAGATGTGAAAAAATTATTAAAAAAATTGAAATTGATCTTGCATGTCAGAATTTGAAAAATCTAGTAAAAGTACCACTCCCAACAACGAGACTCGTTCCCGATTTACCAGATTAATTTTTGAAATGATTTTATCGACGATCCAACCGTACGGATGTTAGGAAATATTAATTTTTGTCATATAAAAAAATTATTAACAAATTTGAAATTCATCTTGCGTGTCAGGATTAGAAAAATCTAGTAAAAGTACCACTCCCGACAACGACACACGTTCCTGATTTACAACATTAATTTTTGAAATGATTTTTTCGATGATCCAACCGTACGAATTTTAGGATATGTCAATTTAGTCATATGAAAAATTTATTAAAAAATTTGAAATTTATCTTGCATGTGAGGATTAGAAAATCTAGTAAAAGTACCACTCCCGACAACGAGACTCGTTCCCGATTTACAAAATTAATTTTTAAATAATTTTGTCGACGATCCAACCATACAGATGTTAGGAAATACCAATTTTAGTCATATAAAAAAATTATTAACAAATTTGAAATTCATCTTGCATGTCAGGATTAGAAAAATCTAGTAAAAGTACCACTCCGGACAACAAGACTCATTCCCGATTTACAAGATTAATTTTGTAAATGATATTCAACCGTGCGGATTTTAAGATATATCTATTTTAGATAGGTGAAAAATTATTAAAAAATTTGAAATTGATCTTGCATGTCAGGATTTGAAAATTCTAGTAAAAGTACCACTCCCAACAACGAGACTCATTCCCGATTTACAAAATTTATTTTTTAAATAATTTTGTCGACGATCCGAACATATGGATGTTAGGAAATAATAATTTTTGTCATATAAAAAATTATTAACAAATTTGAAATTCATCTTGCATGTCAGGATTAGAAAAATCCAGTAAAAGTACCACTCCCGAAAAAAGGGCTCGAACCTGATTTACAACATTAATTTTTAAATTGATTTTTTTGATGATCCAACCGTACGAATGTTAGGATATATCATTTTTAGTCATATGAAAAAATTATTAACAAATTTGAAATTCATCTTGCATGTCAGGATTAGAAAAACCTAGTAAAAGTAGCACTCCCGACAACGAGACTCGTTCCTGATTTACAAGATTAATTTTTAAAATGATTTTTTCGATGATCCAACCGTACGAATGGTAGGATATATCAATTTTAGTCATATGAAAAAATTATTAACAAATTTCAAATTCATCTTGCATGTCAGGATTAGAAAAACCTAGTAAAAGCAGCACTCCCGACAACGAGACTCGTTCCTGATTTACAAGATTAATTTTTAAAATGATTTTTTCGAAGATCTAACCGTGCGGATTTTAAGATATATCAATTTTAGAGATGTGAAAAAATTATTAAAAATAGTGAAATTGTTCTTGCATGTCAGGATTTGAGAAATCTAGTAAAAGTACCACTCCCAACAACGAGACTCATTCCCGATTTACAAGATTAATTTTACAAATGATTTTGTCGACGATCCAACCGTATGGATTTTAGGAAATATTAATTTTTGTCATATAAAAAAATTATTAACAAATTTGAAATTCAGCTTGCGTGTGAGGATAAGAAAAATCTAGTAAAAGTACCACTTCCAACGATACTCGTTCCCGATTTATAAAATAAATTTTTAAAATGATTTTTTCGATGATCGAACCGTACGAATATTAAGATATATCAATTTTACTCATATGAAAAAATTGTTAACAAATTTGAAATTCATCTTGCATGTGGGGATTAGAAAAACCTAGTAAAAGTACCACTCCCGACAACGAGACTTGTTCCTGATTTACAAGATTAATTTTTAAAATGATTTTTTCTATGATCCAACCGTACGAATGTTAAGATATATCAATTTTAGTCAAATGAAAAAATTATAAAAAAATTTGAAATTCATCTTGCATGTCAGGATTAGAAAAATCAAGTAAAAGTACCAATCCTGACAACAAGACTCATTCCCGATTTACAAGATTAATTTTTAAATTGATATTTTTGAAGATCCAACCGTGTGGATTTTAAGATATATCAAATTTAGAGATGTGAAAAAATTATTAAAAAATTTGAAATTTATCTTGCATATCAGGATTTCAAAAATCTAGTAAAATTATCAATCCCAACAACGAGACTCATTCCCGATTTACAACATTAATTTTTAAAATAATTTTTTTGATGATCCAACCGTACGAATGTTAGGATATATCAATTTTAGTCATATGAAAAAATTATTAACAAATTTGAAATTCATCTTGCATGTCGATTAGAAAAACCTAGTAAAAGCAGCACTCCCGAAAACGAGACTCGTTCCTGATTTACAAGATTAATTTCTAAAATGATTTTTTCGATGATCCAACCGTACGAATGTTAGGATATATCAATTTTAGTCATATGAAAAAAATATTAACAAATTTGAAATTCATCTTGCATGTGAGGATTAGAAAATCCTAGTAAAAGTAGCACTCCCGACAACGAGACTCGTCCCCGATTTACAAGATAAATTTTTAAAATGATTTTTTCGAAGATCTAACCATGCGGATTTTAAGATATATCAATTTTAGAGATGTGAAAAAATTATTAAAAAAATTGAAATTGATCTTGCATGTCAGGATTTGAAAAATCTAGTAAAAGTACCACTCCCAACAACGAGACTCGTTCCCGATTTACCAGATTAATTTTTGAAATGATTTTATCGACGATCCAACCGTACGGATGTTAGGAAATATTAATTTTTTTCATATAAAAAAATTATTAACAAATTTGAAATTCATCTTGCGTGTCAGGATTAGAAAAATCTAGTAAAAGTACCACTCCCGACAACGACACACGTTCCTGATTTACAACATTAATTTTTGAAATGATTTTTTCGATGATCCAACCGTACGAATTTTAGGATATGTCAATTTAGTCATATGAAAAATTTATTAAAAAATTTGAAATTTATCTTGCATGTGAGGATTAGAAAATCTAGTAAAAGTACCACTCCCGACAACGAGACTCGTTCCCGATTTACAAAATTAATTTTTAAATAATTTTGTCGATGATCCAACCATACAGATGTTAGGAAATACCAATTTTAGTCATATAAAAAAATTATTAACAAATTTCAAATTCATCTTGCATGTCAGGATTAGAAAAATCTAGTAAAAGTACCACTCTGGACAACAAGACTCATTCCCGATTTACAAGATTAATTTTGTAAATGATATTCAACCGTGCGAATTTTAAGATATATCTATTTTAGATAGGTGAAAAAATTATTAAAAAATTTGAAATTGATCTTGCATGTCAGGATTTGAAAAATCTAGTAAAAGTACCACTCCCAACAACGAGACTCATTCCCGATTTACAAAATTTATTTTTTAAATAATTTTGTCGACGATCCGAACGTATGGATGTTAGGAAATAATTATTTTTTTCATATAAAAAATTATTAACAAATTTGAAATTCATCTTGTATGTCAGGATTAGAAAAATCCAGTAAAAGTACCACTCCCGACAAAAAGGCTCGTTCCTGATTTACAACATTAATTTTTAAATTGATTTTTTCGATGATCCAACCGTACGAATGTTAGGATATATCATTTTTAGTCATATGAAAAAATTATTAACAAATTTGAAATTCATCTTGCATGTCAGGATTAGAAAAACCTAGTAAAAGCAGCACTCCCGACAACGAGACTCGTTCCTGATTTACAAGATTAATTTTTAAAATGATTTTTTCGATGATCCAACCGTACGAATGGTAGGATATATCAATTTTAGTCATATGAAAAAATTATTAACAAATTTCAAATTCATCTTGCATGTCAGGATTAGAAAAACCTAGTAAAAGCAGCACTCCCGAGAACGAGACTCGTTCCTGATTTACAAGATTAATTTTTAAAATGATTTTTTTGAAGATCTAACCGTGCGGATTTTATGATATATCAATTTTAGAGATGTGAAAAAATTATTAAAAATATTGAAATTGTTCTTGCATGTCAGGATTTGAAAAATCTAGTAAAAGTACCACTCCCAACAAGGAGAATCATTCCCGATTTACAAGATTAATTTTACAAATGATTTTGTCGACGATCTAACTGTATGGATTTTAGGAAATATTAATTTTTGTCATATAAAAAAATTATTAACAAATTTGAAATTCAGCTTGCGTGTGAGGATTAGAAAAATCTAGTAAAAGTACCATCCCGACAATCAGACTCGTTCCCGATTTACAAGATTAATTTTTAAAATGATTTTTTCGACCATCCGACCGTACGGTTGTTAAGATATATAAATTTTAGTCATACGAAAAAATTATTAAAAAATTTGAAATCCATCTTGCATGTTAGGATTAGAAAAATGCTGTAAAATTACCGTTCCCGACAACGAGACTCGTTCCCGATTTACAAGATTAATTTTTAAAATGATTTTTTTGATGATCTAACCGTACGGATGTTAAGATATATCAATTTTAGTCATAAGAAAAAATTATTAAAAAATCTGAAATCCATCTTGCATGTCAGGATTAGAAAAATCCTGTAAAATTACCTCTCCCGACAACCAGACTCGTTCCCGATTTACAAGATTAATTTTTAAAATGATTTTTTTGACTATCTGACCGTACGGATGTTAAGATATATAAACTTTAGTCATACGAAAAAATTATTAAAAAATTTGAAATCCATCTTGCATGTTAGGATTACAAAAATGCTGTAAAATTACCGTTCCCCACAACGAGACTCCTTCCCGATTTACAGGATTAATTTTTAAAATGATTTTTTGACGATCTAACCGTACGGATGTTAAGATATATCAATTTTAGTCATAAGAAAAAATTATTAAAATATTTGAAATCCATCTTGCATGTCAGGATTAGAAAAATCCTGTAAAATTACCTCTCCCGACAACCAGACTCTTTCCCGATTTACAAGATTAATTTTTAAAATGATTTTGTCGACGATCCAACCATGCGGATGTTAAGATATATCAATTTTAGTCATAAGAAAAAAATATTAAAAAATTTGAAATACATCTTGCATGTCAGGATTAGAAAAATCCTATAAAATTACCCCTCCCAACAACGAGACTCGTTCCCGATTTACAAGATTAATTTTTAGAATAATTTTTTCGATGATCCTACCGTACAGATGTTAAGATATATCAATTTTAGTCATATGAAAAAATTATTAACAAATTTGAAATTCATCTTGCACGTCAGGATTAGAAAAATCTAGTAAAAGTACCAATCCGGACAACGAGACTCGTTCCTGATTCACAAGATTAATTTTTAAAATGATTTTTTCGACGATCCAACCATACGGATGTTAAGATATATCAATTTTAGTCATAATAAAAATTATTAAAAAGTTTGAAACACATCTTGCATGTCAGGATTAGAAAAATCCAATAAAATTACCCCTCCCAACAACGAGACTCGTTCCCGATTTACAAAATTATTTTTTAAAAATTTTTTTTTACGATCCAACCGTACGGATGTTAAAATATATCAATTTTAGTCATATGCAAAAATTATTAAAAAATTTGAAATCCATCTTGCATGTTAGGATTAGAAAAATCCTGTAAAATTACCCATCCCGACAATCAGACTCGTTCCCGATTTACAAGATTAATTTTTAAAATGATTTTTTCGACCATCCAACCGTACGGTTGTTAAGATATATAAATTTTAGTCATACGAAAAAATTATTAAAAAATTTGAAATCCATCTTGCATGTTAGGATTAGAAAAATGCTGTAAAATTACCGTTCCCGACAACGAGACTCGTTCCCGATTTACAAGATTAATTTTTAAAATGATTTTTTTGACGATCTAACCGTACGGATGTTAAGATATATCAATTTTAGGCATAAGAAAAAATTATTAAAAAATCTGAAAACCATCTTGCATGTCAGGATTAGAAAAATCCTGTAAAATTACCTCTCCCGACAACCAGACTCGTTCCCGATTTACAAGATTAATTTTTAAAATGATTTTTTCGATGATCCAACCATACGGATGTTAAGATATATCAATTTTAGTCATAAGAAAAAATTATTAAAAAATCTGAAATCCATCTTGCATGTCAGGATTAGAAAAATCCTGTAAAATTACCTCTCCCGACAACCAGACTCGTTCCCGATTTACAAGATTAATTTTTAAAATGATTTTTTTGACTATCTGACCGTACGGATGTTAAGATATATAAACTTTAGTCATACGAAAAAATTATTAAAAAATTTGAAATCCATCTTGCATGTTAGGATTACAAAAATGCTGTAAAATTACCGTTCCCCACAACGAGACTCCTTCCCGATTTACAGGATTAATTTTTAAAATGATTTTTTGACGATCTAACCGTACGGATGTTAAGATATATCAATTTTAGTCATAAGAAAAAATTATTAAAATATTTGAAATCCATCTTGCATGTCAGGATTAGAAAAATCCTGTAAAATTACCTCTCCCGACAACCAGACTCTTTCCCGATTTACAAGATTAATTTTTAAAATGATTTTGTCGACGATCCAACCATGCGGATGTTAAGATATATCAATTTTAGTCATAAGAAAAAAATATTAAAAAATTTGAAATACATCTTGCATGTCAGGATTAGAAAAATCCTATAAAATTACCCCTCCCAACAACGAGACTCGTTCCCGATTTACAAGATTAATTTTTAGAATAATTTTTTCGATGATCCTACCGTACAGATGTTAAGATATATCAATTTTAGTCATATGAAAAAATTATTAACAAATTTGAAATTCATCTTGCACGTCAGGATTAGAAAAATCTAGTAAAAGTACCAATCCGGACAACGAGACTCGTTCCTGATTCACAAGATTAATTTTTAAAATGATTTTTTCGACGATCCAGCCATACGGATGTTAAAATATATCAATTTTAGTCATAATAAAAATTATTAAAAAGTTTGAAACACATCTTGCATGTCAGGATTAGAAAAATCCAATAAAATTACCCCTCCCAACAACGAGACTCGTTCCCGATTTACAAGATTATTTTTTAAAATATTTTTTTTTACGATCCAACCGTACGGATGTTAAGATATATCAATTTTAGTCATATGCAAAAATTATTAAAAAATTTGAAATCCATCTTGCATGTTAGGATTAGAAAAATCCTGTAAAATTACCCATCCCGACAATCAGACTCGTTCCCGATTTACAAGATTAATTTTTAAAATGATTTTTTCGACCATCCGACCGTACGGTTGTTAAGATATATAAATTTTAGTCATACGAAAAAATTATTAAAAAATTTGAAATCCATCTTGCATGTTAGGATTAGAAAAATGCTGTAAAATTACCGTTCCCGACAACGAGACTCGTTCCCGATTTACAAGATTAATTTTTAAAATGATTTTTTTGACGATCTAACCGTACGGATGTTAAGATATATCAATTTTAGTCATAAGAAAAAATTATTAAAAAATCTGAAAACCATCTTGCATGTCAGGATTAGAAAAATCCTTTAAAATTACCTCTCCCGACAACCAGACTCGTTCCCGATTTACAAGATTAATTTTTAAAATGATTTTTTCGATGATCCAACCATACGGATGTTAAGATATATCAATTTTAGTCATAAGAAAAATTATTAAAAAATTTGAAATACATCTTGCATGTCAGGATTAGAAAAATCCTATAAAATTACCCCTCCCGACAACGAGACTCGGTCCCGATTTACAAGATTAATTTTTAAAATGATTTTTTCGATGATCCAACCATACGGATGTTAAGATATATCATATTTAGTCATAAGAAAAAATTATGAAAAATTTGAAATCCATCTTGCATGTCAGGATTAGAAAATTCCTATAAAATTACCCCTCTCGACAACCAGACTCATTCTCGATTTACAAGATTAATTTTTAAAATGATTTTTTCGACGATCCAACAATACGGATGTTAAGATATATCAAATTTAGTCATATGAAAAAATTATTAACAAATTTGAAACCCATCTTGCATGGCAGCATTAAAAAAATCCTGTAAAATTACCCCTCCCAACAACCAGACTCATTCCCGATTTACAAGATTAATTTTTCAAATGATTTTTTCGACGATCCAACCATACGGATGTTAAGATATATCAATTTCAGTCATAAGAAAAATTATTAAAAAATTTGAATTACATCTTGCATGTCAGGATTAGAAAAATCCTATAAAATTACCCCTCCCAACAACGAGACTCGTTCCCGATTTACAAGATTAATTTTTAAAATAATTTTTTTTACGATCCAACCGTACGGATGTAAAGATATATCAATTTTAGTCATAAGAAAAATTATTAAAAAATTTGAAATACATCTTGCATGTCAGGATTAGAAATATCCTATAAAATTACCCCTCCCAACAACGAGACTCGATCCCGATTTACAAGATTAATTTTTAAAATGATTTTTTCGATGATCCAACCATACGGATGTTAAGATATATCAATTTTAGTCATAAGAAAAAATTATGAAAAATTTGAAATCCATCTTGCATGTCAGGATTAGAAAAATCCTGTAAAATTACCCCTCCCCACAACCAGACTCATTCCCGATTTACAAGATTAATTTTTAAAATGATTTTTTCGACGATACAACCATACGGATGTTAAGATATATCAATTTTAGTCATAAGAAAAATTATTAAAAAATTTGAAATCCATCTTGCATGGTAGGATTAGAAAAATCCTGTAAAATTACCCCTCCCGACAACCAGACTCATTCCCGATTTACAAGATTAATTTTTAAAATGATTTTTTCGATGATCCAACCACACGAATGTTAAGATATATCAATTTTAGTCATAAGAAAAATTATTTAAAAAATTGAATTATATCTTGCATGTCAGGATTAGAAAAATCCTATAAAATTACCCCTCCCAACAACGAGACTCGTTCCCGATTTATAAGATAAATTTTTAAAATAATTTTTTTTACAATCCAACCGTACGGATGTTAAGATATATCAATTTTAGTCATATAAAAAAATTATTAAAAAATTTGAAATCCATCTTGCATGTTAGGAATAGAAAAATCCTGTAAAATTACCCCTCCCGACAACCAGACTCGTTCCCGATTTACAAGATTAATTTTTAAAATGATTTTTTCGACCATCCGACCGTACGGATGTTAAGATATATAAATTTTAGTCATACGAAAAAATTATTAAAAAATTTGAAATCCATCTTGCATGTTAGGATTAGAAAAATGCTGTAAAATTACTGTTCCCGACAACGAGACTCGTTCCCGATTTACAAGATTAATTTTTAAAATGATTTTTTGACGATCTAACCATACGGATGTTAAGATATATCAATTTTAGTCATAAGAAAAAATTATAAAAAATTTGAAATCCATCTTGCATGTCAGGATTAGAAAAATCCTGTAAAATTACCCCTCCCGACAACCAGACTCATTCCCGATTTACAAGATTAATATTTAAAATGATTTTTTCGACGATCCAACCATATGGATGTTAAGATATATCAATTTTAGTCATAAGAAAAATTATTAAAAAATTTGAAATACATCTTGCATGTCAGGATTAGAAAAATCCTATAAAATTACTCCTCCCAACAACGAGACTCGTTCCCGATTTACAAGATTAATTTTTAAAATAATTTTTTTTACGATCCAACCGTACGGATGTTAATATATATCAATTTTAGTCATATGAAAAAATTATTAAAAAATTTGAAATCCATCTTGCATGTTAGGATTAGAAAAATCCTGTAAAATTACCCCTCCCGACAACCAGACTCGTTCCCGATTTACAAGATTAATTTTTAAAATGATTTTTTTGACTATCCGACCGTACGGATGTTAAGATATATAAACTTTATTCATACGAAAAAATTATTAAAAAATTTGAAATCCATCTTGCATGTTAGGATTAGAAAAATGCTGTAAAATTACTGTTCCCGACAACGAGACTCATTCCCGATTTACAAGATTAATTTTTAAAATGATTTTTTGACGATCTAACCGTACGGATGTTAATATATATCAATTTTAGTCATAAGAAAAAATTATTAAAATATTTGAAATCCATCTTGCATGTCAGGATTAGAAAAATCCTGTAAAATTACCTCTCCCGACAACCAGACTCTTTCCCGATTTACAAGATTAATTTTTAAAATGATTTTTTCGACGATCCAACCATACGGATGTTAAGATATATCAATTTTAGTCATAAGAAAAAATTATTAAAAAATTTGAAATACATCTTGCATGTCAGGATTAGAAAAATCCTATAAAATTACCCCTCCCAACAACGAGACTCGTTCCCGATTTACAAGATTAATTTTTAGAATAATTTTTTCGATGATCCTACCATACAGATGTTAAGATATATCAATTTTAGTCATATAAAAAAATTATTAAAAATTTGAAATTCATCTTGCACGTGAGGATTAGAAAAATCTAGTAAAAGTACCAATCCAGACAACGAGACTCGTTCCTGATTCACAAGATTAATTTTTAAAATGATTTTTTCGACGATCCAACCATACGGATGTTAAGATATATCAATTTTAGTCATAATAAAAATTATTAAAAAATTCGAAACACATCTTGCATGTCAGGATTAGAAAAATCCTATAAAATTACCCCTCCCAACAACGAGACTCGTTCCCGATTTACAAGATTATTTTTTAATATAATTTTTTTTACGATCCAACCGTACGGATGTTAAGATATATCAATTTTAGTCATATGCAAAAATTATTAAAAAATTTGAAATCCATCTTGCATGTTAGGATTAGAAAAATACTGTAAAATTACCCATCCCGACAATCAGACTCGTTCCTGATATACAAGATTAATTTTTAAAATGATTTTTTCGACCATCCGACCGTACGGTTGTTAAGATATATAAATTTTAGTCATACGAAAAAATTAATAAAAAATTTGAAATCCATCTTGCATGTTAGGATTAGAAAAATGCAGTAAAATTACTGTTCCCGACAACGAGACTCGTTCCCGATTTACAAGATTAATTTTTAAATTGATTTTTTTGACGATCTAACCGTACGGATGTTAAGATATATCAATTTTAGTCATAAGAAAAAATTATTAAAAAATCTGAAATCCATCTTGCATGTCAGGATTAGAAAAATCCTGTAAAATTACCTCTCCCGACAACCAGACTCGTTCCCGATTTACAAGATAAATTTTTAAAATGATTTTTTTGACTATCCGACCGTATGGATGTTAAGATATATAAACTTTAGTCATACGAAAAAATTATTAAAAAATTTTAAATCCATCTTGCATGTTAGGATTAGAAAAATGCTGTAAAATTATTGTTCCCGACAACGAGACTCGTTCCCGATTTACAAGATTAATTTTTAAAATGATTTTTTGACGATCTAACCATACGGATGTTAAGATATATCAATTTTAATCATAAGAAAAAATTATTAAAATATTTGAAATCCATCTTGCATGTCAGGATTAGAAAAATCCTGTAAAATTACCTCTCCCGACAACCAGACTCTTTCCCGATATACAAGATTAATTTTTAAAATGGTTTTTTCAAAGATCCAACCATACGAATGTTAAGATATATCAATTTTAGTCATAAGAAAAAATTATTAAAAAATTTGAAATACATCTTGCATGTCAGGATTAGAAAAATCCTATAAAATTACCCCTCCCAACAACGAGACTCGTTCCCGATTTACAAGATTAATTTTTAGAATAATTTTTTCGATGATCCTACCGTACAGATGTTAAGATATATCAATTTTAGTCATACGAAAAAATTATTAACAAATTTGAAATTCATCTTGCAAGTCAGGATTAGAAAAATATAGTAAAAGTACCAATCCGGACAACGAGACTCGTTCCTGATTCACAAGATTAATTTTTGAAATGATTTTTTCGACAATCCAACCATACGGATGTTAAGATATATCAATTGTAGTCATAATAAAAATTATTAAAAAATTTGAAACACATCTTGCATGTCAGGATTAGAAAAATCCTATAAAATTACCCCTCACAACAACGAGACTCGTTCCCGATTTACAAGATTATTTTTTAAAATAATTTTTTTTATGATTCAACCGTACGGATGTTAAGATATATCAATTTTAGTCATATGCAAAAATTATTAAAAAATTTGAAATCCATCTTGCATGTTAGGATTAGAAAAATACTGTAAAATTACCCATCCCGACAATCAGACTCGTTCCTGATATACAAGATTAATTTTTAAAATGATTTTTTCGACCATCCGACCGTACGGTTGTTAAGATATATAAATTTTAGTCATACGAAAAAATTAATAAAAAATTTGAAATCCATCTTGCATGTTAGGATTAGAAAAATGCAGTAAAATTACTGTTCCCGACAACGAGACTCGTTCCCGATTTACAAGATTAATTTTTAAATTGATTTTTTTGACGATCTAACCGTACGGATGTTAAGATATATCAATTTTAGTCATAAGAAAAAATTATTAAAAAATCTGAAATCCATCTTGCATGTCAGGATTAGAAAAATCCTGTAAAATTACCTCTCCCGACAACCAGACTCGTTCCCGATTTACAAGATAAATTTTTAAAATGATTTTTTTGACTATCCGACCGTATGGATGTTAAGATATATAAACTTTAGTCATACGAAAAAATTATTAAAAAATTTTAAATCCATCTTGCATGTTAGGATTAGAAAAATGCTGTAAAATTATTGTTCCCGACAACGAGACTCGTTCCCGATTTACAAGATTAATTTTTAAAATGATTTTTTGACGATCTAACCATACGGATGTTAAGATATATCAATTTTAATCATAAGAAAAAATTATTAAAATATTTGAAATCCATCTTGCATGTCAGGATTAGAAAAATCCTGTAAAATTACCTCTCCCGACAACCAGACTCTTTCCCGATATACAAGATTAATTTTTAAAATGGTTTTTTCGAAGATCCAACCATACGAATGTTAAGATATATCAATTTTAGTCATAAGAAAAAATTATTAAAAAATTTGAAATACATCTTGCATGTCAGGATTAGAAAAATCCTATAAAATTACCCCTCCCAACAACGAGACTCGTTCCCGATTTACAAGATTAATTTTTAGAATAATTTTTTCGATGATCCTACCGTACAGATGTTAAGATATATCAATTTTAGTCATACGAAAAAATTATTAACAAATTTGAAATTCATCTTGCAAGTCAGGATTAGAAAAATATAGTAAAAGTACCAATCCGAACAACGAGACTCGTTCCTGATTCACAAGATTAATTTTTAAAATGATTTTTTCGACAATCCAACCATACGGATGTTAAGATATATCAATTGTAGTCATAATAAAAATTATTAAAAAATTTGAAACACATCTTGCATGTCAGGATTAGAAAAATCCTATAAAATTACCCCTCACAACAACGAGACTCGTTCCCGATTTACAAGATTATTTTTTAAAATAATTTTTTTTATGATTCAACCGTACGGATGTTAAGATATATCAATTTTAGTCATATGCAAAAATTATTAAAAAATTTGAAATCCATCTTGCATGTTAGGATTAGAAAAATCCTGTAAAATTACCCATCCCAACAATCAGACTCGTTCCCGATTTACAAGATTAATTTTTAAAATGATTTTTTCGACCATCCGACCGTACGGTTGTTAAGATATATAAATTTTAGTCATAAGAAAAAATTATTAAAAAATTTGAAATCCATCTTGCATGTTAGGATTAGAAAAATGCTGTAAAATTACCGTTCCCGACAACGAGACTCGTTCCCGATTTACAAGATTAATTTTTAAAATGATTTTTTTGACGATCTAACCGTACGGATGTTAAGATATATCAATTTTAGTCATAAGAAAAAATTATTAAAAAATCTGAAATCCATCTTGCATGTCAGGATTAGAAAAATCCTGTAAAATTACCTCTCCCGACAACCAGACTCGTTCCCGATTTACAAGATTAATTTTTAAAATGATTTTTTTGAGTATCCGACCATACGGATGTTAAGATATATAAACTTTAGTCATACGAAAAAATTATTAAAAAATTTGAAATCCATCTTGCATGTTAGGATTAGAAAAATGCTGTAAAATTACCGTTCCCGACAACGAGACTCGTTCCCGATTTACAAGATTAATTTTTAAAATGATTTTTTGACGATCTAACCGTACGGATGTTAAGATATATCAATTTTAGTCATAAGAAAAAATTATTAAAAAATCTGAAATCCATCTTGCATGTCAGGATTAGAAAAATCCTGTAAAATTACCTCTCCCGACAACCAGACTCGTTCCCGATTTACAAGATTAATTTTTAAAATGATTTTTTCGATGATCCTACCGTACAGATGTTAAGATATATCAATTTTAGTCATATAAAAAAATTATTAAAAATTTGAAATTCATCTTGCACGTGAGGATTAGAAAAATCTAGTAAAAGTACCAATCCGGACAACGAGACTCGTTCCTGATTCACAAGATTAATTTTTAAAATGATTTTTTCGACAATCCAACCATACGGATGTTAAGATATATCAATTGTAGTCATAATAAAAATTATTAAAAAATTTGAAACACATCTTGCATGTCAGGATTAGAAAAATCCTATAAAATTACCCCTCACAACAACGAGACTCGTTCCCGATTTACAAGATTATTTTTTAAAATAATTTTTTTTATGATTCAACCGTACGGATGTTAAGATATATCAATTTTAGTCATATGCAAAAATTATTAAAAAATTTGAAATCCATCTTGCATGTTAGGATTAGAAAAATACTGTAAAATTACCCATCCCGACAATCAGACTCGTTCCTGATATACAAGATTAATTTTTAAAATGATTTTTTCGACCATCCGACCGTACGGTTGTTAAGATATATAAATTTTAGTCATACGAAAAAATTAATAAAAAATTTGAAATCCATCTTGCATGTTAGGATTAGAAAAATGCAGTAAAATTACTGTTCCCGACAACGAGACTCGTTCCCGATTTACAAGATTAATTTTTAAATTGATTTTTTTGACGATCTAACCGTACGGATGTTAAGATATATCAATTTTAGTCATAAGAAAAAATTATTAAAAAATCTGAAATCCATCTTGCATGTCAGGATTAGAAAAATCCTGTAAAATTACCTCTCCCGACAACCAGACTCGTTCCCGATTTACAAGATAAATTTTTAAAATGATTTTTTTGACTATCCGACCGTATGGATGTTAAGATATATAAACTTTAGTCATACGAAAAAATTATTAAAAAATTTTAAATCCATCTTGCATGTTAGGATTAGAAAAATGCTGTAAAATTATTGTTCCCGACAACGAGACTCGTTCCCGATTTACAAGATTAATTTTTAAAATGATTTTTTGACGATCTAACCATACGGATGTTAAGATATATCAATTTTAATCAAAGAAAAAATTATTAAAATATTTGAAATCCATCTTGCATGTCAGGATTAGAAAAATCCTGTAAAATTACCTCTCCCGACAACCAGACTCTTTCCCGATATACAAGATTAATTTTTAAAATGGTTTTTTCGAAGATCCAACCATACGAATGTTAAGATATATCAATTTTAGTCATAAGAAAAAATTATTAAAAAATTTGAAATACATCTTGCATGTCAGGATTAGAAAAATCCTATAAAATTACCCCTCCCAACAACGAGACTCGTTCCCGATTTACAAGATTAATTTTTAGAATAATTTTTTCGATGATCCTACCGTACAGATGTTAAGATATATCAATTTTAGTCATACGAAAAAATTATTAACAAATTTGAAATTCATCTTGCAAGTCAGGATTAGAAAAATATAGTAAAAGTACCAATCCGAACAACGAGACTCGTTCCTGATTCACAAGATTAATTTTTAAAATGATTTTTTCGACAATCCAACCATACGGATGTTAAGATATATCAATTGTAGTCATAATAAAAATTATTAAAAAATTTGAAACACATCTTGCATGTCAGGATTAGAAAAATCCTATAAAATTACCCCTCACAACAACGAGACTCGTTCCCGATTTACAAGATTATTTTTTAAAATAATTTTTTTTATGATTCAACCGTACGGATGTTAAGATATATCAATTTTAGTCATATGCAAAAATTATTAAAAAATTTGAAATCCATCTTGCATGTTAGGATTAGAAAAATCCTGTAAAATTACCCATCCCAACAATCAGACTCGTTCCCGATTTACAAGATTAATTTTTAAAATGATTTTTTCGACCATCCGACCGTACGGTTGTTAAGATATATAAATTTTAGTCATAAGAAAAAATTATTAAAAAATTTGAAATCCATCTTGCATGTTAGGATTAGAAAAATGCTGTAAAATTACCGTTCCCGACAACGAGACTCGTTCCCGATTTACAAGATTAATTTTTAAAATGATTTTTTTGACGATCTAACCGTACGGATGTTAAGATATATCAATTTTAGTCATAAGAAAAAATTATTAAAAAATCTGAAATCCATCTTGCATGTCAGGATTAGAAAAATCCTGTAAAATTACCTCTCCCGACAACCAGACTCGTTCCCGATTTACAAGATTAATTTTTAAAATGATTTTTTTGAGTATCCGACCGTACGGATGTTAAGATATATAAACTTTAGTCATACGAAAAAATTATTAAAAAATTTGAAATCCATCTTGCATGTTAGGATTAGAAAAATGCTGTAAAATTACCGTTCCCGACAACGAGACTCGTTCCCGATTTACAAGATTAATTTTTAAAATGATTTTTTGACGATCTAACCGTACGGATGTTAAGATATATCAATTTTAGTCATAAGAAAAAATTATTAAAAAATCTGAAATCCATCTTGCATGTCAGGATTAGAAAAATCCTGTAAAATTACCTCTCCCGACAACCAGACTCGTTCCCGATTTACAAGATTAATTTTTAAAATGATTTTTTTGAGTATCTGACCGTACGGATGTTAAGATATATAAACTTTAGTCATACGAAAAAATTATTAAAAAATTTGAAATCCATCTTGCATGTTAGGATTAGAAAAATGCTGTAAAATTACCGTTCCCGACAACGAGACTCGTTCCCGATTTACAAGATTAATTTTTAAAATAATTTTATCGACGATCCAACCATGCGGATGTTAAGATATATCAATTTTAGTCATAAGAAAAATTATTAAAAAATTTGAAATACATCTTGCATGTCGGGATTAGAAAAATCCTATAAAATTACCCATCCCAACAACGAGACTCGTTCCCGATTTACAAGATTAATTTTTAGAATAATTTTTTCGATGATCCTACCGTACAGATGTTAAGATATATCAATTTTAGTCATATGAAAAAATTATTAACAAATTTGAAATTCATCTTGCACGTCAGGATTAGAAAAATCTAGTAAAAGTACCAATCCGGACAACGAGACTCGTTCCTGATTCACAAGATTAATTTTTAAAATGATTTTTTCGACGATCCAACTATACGGATGTTAAGATATATCAATTTTAGTCATAATAAAAATTATTAAAAAGTTTGAAACACATCTTGTATGTCAGGATTAGAAAAATCCTATAAAATTACCCCTCCCAACAACGAGACTCGTTCCCGATTTACAAGATTATTTTTTAAAATATTTTTTTTATGATCCAACCGTAAGGATGTTAAGATATATCAATTTTAGTCATATGCAAAAATTATTAAAAATTTGAAATCCATCTTGCATGTTAGGATTAGAAAAATCCTGTAAAATTACCCATCCCGACAATCAGACTCGTTCCGGATTTACAAGATTAATTTTTAAAATGATTATTTCGACCATCCGACCGTACGGTTGTTAAGATATATAAATTTTAGTCATACGAAAAAATTATTAAAAAATTTGAAATCCATCTTGCATGTTAGGATTAGAAAAACGCTGTAAAATTACCGTTCCCGACAACGAGACTCGTTCCCGATTTACAAGATTAATTTTTAAAATGATTTTTTTGACGATCCTAACCGTACGGATGTTAAGATATATCAATTTTAGTCATAAGAAAAAATTATTAAAAAATCTGAAATCCATCTTGCATGTCAGGATTAGAAAAATCCTGTAAAATTACCTCTCCCGACAACCAGACTCGTTCCCGATTTACAAGATTAATTTTTAAAATGATTTTTTGACGATCTAACCGTACGGATGTTAAGATATATCAATTTTAGTCATAAGAAAAAATTATTAAAAAATCTGAAATCCATCTTGCATGTCAGGATTAGAAAAATCCTGTAAAATTACCTCTCCCGACAACCAGACTCGTTCCCGATTTACAAGATTAATTTTTAAAATGATTTTTTTGAGTATCCGACCGTACGGATGTTAAGATATATAAACTTTAGTCATACGAAAAAATTATTAAAAAATTTGAAATTCATCTTGCATGTTAGGATTAGAAAAATGCTGTAAAATTACCGTTCCCGACAACGAGACTCGTTCCCGATTTACAAGATTAATTTTTAAAATAATTTTATCGACGATCCAACCATGCGGATGTTAAGATATATCAATTTTAGTCATAAGAAAAAATTATTAAAAAATTTGAAATACATCTTGCATGTCGGGATTAGAAAAATCCTATAAAATTACCCCTCCCAACAACGAGACTCGTTCCCGATTTACAAGATTAATTTTTAGAATAATTTTTTCGATGATCCTACCGTACAGATGTTAAGATATATCAATTTTAGTCATATGAAAAAATTATTAACAAATTTGAAATTCATCTTGCACGTCAGGATTAGAAAAATCTAGTAAAAGTACCAATCCGGACAACGAGACTCGTTCCTGATTCACAAGATTAATTTTTAAAATGATTTTTTCAACGATCCAACTATACGGATGTTAAGATATATCAATTTTAGTCATAATAAAAATTATTAAAAAGTTTGAAACACATCTTGTATGTCAGGATTAGAAAAATCCTATAAAATTACCCCTCCCAACAACGAGACTCGTTCCCGATTTACAAGATTATTTTTTAAAATATTTTTTTTATGATCCAACCGTAAGGATGTTAAGATATATCAATTTTAGTCATATGCAAAAATTATTAAAAAATTTGAAATCCATCTTGCATGTTAGGATTAGAAAAATCCTGTAAAATTACCCATCCCGACAATCAGACTCGTTCCGGATTTACAAGATTAATTTTTAAAATGATTATTTCGACCATCCGACCGTACGGTTGTTAAGATATATAAATTTTAGTCAAACGAAAAAATTATTAAAAAATTTGAAATCCATCTTGCATGTTAGGATTAGAAAAACGCTGTAAAATTACCGTTCCCGACAACGAGACTCGTTCCCGATTTACAAGATTAATTTTTAAAATGATTTTTTTGACGATCCTAACCGTACGGATGTTAAGATATATCAATTTTAGTCATAAGAAAAAATTATTAAAAAATCTGAAATCCATCTTGCATGTCAGGATTAGAAAAATCCTGTAAAATTACCTCTACCGACAACCAGACTCGTTCCCGATTTACAAGATTAATTTTTAAAATGATTTTTTCGATGATCCAACCATACGGATGTTAAGATATATCAATTTTAGTCATAAGAAAAATTATTAAAAAATTTGAAATACATCTTGCATGTCAGGATTAGAAAAATCCTATAAAATTACCCCTCCCGACAACGAGACTCGGTCCCGATTTACAAGATTAATTTTTAAAACGATTTTTTCGATGATCCAACCATACGGATGTTAAGATATATCATATTTAGTCATAAGAAAAAATTATGAAAAATTTGAAATCCATCTTGCATGTCAGGATTAGAAAAATCCTATAAAATTACCCCTCTCGACAACCAGACTCATTCCCGATTTACAAGATTAATTTTTAAAATGATTTTTTCGACGATCCAACCATACGGATGTTAAGATATATCAATTTTAGTCATAAGAAAAATTATTAAAAAATTTGAAATCCATCTTGCATGGCAGCATTAAAAAAATCCTGTAAAATTACCCCTCCCGACAACCAGACTCATTCCCGATTTACAAGATTAATTTTTAAAATGATTTTTTCGACGATCCAACCATACGGATGTTAAGATATATCAATTTCAGTCATAAGAAAAATTATTAAAAAATTTGAATTATATCTTGCATGTCACGATTAGAAAAATCCTATAAAATTACCCCTCCCAACAACGAGACTCGTTCCCGATTTACAAGATTAATTTTTAAAATAATTTTTTTTACGATCCAACCATACGGATGTTAAGATATATCAATTTTAGTCATAAGAAAAATTATTAAAAAATTTGAATTACATCTTGCATGTCAGGATTAGAAATATCCTATAAAATTACCCCTCCCAACAACGAGACTCGGTCCCGATTTACAAGATTAATTTTTAAAATGATTTTTTCGATGATCCAACCATACGGATATTAAGATATATCAATTTTAGTCATTAGAAAAAAATATGAAAAATTTGAAATCCATCTTGCATGTCAGGATTAGAAAAATCCTGTAAAATTACCCCTCCCGAAAACCAGACTCATTCCCAATTTACAAAATTAATTTTTAAAATGAATTTTTCTACGATACAACCATACGGATGTTAAGATATATCAATTTTAGTCATAAGAAAAATTATAAAAAATTTGAAATCCATCTTGCATGGTAGGAT
Source organism: Apium graveolens (assembly GCF_009905375.1). Classification (NCBI taxonomy): domain Eukaryota; kingdom Viridiplantae; phylum Streptophyta; class Magnoliopsida; order Apiales; family Apiaceae; genus Apium; species Apium graveolens. The sequence goes on along the minus strand of NC_133649.1, from coordinate 26,619,702 downwards.
TAGAAAAATCCTGTAAAATTACCCCTCCCGACAACCAGACTCATTCCCGATTTACAAGATTAATTTTTAAAATGATTTCTTCGATGATCCAACCACACGGATGTTAAGATATATCAATTTTAGTCAAAAGAAAAATTATTAAAAAATTTGAATTACATCTTGCATGTCAGGATTAGAAAAATCCTATAAAATTACCCCTCCCAACAACGAGACTTGTTCCCGATTTATAAGTTAAATTTTTAAAATAATTTTTTTTACGATCCAACCGTAAGGATGTTAAGATATGTCAATTTTAGTCATATAAAAAAATTATTAAAAAATTTGAAATCCATCTTGCATGTTAGGATTAGGAAAATCCTGTAAAATTACCCCTCCCGACAACCAGACTCGTTCCCGATTTACAAGATTAATTTTTAAAATGATTTTTTCGACCATCCGACCGTAAGGATGTTAAGATATATAAATTTTAGTCATACGAAAAAATTATTAAAAAATTTGAAATCCATCTTGCATGTTAGGATTAGAAAAATGCTGTAAAATTACCGTTCCCGACAACGAGACTCGTTGCCGATTTACAAGATTAATTTTTAAAATGATTTTTTTGACGATCTAACCGTACGGATGTTAAGATATATCAATTTTAGTCATAAGAAAAAATTATTAAAATATTTAAAATCCATCTTGCATGTCAGGATTAGAAAAATCCTGTAAAATTACATCTCCCGACAACCAGACTCTTTCCCGATTTACAAGATTAATTTTTAAAATGATTTTTTCGACGAACCAACCATACGGATGTTAAGATATATTAATTTTAGTCATAAGAAAAAATTATTAAAAAATTTGAAATACATCTTGCATGTGAGGATTAGAAAAATCCTATAAAATTACCCCTCCCAACAACGAGACTCGTTCCCGATTTACAAGATTAATTTTTAGAATAATTTTTTCGATGATCCTACCGTATAGATGTTAAGATATATCAATTTTAGTCATATGAAAAAATTATTAACAAATTTGAAATTCATCTTGCACGTCAGGATTAGAAAAATCTAGTAAAAGTACAAATCCGGACAACGAGACTCATTCCTGATTCACAAGATTAATTTTTAAAATGATTTTTTCAACGATCCAACCATACGGATGTTAAGATATATCAATTTTAGTCATAATAAAAATTATTAAAAAATTTGAAATCCATCTTGCATGTTAGGATTAGAAAAATCCTGTAAAATTACCCCTCCCAACAATGAGACTCGTTTCCGATTTACAAAATTAATTTTTAAAATGATTTTTTCGACCATCCGACCGTACGGTTGTTAAGACATATAAATTTTAGTCATACGAAAAAATCATTAAAAAATTTGAAATCCATCTTGCATGTTAGGATTAGAAAAATGCTGTAAAATTATCGTTCCCGACAACGAGACTCGTTCCCGATTTACAAGATTAATTTTTAAAATAATTTTTTTTACGATCCAACCGTACGGATCTTAAGATATATCAATTTTAGTCATATGCAAAAATTATTAAAAAATTTGAAATCCATCTTGCATGTTAGGATTAGAAAAATCCTGTAAAATTACCCCTCCCAACAATGAGACTCGTTTCCGATTTACAAAATTAATTTTTAAAATGATTTTTTCGACCATCCGACCGTACGGTTGTTAAGACATATAAATTTTAGTCATACGAAAAAATCATTAAAAAATTTGAAATCCATCTTGCATGTTAGGATTAGAAAAATGCTGTAAAATTATCGTTCCCGACAACGAGACTCGTTCCCGATTTACAAGATTAATTTTTAAAATGATTTTTTTGACAATCTAACCGTACGGATGTTAAGATATATCAATTTTAGTCATAAGAAAAAATTATTAAAAAATTTGAAATCTATATTGCATGTCAGGATTAGAAAAATCCTGTAAAATTACCTCTCCCGACAACCAGACTCGTTCCCGATTTACAAGATTAATTTTTAAAATGATTTTTTCGACGATCCAACCATACGGATGATAAGATATATCGATTTTAGTCATAATAAAAATTATTAAAAAATTTGAAATACATCTTGCATGTCAGGATTAGAAAAATCCTATAAAATTACCCCTCCCAATAACGAGACTCGGTCCCGATTTACAAGATTAATTTTTAGAATGATTTTTTCGACGATCCAACCATACGGATGTTAAGATATATCAATTTTAGTCATAAGAAAAAATTATGAAAAATTTGAAATCCATCTTGCATGTCAGGATTAGAAAAATCCTGTAAAATTACCCCTCCCGACAACCAGACTCATTCCCGATTTACAAGATTAATTTTTAAAATGATTTTTTCGACGATCCAACCATATGGATGTTAAGATATATCAATTTTAGTCATAAGAAAAATTATTAAAAAATTTGAAATCCATCTTGCATGGCAGGATTAGAAAAATCCTGTAAAATTACCCCTCCCGACAACCAGACTCATTCTCGATTTACAAGATTAATTTTTAAAATGATTTTTTCGACGATCCAACCATACGGATGTTAAGATATATCAATTTTAGTCATAAAAAAAATTAATAAAAAATTTGAATTACATCTTGCATGTCAAGATTAGAAAAATCCTATAAAATTACCCCTCCCAACAACGAGACTCGTTCCCGATTTACAAGATTAATTTTTAGAAAAATTTTTTCGATAATCCTACCATACAGATGTTAAGATATATCAATTTTAGTCATATGAAAAAATTATTAACAAATTTGAAATTCATCTTGCACGTCAGGATTAGAAAAATCTAGTAAAAGTACCAATCCGGACAACGAGACTCGTTCCTGATTCACAAGATTAATTTTTAAAATAATTTTTTCGACGATCCAACCATACGGATGTTAAGATATATCAATTTTAGTCATAATAAAAATTATTAAAAAGTTTGAAACACATCTTGCATGTCAGGATTAGAAAAATCCTATAAAATTACCCCTCCCAACAACGAGACTCGTTCCCGATTTACAAGATTATTTTTTAAAATATTTTTTTATACGATCCAACCGTACGGATGTTAAGATATATCAATTTTAGTCATATGCAAAAATTATTAAAAAATTTGAAATCCATCTTGCATGTTAGGATTAGAAAAATCCTGTAAAATTACCCATCCCGACAATCAGACTCGTTCCAGATTTACAAGATTAATTTTTAAAATGATTTTTTCGACCATCCGACCGTACGGTTGTTAAGATATATAAATTTTAGTCATACGAAAAAATTATTAAAAAATTTGAAATCCATCTTGCATGTTAGGATTAGAAAAATGCTGTAAAATTACCGTTCCCGACAACGAGACTCGTTCCCGATTTACAAGATTAATTTTTAAAATAATTTTTTTGACGATCTAACCGTACGGATGTTAAGATATATCAATTTTAGTCATAAGAAAAAATTATTAAAAAATCTGAAATCCATCTTGCATGTCAGGATTAGAAAAATCCTGTAAAATTACCTCTCCCGACAACCAGACTCGTTCCCGATTTACAAGATTAATTTTTAAAATGATTTTTTCGATGATCCAACCATACGGATGTTAAGATATATCAATTTTAGTCATAGAAAAAATTATTAAAAAATTTGAAATACATCTTGCATGTCAGGATTAGAAAAATCCTATAAAATTACCCCTCCCGACAACGAGACTCGGTCCCGATTTACAAGATTAATTTTTAAAATGATTTTTTCGATGATCCAACCATACAGATGTTAAGATATATCATATTTAGTCATAAGAAAAAATTATGAAAAATTTGAAATCCATCTTGCATGTCAGGATTAGAAAAATCCCATAAAATTACCCCTCTCGACAACCAGACTCATTCCCGATTTACAAGATTAATTTTTAAAATGATTTTTTCGACGATCCAACCATACGGATGTTAAGATATATCAATTTTAGTCATAAGAAAAATTATTAAAAAATTTGAAATCCATCTTGCATGGCAGCATTAAAAAAATCCTGTCAAATTACCCCTCCCGACAACCAGACTCATTCCCGATTTACAAGATTAATTTTTAAAATAATTTTTTTTACGATCCAACCGTACAGATGTTAAGATATATCAATTTTAGTCATAAGAAAAATTATTAAAAAATTTGAAATACATCTTGCATGTCAGGATTAGAAATATCCTATAAAATTACCCCTCCTAATAACGAGACTCGGTCCCGATTTACAAGATTAATTTTTAAAATGATTTTTTCGATGATCCAACCATACGGATGTTAATATATATCAATTTTAGTCATAAGAAAAAATTATGAAAAATTTGAAATCCATCTTGCACGTCAGGATTAGAAAAATCCTGTAAAATTACCCCTCCTCACAACCAGACTCATTCCCGATTTACAAGATTAATTTTTAAAATGATTTTTTCGACGATACAACCATACGGATGTTAAGATATATCAATTTTAGTCATAAGAAAAATTATTAAAAAATTTGAAATCCATCTTGCATGGTAGGATTAGAAAAATCCTATAAAATTACCCCTCCCGACAACCAGACTCATTCCCGATTTACAAGATTAATTTGTAAAAATATTTTTTTGATGATCCAACCACACGGATGTTAAGATATATCAATTTTAGTCATAAGAAAAATTATTAAAAAATTTGAATTACATCTTGCATGTCAGGATTAGAAAAATCCTATAAAATTACCCCTCCCAACAACGAGACTCGTTCCCGATTTATAAGATAAATTTTTTAAATAATTTTTTTTACGATCCAACCATACGGATGTTAAGATATATCAATTTTAGTCATATAAAAAAATTATTAAAAAATTTGAAATCCATCTTTCATGTTAGGATTAGAAAAATCCTGTAACATTACCCCTCCCGACAACCAGACTCGTTCCCGATTTACAAGATTAATTTTTAAAATGATTTTTTTGACCATCCGACCGTACGGATGTTAAGATATATAAATTTTAGTCATACGAAAAAATTATTAAAAAATTTGAAATCCATCTTGCATGTTAGGATTAGAAAAATGTTGTAAAATTACCGTTCCCGACAACGAGACTCGTTCCCGATTTACAAGATTAATTTTTAAAATGATTTTTTTGACGATCTAACCATACGGATGTTAAGATATATCAATTTTAGTCATAAGAAAAAATTATTAAAATATTTGAAATCCATCTTGCATGTCAGGATTAGAAAAATCCTGTAAAATTACATCTCCCGACAACCAGACTCTTTCCCGATTTACAAGATTAATTTTTAAAATGATTTTTTCGATGAACCAACCATACGGATGTTAAGATATATCAATTTTAGTCATAAGAAAAAATTATTAAAAAATTTGAAATACATCTTGCATGTCAGGATTAGAAAAATCCTATAAAATTACCCCGCCCAACAACGAGACTCGTTCCCGATTTACAAGATTAATTTTTAGAATAATTTTTTCGATGATCCTACCGTATAGATGTTAAGATATATCAATTTTAGTCATATGAAAAAATTATTAACAAATTTGAAATTCATCTTGCACGTCAGGATTAGAAAAATCTAGTAAAAGTACAAATCCGGACAACGAGACTCGTTCCTGATTCACAAGATTAATTTTTAAAATGATTTTTTCGACGATCCAACCATACGGATGTTAAGATATATCAATTTTAGTCATAATAAAAATTATTAAAAAATTTGAAACACATCTTGCATGTCATGATTAGAAAAATCCTATAAAATTACCCCTCCCAACAACGAGACTCGTTCCCGATTTACAAGATTATTTTTTAAAATAATTTTTTTTACAATACAACCGTACGGATCTTAAGATATATCAATTTTAGTCATACGTAAAAATTATTAAAAATTTTGAAATCCATCTTGCACGTTAGGATTAGAAAAATCCTGTAAAATTACCCCTCCCGACAATCAGACTCGTTCCCGATTTACAAGATTAATTTTTAAAATGATTTTTTCGACCATCCGACCGTACGGTTGTTAAGATATATAAATTTTAGTCATACGAAAAAATCATTAAAAAATTTGAAATCCATCTTGCATGTTAGGATTAGAAAAATGCTGTAAAATTACTGTTCCCGACAACGAGACTCGTTCCCGATTTACAAGATTAATTTTTAAAATAATTTTTTTGACGATCTAACCGTACGGATGTTAAGATATATCAATTTTAGTCATAAGAAAAAATTATTAAAAAATTTGAAATCCATATTGCATGTCAGGATTAGAAAAATCCTGTAAAATTACCTCTCCCGACAACCAGACTCATTACCGATTTACAAGATTAATTTTTAAAATGATTTTTTCGACGATCCAACCATACGGATGATAAGATATATCAATTTTAGTCATAAGAAAAATTATTAAAAAATTTGAAATACATCTTGCATGTCAGGATTAGAAAAATCCTATAAAATTACCCCTCCCAATAACGAGACTCGGTCCCGATTTACAAGATTAATTTTTAAAATGATTTTTTCGACGATCCAACCATACGGATGTTAAGATATATCAATTTTAGTCATAAGAAAAAATTATGAAAAATTTGAAATCTATCTTGCATGTCAGGATTAGAAAAATCTTGTAAAATTACCCCTCCCGACAACCAGACTCATTCCCGATTTACAAAATTAATTTTTAAAATAATTTTTTCGACGATCCAACCATACGGATGTTAAGATATATCAATTTTAGTCATAAGAAAAATTATTAAAAAATTTGAAATCCATCTTGCATGGCAGGATTAGAAAAATCCTGTAAAATTACCCCTCCGGACAACCAGACTCATTCCCGATTTACAAGATTAATTTTTAAAATGATTTTTTCGACGATCCAACCATACGGATGTTAAGATATATCAATTTTAGTCATAAGAAAAATTAATAAAAAATTTGAATTACATCTTGAATGTCAGGATTAGAAAAATCCTATAAAATTACCCCTCCCAACAACGAGACTCGTTCCCGATTTACAAGATTAATTTTTAAAATAATTTTTTTTACGATCCAACCGTACGGATGTTAAGATATATCAATTTTAGTCATATGAAAAAATTACTAAAAAATTTGAAATCCATCTTGCATGTTAGGATTAAAAAAATCTTGTAAAATTACCCCTCCCGACAACCAGACTCGTTCCCGATTTACAAGATTAATTTTTAAAATGATTTTTTCGACCATCCGACCGTACGGTTGTTAAGATATATAAATTTTAGTCATAAGAAAAATTATTAAAAAATTTGAATTACATCTTGCATGTCAGGATTAGAAAAATCATATAAAATTACCCCTCCCAACAACGAGACTCGTTCCCGATTTACAAGATTATTTTTTAAAATAATTTTTTTTACGATCCAACCGTACGGATTTAAGATATATCAATTTTAGTCATATGCAAAAATTATTAAAAAATTTGAAATCAATCTTGCATGTTAAGATTAGAAAAATCCTGTAAAATTACCTCTCCCGACAATCAGACTAGTTCCCGATTTACAAAATTAATTTTTAAAATGATTTTTTCGACCATCCGACCGTACGGTTGTTAAGATATATAAATTTTAGTCATACGATAAAAATTATTAAAAAATTTGAAATCCATCTTGCATGTTAGGATTAGAAAAATGCTGTAAAATTACCGTTCCCGACAACGAGATTCGTTCCCGATTTACAAGATTAATTTTTAAAATGATTTTTTTGACGATCTAACCGTACGGATGTTAAGATATATCAATTTTAGTCATAATAAAAAATTATTAAAAAATTTGAAATCCATATTGCATGTCAGGATTAGAAAAATCCTGTAAAATTACCTCTCCCGACAACCAGACTCGTTCCCGATTTACAAGATTAATTTTTAAAATGATTTTTTCGACGATCCAACCATACGGATGATAAGATATATCAATTTTAGTCATAAGAAAAATTATTAAAAAATTTGAAATACATCTTGCATGTCAGGATTAGAAAAATCCTATAAAATTACCCCTCCCAATAACGAGACTCGGTCCCGATTTACAAGATTAATTTTTAAAATGATTTTTTCGACGATCCAAACATACGGATGTTAATATATATTAATTTTAGTCATAAAAAAAATTATGAAAAATTTGAAATCCATCTTGCATGTCAGGATTAGAAAAATCCTGTAAAATTACCCCTCCCGACAACCAGACTCATTCCCGATTTACAAGATTAATTTTTTAAATGATTTTTTTGACAATCCAACCATACGGATGTTAAGATATATCAATTTTAGTCATAAGAAAAATTATTAAAAAATTTGAAATCCATCTTGCATGGCAGGATTAGAAAAATCCTGTAAAATTACCCCTCTTGACAACCAGACTCATTCCCGATTTACAAGATTAATTTTTAAAATGATTTTTTCGACCATCCGACCGTACGGTTGTTAAGATATATAAATTTTAGTCATACGATAAAAATTATTAAAAAATTTGAAATCCATCTTGCATGTTAGGATTAGAAAAATTCTGTAAAATTACCGTTCCCGACAACGAGACTCGTTCCCGATTTACAAGATTAATTTTTAAAATGATTTTTTTGACGATCTAACCGTACGGATGTTAAGATATATCAATTTTAGTCATAAGAAAAAATTATTAAAAAATTTGAAATCCATATTGCATGTCAGGATTAGAAAAATCCTGTAAAATTACTTCTCCCGACAACCAGACTCGTTCCCGATTTACAAGATTAATTTTTAAAATGATTTTTTCGACGATCCAACCATACGGATGATAAGATATATCAATTTTAGTCATAAGAAAAATTATTAAAAAATTTGAAATACATCTTGCATGTCAGGATTAGAAAAATCCTATAAAATTACCCCTCCCAATGACGAGACTCGGTCCCGATTTACAAGATTAATTTTTAAAATGATTTTTTCGACGATCCAAACATACGGATGTTAAGATATATCAATTTTAGTCATAAAAAAAATTATGAAAAATTTGAAATCCATCTTGCATGTCAGGATTAGAAAAATCCTGTAAAATTACCCCTCCCGACAACCAGACTCATTCCCGATTTACAAGATTAATTTTTAAAATGATTTTTTTGACGATCCAACCATACGGATGTTAAGATATATCAATTTTAGTCATAAGAAAAATTATTAAAAAATTTGAAATCCATCTTGCATGGCAGGATTAGAAAAATCTTGTAAAATTACCCCTCGTGACAACCAGACTCATTCCCGATTTACAAGATTAATTTTTAAAATGATTTTTTCGACGATCCAACCATACGGATGTTAAGATATATCAATTTTAGTCATAAGAAAAATTATTAAAAAATTTGAATTACATCTTGCATGTCAGGATTAGAAAACTCCTATAAAATTACCCCTCCCAACAACGAGACTCGTTCCCGATTTACAAGATTAATTTTTAAAATAATTTTTTTACGATCCAACCGTACGGATGTTAAGATATATCAATTTTAGTCATATGAAAAAATTATTAAAAAATTTGAAATCCATCTTGCATGTGAGGATTAGAAATATCCTGTAAAATTACCCCTCCCGACCACCAGACTCTTTCCCGATTTACAAGATTAATTTTTAAAATGATTTTTTTGACGATCTTACCGTACGGATGTTAAGATATATCAATTTTAGTCATAAGAAAAAATTATTAAAAAATTTGAAATCCATCTTGCATGTCAGGATTAGAAAAATCCTGTAAAATTACCTCTCCCGACCACCAGACTCTTTCCCGATTTACAAGATTAATTTTTAAAATGATTTTTTCGACGATCCAACCATACGGATGTTAAGATATATCAATTTTAGTCGTAAGAAAAAATTATTAAAAAATTTGAAATACATCTTGCATGTCAGGGTTAGAAAAATCCTATAAAATTACCCCTCCCAACAACGAGACTCGTTCCCGATTTACAAGATTAATTTTTAGAATAATTTTTTCGATGATCCTACCGTACAGATGTTAAGATATATCAATTTTAGTCATATGAAAAAATTATTAACAAATTTGAAATTCATCTTGCACGTCAGGATTAGAAAAATCTAGTAAAAGTACCAATCCAGACAACGAGACTCGTTCCTGATTCACAAGATTAATTTTTAAAATAATTTTTTCGACGATCCAACCATACGGATGTCAAGATATATCAATTTTATTCATAATAAAAATTGTTAAAAAATTTGAAATACATCTTGCATGTCAGGATTAGAAAAATCCTATAAAATTACTCCTCCCAACAACGAGACTCTTTCCCGATTTACAAGATTAATTTTTAAAATATTTTTTTTTATGATCCACCCGTACGGATGTTAAGATATATCAATTTTAGTCATATGAAAAAATTATTAAAAAATTTGAAATCCATCTTGCAAGTTAGGATTAGAAAAATCCTGTAAAATTACCCCTCCCGACAACCAGACTCGTTCCCGATTTACAAGATTAATTTTTAAAATGATTTTTTCGACCATCCGACCGTACAGTTGTTAAGATATATAAATTTTATTCATACGAAAAAATTATTAAAAAATTTGAAATCCATCTTGCAAGTTAGGATTAGAAAAATGCTGTAAAATTACCGTTCCCGACAACGAGACTCGTTCCCGATTTACAAGATTAATTTTTAAAATAATTTTTTTGATGATCTAACCGTACGGATGTTAAGATATATCAATTTTAGTCATATGAAAAAATTATTAAAAAATTTGAAATCCATCTTGCATGTGAGGATTAGAAAAATCCTGTAAAATTACCCCTCCCGACCACCAGACTCTTTCCCGATTTACAAGATTAATTTTTAAAATGATTTTTTTGACGATCTTACCGTACGGATGTTAAGATATATCAATTTTAGTCATAATAAAAAATTATTAAAAAATTTGAAATCCATCTTGCATGTCAGGATTAGAAAAATCCTGTAAAATTACCTCTCCCGACCACCAGACTCTTTCCCGATTTACAAGATTAATTTTTAAAATGATTTTTTCGACGATCCAACCATACGGATGTTAAGATATATCAATTTTAGTCGTAAGAAAAAATTATTAAAAAATTTGAAATACATCTTGCATGTCAGGGTTAGAAAAATCCTATAAAATTACCCCTCCCAACAACGAGACTCGTTCCCGATTTACAAGATTAATTTTTAGAATAATTTTTTCGATGATCCTACCGTACACATGTTAAGATATATCAATTTTAGTCATATGAAAAAATTATTAACAAATTTGAAATTCATCTTGCACGTCAGGATTAGAAAAATCTAGTAAAAGTACCAATCCAGACAACGAGACTCGTTCCTGATTCACAAGATTAATTTTTAAAATAATTTTTTCGACGATCCAACCATACGGATGTCAAGATATATCAATTTTATTCATAATAAAAATTGTTAAAAAATTTGAAATACATCTTGCATGTCAGGATTAGAAAAATCCTATAAAATTACTCCTCCCAACAACGAGACTCGTTCCCGATTTACAAGATTAATTTTTAAAATATTTTTTTTTATGATCCACCCGTACGGATGTTAAGATATATCAATTTTAGTCATATGAAAAAATTATTAAAAAATTTGAAATCCATCTTGCAAGTTAGGATTAGAAAAATCCTGTAAAATTACCCCTCCCGACAACCAGACTCGTTCCCGATTTACAAGATTAATTTTTAAAATGATTTTTTCGACCATCCGACCGTACAGTTGTTAAGATATATAAATTTTATTCATACGAAAAAATTATTAAAAAATTTGAAATCCATCTTGCAAGTTAGGATTAGAAAAATGCTGTAAAATTACCGTTCCCGACAACGAGACTCGTTCCCGATTTACAAGATTAATTTTTAAAATAATTTTTTTGATGATCTAACCGTACGGATGTTAAGATATATCAATTTTAGTCATATGAAAAAATTATTAAAAAATTTGAAATCCATCTTGCATGTGAGGATTAGAAAAATCCTGTAAAATTACCCCTCCCGACCACCAGACTCTTTCCCGATTTACAAGATTAATTTTTAAAATGATTTTTTTGACGATCTTACCGTACGGATGTTAAGATATATCAATTTTAGTCATAATAAAAAATTATTAAAAAATTTGAAATCCATCTTGCATGTCAGGATTAGAAAAATCCTGTAAAATTACCTCTCCCGACCACCAGACTCTTTCCCGATTTACAAGATTAATTTTTAAAATGATTTTTTCGACGATCCAACCATACGGATGTTAAGATATATCAATTTTAGTCGTAAGAAAAAATTATTAAAAAATTTGAAATACATCTTGCATGTCAGGGTTAGAAAAATCCTATAAAATTACCCCTCCCAACAACGAGACTCGTTCCCGATTTACAAGATTAATTTTTAGAATAATTTTTTCGATGATCCTACCGTACAGATGTTAAGATATATCAATTTTAGTCATATGAAAAAATTATTAACAAATTTGAAATTCATCTTGCACGTCAGGATTAGAAAAATCTAGTAAAAGTACCAATCCAGACAACGAGACTCGTTCCTGATTCACAAGATTAATTTTTAAAATAATTTTTTCGACGATCCAACCATACGGATGTCAAGATATATCAATTTTATTCATAATAAAAATTGTTAAAAAATTTGAAATACATCTTGCATGTCAGGATTAGAAAAATCCTATAAAATTACTCCTCCCAACAACGAGACTCGTTCCCGATTTACAAGATTAATTTTTAAAATATTTTTTTTTATGATCCACCCGTACGGATGTTAAGATATATCAATTTTAGTCATATGAAAAAATTATTAAAAAATTTGAAATCCATCTTGCAAGTTAGGATTAGAAAAATCCTGTAAAATTACCCCTCCCGACAACCAGACTCGTTCCCGATTTACAAGATTAATTTTTAAAATGATTTTTTCGACCATCCGACCGTACAGTTGTTAAGATATATAAATTTTATTCATACGAAAAAATTATTAAAAAATTTGAAATCCATCTTGCATGTTAGGATTAGAAAAATGCTGTAAAATTACCGTTCCCGACAACGAGACTCGTTCCCGATTTACAAGATTAATTTTTAAAATAATTTTTTTGATGATCTAACCGTACGGATGTTAAGATATATCAATTTTAGTCATAAGAAAAAATTATTAAAAAATTTGAAATCCATATTGCATGTCAGGATTAGAAAAATCCTGTAAAATTACCTCTCCCAACAACCAGACTCGTTCCCGATTTACAAGATTAATTTTTAAAATGATTTTTTCGATGATCCAACCATACGGATGTTAAGATATATCAATTTTAGTCATAAGAAAAATTATTAAAAAATTTGAAATCCATCTTGCATGGCAGGATTAGAAAAATCCTGTAAAATTACCCCTCCTGACAACCAGACTCATTCCCGATTTACAAGATTAATTTTTAAAATGATTTTTTCAACGATCCAACCATACGGATGTTAAGATATAACAATTTTAGTCATAAGAAAAATTATTAAAAAATTTGAATTACATCTTGCATGTCACGATTAGAAAAATCCTATAAAATTACCCCTCCCAACAACGAGACTCGTTCCCGATTTACAAGATTAATTTTTAAAATAATTTTTTTTACGATCCAACCGTACGGATGTTAAGATATATCAATTTTAGTCATATGAAAAAATTATTAAAAAATTTGAAATCCATCTTGCATGTTAGGATTAGAAAAATCCTGTAAAATTACCCCTCCCGACAACCAGACTCGTTCCCGATTTACAAGATTAATTTTTAAAATGATTTTTTCGACCATCCGACCGTACGGATGTTAAGATATATAAATTTTAGTCATACGAAAAAATTATTAAAAAATTTGAAATCCATCTTGCATGTTAGGATTAGAAAAATGCTGTAAAATTACCGTTCCCGACAACGAGACTCGTTCCCGATTTACAAGATTAATTTTTAAAATGATTTTTTTGACGATCTAACCGTACGGATGTTAAGATATATCAATTTTAGTCATAAGAAAAAATTATTAAAAAATTTGAAATCCATCTTGCATGTCAGGATTAGAAAAATCCTGTAAAATTACCTCTCCCGACCACCAGACTCTTTCCCGATTTACAAGATTAATTTTTAAAATGATTTTTTCGACGATCCAACCATACGGATGTTAAGATATATCAATTTTAGTCATAAGAAAAATTATTAAAAAATTTGAAATCCATATTGCATGTCAGGATTAGAAAAATCCTGTAAAATTACCTCTTCCAACAACCAGACTCGTTCCCGATTTACAAGATTAATTTTTAAAATGATTTTTTCGATGATCCAACCATACGGATGTTAAGATATATCAATTTTAGTCATAAGAAAAATTATTAAAAAATTTTAAATACATCTTGCATGTCAGGATTAGAAAAATCCTATAAAATTACCCCTCCCAATAACGAGACTCGGTCCCGATTTACAAGATTAATTTTTAAAATGATTTTTTCGACGATCCAACCATACGGATGTTAAGATATATCAATTTTAGTCATAAGAAAAAATTATAAAAAATTTGAAATCCATCTTGAATGTCAGGATTAGAAAAATCCTGTAAAATTACGCCTCCCGACAACCAGACTCATTCCCGATTTACAAGATTAATTTTTAAAATGATTTTTTTGACGATCCAACCATACAGATGTTAAGATATATCAATTTTACTCATAAGAAAAATTATTAAAAAATTTGAAATCCATCTTGCATGGCAGGATTAGAAAAATCCTGTAAAATTACCCCTCCCGACAACCAGACTCATTCCTGATTTACAAGATTAATTTTTAAAATGATTTTTTCGACGATCCAACCATACGGATGTTAAGAAATATCAATTTTAGTCATAAGAAAAATTATTAAAAAATTTGAATTACATCTTGCATGTCAGGATTAGAAAAATCCTATAAAATTACCCTCCCAACAACGAGACTCGTTCCCGATTTACAAGATTAATTTGTAAAATAATTTTTTTACGATCCAACCGTACGGATGTGAAGATATATCAATTTTAGTCATGTGAAAAAATTATTAAAAAATTTGAAATCCATCTTGCATGTTAGGATTAGAAAAATCCTGTAAAATTACCCCTCCCGACAACCAGACTCATTCTCGATTTAAAAGATTAATTTTTAAAATGATTTTTTCGACCATCCTACCGTACGGATGTTAAGATATATAAATTTTAGTCATACGAAAAAATTATTAAAAAATATGTAATCCATCTTGCATGTTAGGATTAGAAAAATACTGTAAAATTACCGTTCCCGACAACGAGACTCGTTCCTGATTTACAAGATTAATTTTTAAAATGATTTTTTTGACGATCTAACCGTACGGATTTTAAGATCTATCAATTTTAGTCATAAGAAAAAATTATTAAAAAATTTGAAATCCATCTTGCATGTCAGAATTAGAAAAATCCTGTAAAATTACCTTTCCCGACAACCAGACTCTTTCCCGATTTACAAGATTAATTTTTAAAATGATTTTTTCGATGATCCAACCATAGGGATGTTAAGATATATCAATTTTAGTCGTAAGAAAAAATTATTAAAAAATTTGAAATACATCTTGCATGTCAGGATTAGAAAAATCCTATAAAATTACCCCTCCCAACAACGAGACTCGTTCCCGATTTACAAGATTAATTTTTAGAATAATTTTTTCGATGATCCTACCGTACGGATGTTAAGATATATCAATTTTAGTCATATGAAAAAATTATTAACAAATTTGAAATTCATCTTGCACGTCAGGATTAGAAAAATCTAGTAAAAGTACCAATCAGGACAACGAGACTCGTTCCAGATTCACAAGATTAATTTTTAAAATGATTTTTTCGATGATCCAACCATACGGATGTCAAGATATATCAATTTTAGTCATAAAAAAAATTGTTAAAATATTTGAAATACATCTTGCATGTCAGGATTAGAAAAATCCTATAAAATTACCCCTCCCAACAACGAGACTCGTTCCCGATTTACAAGATTAATTTTTAAAATAATTTTTTTTACGATCCACCCGTACAGATGTTAAGATATATCAATTTTAGTCATATGAAAAAATTATTAAAAAATTTGAAATCCATCTTGCATGTTAGGATTAGAAAAATCCGGTAAAATTACCCCTCCCGACAACCAGACTCGTTCCCGATTTACAAGATTAATTTTTAAAATGATTTTTTCGACCATCCGACCGTACGGATGTTAAGATATATAAATTTTAGTCATACGAAAAAATTATTAAAGAATTTGAAATCCATCTTGCATGTTAGGATTAGAAAAATGTTGTAAAATTACTGTTCCCGACAACGAGACTCGTTCCCGATTTACAAGATTAATTTTTAAAATGATTTTTTTGACGATCTAACCGTACGGATGTTAAGATATATCAATTTTAGTCATAAGAAAAAATTATTAAAAAATTTGAAATCCATCTTGCATGTCAGGATTAGAAAAATCCTGTAAAATTACCTCTCCCGACAACCAGACTCGTTCCCGATTTACAAGATTAATTTTTAAAATGATTTTTTCGATGATCCAACCATACGGATGTTAAGATAGATCAATTTTAGTCATAAAAAAAATTATTAAAAAATTTGAAATCCATCTTGCATGTCAGGATTAGAAAAATCCTGTAAAATTACCTCTCCCGACAACCAGACTCATTCCCGATTTACAAGATTAATTTTTAAAATGATTTTTTCGACGATCCAACCATACAGATGTTAAGATATATCAATTTTAGTCATAAGAAAAAATTATTAAAAAATTTGAATACATCTTGCATGTCAAGATTAGAAAAATGTTGTAAAATTACTGTTCCCGACAACGAGACTCGTTCCCGATTTACAAGATTAATTTTTAAAATGATTTTTTTGACGATCTAACCGTACGGATGTTAAGATATATCAATTTTAGTCATAAGAAAAAATTATTAAAAAATTTGAAATCCATCTTGCATGTCAGGATTAGAAAAATCCTGTAAAATTACCTCTCCCGACAACCAGACTCGTTCCCGATTTACAAGATTAATTTTTAAAATGATTTTTTCGATGATCCAACCATACGGATGTTAAGATAGATCAATTTTAGTCATAAAAAAAATTATTAAAAAATTTGAAATCAATCTTGCATGTCAGGATTAGAAAAATCCTGTAAAATTACCTCTCCCGACAACCAGACTCATTCCCGATTTACAAGATTAATTTTTAAAATGATTTTTTCGACGATCCAACCATACAGATGTTAAGATATATCAATTTTAGTCATAAGAAAAAATTATTAAAAAATTTGAATACATCTTGCATGTCAAGATTAGAAAAATCCTATAAAATTATCCCTCCCAACAACGAGACTCGTTCCCGATTTATAAGATTAATTTTTAGAAGAATTTTTTCGATGATCCTACCGTACGGATGTTAAGATATATCAGTTGTAGTCATATGAAAAAATTATTAAAAACTTTGAAATTCATCTTGCATGTGAGGATTAGAAATATCTGGTAAAACTACCTCTTCCGACAACGAAACTCGTTCTCAGATTACAAGATTAATTTTTAAAATAATTTTTTCGATGATCCAACCATACGGATTTTAATATATATCAATTTTAGTCATAAAAAAATTATTAAAAAATTTGAAATTCATCTTGCATGTCAGGATTAAAAAAATCCTGTAAAATTACCCCTCCCAACAACGAGACTCGTTCCAGATTTACAAGATTAATTTTTAAAATGATTTTTTAGATGATCCAACCATACGGATGTTAAGATATATCAATTTTAGTCATAAGAAAAAATTATGAAAAATTTGAAATCCATCTTGCATGTTAGGATCAGAAAAATCCTGTAAAATTACCCCTCCCGACAACCAGACTCATTACCGATTTACAAGATTAATTTTTAAAATGATTTTTTCAACGATCCAACCATACGGATCTTAAGATATATGAATTTTAGTCATACGAAAAAATTATTAAAGAATTTGAAATCCATCTTGCATGTTAGGATTAGAAAAATGTTGTAAAATTACTATTCCCGACAACGAGACTCGTTCCCGATTTACAAGATTAATTTTTAAAATGATTTTTTTGATGATCTAACCGTACGGATGTTAAGATATATCAATTTTAGTCATAAGAAAAAATTATTAAAAAATTTGAAATCCATATTGCATGTCAGGATTAGAAAAATCCTGTAAAATTACCTCTCCCAACAACCAGACTCGTTCCCGATTTACAAGATTAATTTTTAAAATGAATTTTTCGATGATCCAACCATACGGATGTTAAGATATATCAATTTTAGTCATAAGAAAAATTATTAAAAAATTTAAAATACATCTTGCATGTCAGGATTAGAAAAATCCTATAAAATTACCCATCCCAACAACGAGACTCGTTCCCGATTTACAAGATTAATTTTTAAAATGATTTTTTTCGACGATCCAACCATACGGATGTTAAGATATATCAATTTTAGTTATAAGAAAAAATTATGAAAAATTTGAAATCCATCTTGCATGTCAGGATTAGAAAAATCCTGTAAAATTACCCCTCCCGACAACCAGACTCATTCCCGATTTACAAGATTAATTTTTAAAATGATTTTTTCGACGATCCAACCATACGGATGTTAAGATATATCAATTTTAGTCATAATAAAAATTATTAAAAAATTTAAAATCCATCTTGCATGTCAGGATTAGAAAAATCCTGAAAAATTACCCCTCCCGACAACCAGACTCATTCCCGATTTACAAGATTAATTTTTAAAATGATTTTTTCGATGATCCAACCATACGGATGTTAAGATATATCCATTTTAGTCATATGAAAAAATTATTAAAAACTTTGAAATTCATCTTGCATGTCAGGATTAGAAATATCTGGTAAAAGTACCTCTTCCGACAACGAAACTCGTTCTCAAATTACAAGATTAATTTTTAAAATAATTTTTTCGACAATCCAACCATACGGATGTTAATATATATCAATTTTAGTCATAAAAAATTATTAAAAAATTTGAAATTCATCTTGCATGTCAGGATTAAAAAAAATCCTGTAAAATTACCCCTTCCAACAACGAGACTCGTTCCAGATTTACAAGATTAATTTTTAAAATGATTTTTTAGATGATCCAACCATACGGATGTTAAGATATATCAATTTTAGTCATAAGAAAAAATTATGAAAAATTTGAAATCCATCTTGCATGTTAGGATCAGAAAAATCCTGTAAAATTACCCCTCCCGACAACCAGACTCATTATCGATTTACAAGATCAATTTTTAAAATGATTTTTTCAACGATCCAACCATACGGATCTTAAGATATATGAATTTTAGTTATACGAAAAAATTATTAAAGAATTTGAAATCCATCTTGCATGTTAGGATTAGAAAAATGTTGTAAAATTACTGTTCCCGACAACGAGACTCGTTCCCGATTTACAAGATTAATTTGTAAAATGATTTTTTTGACGATCTAACCGTACGGATGTTAAGATATATCAATTTTAGTCATAAGAAAAAATTATTAAAAAATTTGAAATCCATATTGCATGTCAGGATTAGAAAAATCCTGTAAAATTACCTCTCCCAACAACCAGACTCGTTCCCGATTTACAAGATTAATTTTTAAAATGATTTTTTCGATGATCCAACCATACGGATGTTAAGATATATCAATTTTAGTCATAAGAAAAATTATTAAAAAATTTGAAATACATCTTGCATGTCAGGATTAGAAAAATCCTATAAAATTACCCATCCCAACAACGAGACTCTTTCCCGATTTACAAGATTAATTTTTAAAATGATTTTTTCGACGATCCAACCATACAGATGTTAAGATATATCAATTTTAGTCATAAGAAAAAATTATGAAAAATTTGAAATCCATCTTGCATATCGGGATTAGAAAATTCCTGTGAAATTACCTCTCCCGACAATCAGACTCGTTCCCGATTTACAAGATTAATTTTTAAAATGATTTTTTCGATGATACAACCATACGGATGTTATGATATATCAATTTTAGTCATAAGAAAAAATTATTAAAAAATTTAAAATCCATCTTGCATGTTAGGATTAGAAAAATGCTGTAAAATTACCTCTTCCGACAACCAGACTCGTTCCCGATTTACAAGATTAATTGTTAAAATGATTTTTTCGACGATCCAACAATACGGATGTTAAGATATATTAATTTTAGTCATAAGAAAAAATTATTAAAAAATTTGAATACATCTTGCATGTCAGGATTAGAAAAATCCTATAAAATTACCCCTCCCAACAACGAGACTCGTTCCCGATTTACAAGATTAATTTTTTGAAGAATTTTTTCGATGATCCTACCGTACGGATGTTAAGATATATTAATTTTAGTCATATGAAAAAATTATTAAAAACTTTGAAATTCATCTTGCATGTCAGGATTAGAAATATCTGGTAAAAGTACCTCTCCCGACAACGAAACTCGTTCTCAAATTACAAGATTAATTTTTAAAAAGATTTTTTTGACGATCCAACCATACGGATGTTAATATATATCAATTTTAGTCATAAAAAAATTATTAAAAAATTTGAAATTCATCTTGCATGTGAGGATTAAAAAAAATCCTGTAAAATTACCCCTCCCAACAACGAGAGTCGTTCCACATTTACAAGATTAATTTTTAAAATGATTTTTTAGACAATCCAACCATACGGATGTTAAGATATATCAATTTTAGTCATAAAAAAAAATTATGAAAAATTTGAAATTCATCTTGCATGTCAGGATTAGAAAAATCCTGTAAAATTACCCCTACCAACAACGAGACTCGTTCCCGATTTACAAGATAAATTTTTAAAATGATTTTTTCGACGATTCAACGGTACAGATGTTAAGATATATAAAATTTAGTCATACGAAAAAATTATTAAAAAATTTGAAATCAATCTTGCATGTTAGGATTAGAAAAATGCTGTAAAATTACCGTTCCTGACAACGAGACTCGTTCCCGATTTATAAGATTAATTTTTAAAATGATTTTTTTAACGATCTAACCGTACGGATGTTAAGATATATCAATTTTAGTCATAAGAACAAATGATTAAAAAATTTGAAATTCATCTTGCATGTCAGGATTAGAAAAATCCTGTAAAATTACCTCTCCCGACAACCAGACTCTTTCCCGATTTACAAGATTAAATTTTAAAATGATTTTTTCGACCATCCGACCGTACAGATGTTAAGATATATAAATTTTAGTCATACGAAAAAATTATTAAAAAATTTGAAATCCATCTTGCATGTTAGGATTAAAAAAATGCTGTAAAATTACCCCTCCCAACAACGAGACTCATTCCCGATTTACAAGATTATTTTTTAGAATAATTTTTTCGATGATCCTACCGTACGGATGTTAAGATATATCAATTTTAGTCATATGAAAAAATTATTAACAAATTTGAAATTCATCTTGCACGTTCCTGATTCACAAGATTAAATTTTAAAATGATTTTTTCGACGATCCAACCATACGGATGTTAAGATATATAAATTTTAGTCATAATAAAAATTATTAAAAAATTTGAAATACATCTTGCATGTCAGGATTAGAAAAATCCTATAAAATTACCCCTCCCAACAACGAGACTCGTTCCCGATTTACAAGATTAATTTTTAAAATATTTTTTTTTACGATCCAACCGTACGGATATTAAGATATATCAATTTTAGTCATATGAAAAAATTATTAAAAAATTTGAAATCCATCTTGCATGTTAGGATTAGAAAAATCCTGTAAAATTATCCCTCCCGACAACCAGACTCGTTCCCGATTTACAAGATTAATTTTTAAAATTATTTTTTTGACCATCCGACCGTACGGATGTTAAGATATATAAATTTTAGTAATACGAAAAAATTATTAAAAAATTTGAAATCCATCTTGCATGTTAGGATTAGAAAAATGTTGTAAAATTACCGTTCCCAACAACGAGACTCGTTCCCGATTTACAAGATTAATTTTTAAAATGATTTTTTTGATGATCTAACTGCACGGATGTTAAGATATATCAATTTTATTCATAAGAAAAAATTATTAAAAAATTTAAAATCCATCTTGCATATCAGGATTAGAAAATTCCTGTGAAATTACCTCTCCCGACAACCAGACTCGTTCCCAATTTACAAGATTAATTTTTAAAATGATTTTTTCGATGATACAACCATACAGATTTTAAGATATATCAATTTTAGTCATAAGAAAAAATTATTAAAAAATTTGAAATCCATCTTGCATGTTAGGATTAGAAAAATCCTGTAAAATTACCTCTCCCGACAACCAGACTCGTTCCCGATTTACAAGATTAATTTTTAAAATGATTTTTTCGATGATCCAACCATACGGATGTTAAGATATATCAATTTTAGTCATAAGAAAAAATTATTAAAAAATTTGAATACATCTTGCATGTCAAGATTAGAAAAATCCTATAAAATTACCCCTCCCAACAACGAGACTCGTTCCCGATTTACAAGATTAATTTTTTGAAGAATTTTTTCGATGATCCTACCGTACGCATGTTAAGATATATTAATTTTAGTCATATGAAAAAATTATTAAAAACTTTGAAATTCATCTTGCATGTCAGGATTAGAAATATCTGGTAAAAGTACCTCTCCCGACAACGAAACTCGTTCTCAAATTACAAGATTAATTTTTAAAAAGATTTTTTTGACGATCTAACTGTACGGATGTTAATATATATCAATTTTAGTCATAAAAAAATTATTAAAAAATTTGAAATTCATCTTACATGTGAGGATTAAAAAAAATCCTGTAAAATTACCCCTCCCAACAACGAGACTCGTTCCAGATTTACAAGATTAATTTTTAAAATGATTTTTAGACGATCCAACCATACGGATGTTAAGATATATCAATTTTAGTCATAAAAAAAAATTATGAAAAATTTAAAATTCATCTTGCATGTCAGGATTAGAAAAATCCTGTAAAATTACCCCTACCAACAAGGAGACTCGTTCCCGATTTACAAGATAAATTTTTAAAATGATTTTTTCGACGATTCAACGGTATGGATGTTAAGATATATCAATTTTAGTCATAAGAAAAAATTATTAAAAAATTTGAAATACATCTTGCATGTCAGGATTAGAAAAATCCTGTAAAATTACCCCTCCCAACAACGAGATTCGTTCCCGATTTACAAAATTAATTTTTAAAATGATTTTTTTGATGATCCAACCGTACGGATGTTAAGATATATCAATTTTAGTCATAAGAAAAATTATTAAAAAATTTGAAATCCATCTTGCATGTCAGGATTAGAAAAATCCTGTAAAATTACCCCTCCCAACAACGAGATTCGTTCCCGATTTACAAGATTAATTTTTAAAATGATTTTTTTTATGATCCAACCGTACGGATGTTAAGATATATCAATTTTAGTCATAAGAAAAATTATTAAAAAATTTGAAATCCATCTTGCATGTCAGCATTAGAAAAATCCTGTAAAATTACCCCTCCCGACAACCAGACTCGTTCCCGATTTACAAGATTAATTTTTAAAATGATTTTTTCGACGATCCAACCATACGGATGTTAAGATATATCAATTTTATTCATAAGAAAAATTATTAAAAAATTTGAAATACATCTTGCATGTCAGGATTAGAAAAATCCTATAAAATTACCCCTCCCAACAACGAGACTCGTTCCCGATTTATAAGATTAATTTTTAAAATAATTTTTTTTACGATCCAACCATACGGATGTTAAGATATATCAATTTTAGTCATATGAAAAATTTATTAAAAAATTTGAAATCCATCTTGCATGTCAGCATTAGAAAAATCCTATAAAATTACCCCACCCGACAACCAGACTCGTTCCCGATTTACAAGATTAATTTTTAAAATGATTTTTTCGACGATCCAACCATACGGATGTTAAGATATATCAATTTTAGTCATAAGAAAAAATTATTAAAAAATTTGAATACATCTTGCATGTAAGGATTAGAAAAATCCTATAAAATTACCCCTCCCAACAACGAGACTCGTTCCCGATTTACAAGATTAATTTTTTGAAGAATTTTTTCGATGATCCTACCGTACGGATGTTAAGATATATTAATTATAGTCATATGAAAAAATTATTAAAAACTTTGAAATTCATCTTGCATGTCAGGATTAGAAATATCTGGTAAAAGTACCTCTCCCGACAACGAAACTCGTTCTCAAATTACAAGATTAATTTTTAAAATAATTTTTTCCACGATCCAACCGTACGGATGTTAATATATATCAATTTTAGTCATAAAAAAATTATTAAAAAATTTGAAATTCATCTTGCATGTGAGGATTAAAAAAAATCCTGTAAAATTACCCCTCCCAACAACGAGACTCGTTCCAGATTTACAAGATTAATTTTTAAAATGATTTTTTAGACGATCCAACCATACGGATGTTAAGATATATCAATTTTAGTCATAAAAAAAAATTATAAAAAATTTTAAATTCATCTTGCATGTCAGGATTAGAAAAATCCTGTAAAATTACCCCTACCAACAACGAGACTCGTTCCCGATTTGCAAGATAAATTTTTAAAATGATTTTTTCAACGATTCAACGGTACGGATGTTAAGATATATCAATTTTAGTCATAAGAAAAAATTATTAAAAAATTTGAAATACATCTTGCATGTCAGGATTAGAAAAATCCTGTAAAATTACCCCTCCCAACAACGAGACTCGTTCCCGATTTACAAGATTAATTTTTAAAATGATTTGTTTGATGATCCAACCGTACGGATGTTAAGATATATCAATTTTAGTCATAAGAAAAATTATTAAAAAATTTGAAATCCATCTTGCATGTCAGCATTAGAAAAATCCTGTAAAATTACCCCTCCCGACAACCAGACTCGTTCCCGATTTACAAGATTAATTTTTAAAATGATTTTTTCGACGATCCAACCATACGGATGTTAAGATATATCAATTTTAGTCATAAGAAAAATTATTAAAAAATTTGAAATACATCTTGCATGTGAGGATTAGAAAAATCCTATAAAATTACCCCTCCCAACAACGAGACTCGTTCCCGATTTATAAGATTAATTTTTAAAATAATTTATTTTATGATCCAACCATACGGATGTTATGATATATCAATTTTAGTCATATAAAAAAATTATTAAAAAATTTGAAATCCATCTTGCATGTGAGGATTAGAAAAATCCTGTAAAATTACCCCTCCCGACAAGCAGACTCATTTCCGATTTACGTGATTAATTTTTAAAATGATTTTTTCGACCATCCGACCGTACGGATGTTAAGATATATAAATTTTAGTCATACGAAAAAATTATTAAAAAATTTGAAATCCATCTTGCATGTTAGGATTAGAAAAATGCTGTAAAATTACCGTTCCCGACAACGAGACTCGTTCCCGATTTACAAGATTAATTTTTAAAATAATTTTTTTGACGATCTAACCGTACGGATGTTAAGATATATCAATTTTAGTCATAAGAAATTTTTTTAAAAAAATTTGAAATCCATCTTGCATGTTAGGATTAGAAAAATCCTGTAAAATTACCTCTCCCGACAACCAGACTCATTCCCGATTTACAAGATTAATTTTTAAAATGATTTTTTCGACGATCCAACCATACGGATGTTAAGATATATCAATTTTAGTCATAAGAAAAAATTATTAAAAAATTTGAATACATCTTGCATGTCATGATTAGAAAAATCCTATAAAATTATCCCTCCCAACAACGAGACTCGTTCCCGATTTATAAGATTAATTTTTAGAAAAAAATTTTCGATGATCCTACCGTACGGATGTTAAGATATATCAGTTGTAGTCATATGAAAAAATTATTAAAAACTTTGAAATTCATCTTGCATGTCAGGATTAGAAATATCTGGTAAAACTACCTCTTCCGACAACGAAACTCGTTCTCAGATTACAAGATTAATTTTTAAAATAATTTTTTCGATGATCCAACCATACGGATTTTAATATATATCAATTTTAGTCATAAAAAAATTATTAAAAAATTTGAAATTCATCTTGCATGTCAGGATTAAAAAAAATCCTGTAAAATTACCCCTCCCAACAACGAGACTCGTTCCAGATTTACAAGATTAATTTTTAAAATGATTTTTTAGATGATCCAACCATACGGATGTTAAGATATATCAATTTTAGTCATAAGAAAAAATTATGAAAAATTTGAAATCCATCTTGCATGTTAGGATCAGAAAAATCCTGTAAAATTACCCCTCCCGACAACCAGACTCATTACCGATTTACAAGATTAATTTTTAAAATGATTTTTTCAACGATCCAACCATACGGATCTTAAGATATATGAATTTTAGTCATACGAAAAAATTATTAAAGAATTTGAAATCCATCTTGCATGTTAGGATTAGAAAAATGTTGTAAAATTACTATTCCCGACAACGAGACTCATTCCCGATTTACAAGATTAATTTTTAAAATGATTTTTTTGATGATCTAACCGTACGGATGTTAAGATATATCAATTTTAGTCATAAGAAAAAAATATTAAAAAATTTGAAATCCATATTGCATGTCAGGATTAGAAAAATCCTGTAAAATTACCTCTCCCAACAACCAGACTCGTTCCCGATTTACAAGATTAATTTTTAAAATGAATTTTTCGATGATCCAACCATACGGATGTTAAGATATATCAATTTTAGTCATAAGAAAAATTATTAAAAAATTTGAAATACATCTTGCATGTCAGGATTAGAAAAATCCTATAAAATTACCCATCCCAACAACGAGACTCGTTCCCGATTTACAAGATTAATTTTTAAAATGATTTTTTTCGACGATCCAACCATACGGATGTTAAGATATATCAATTTTAGTCATAAGAAAAAATTATGAAAAATTTGAAATCCATCTTGCATGTCAGGATTAGAAAAATCCTGTAAAATTACCCCTCCCGACAACCAGACTCATTCCCGATTTACAAGATTAATTTTTAAAATGATTTTTTCGACGATCCAACCATACGGATGTTAAGATATATCAATTTTAGTCATAATAAAAATTATTAAAAAATTTAAAATCCATCTTGCATGTCAGGATTAGAAAAATCCTGAAAAATTACCCCTCCCGACAACCAGACTCATTCCCGATTTACAAGATTAATTTTTAAAATGATTTTTTCGATGATCCAACCATACGGATGTTAAGATATATCCATTTTAGTCATATGAAAAAATTATTAAAAACTTTGAAATTCATCTTGCATGTCAGGATTAGAAATATCTGGTAAAAGTACCTCTTCCGACAACGAAACTCGTTCTCAAATTACAAGATTAATTTTTAAAATAATTTTTTCGACGATCCAACCATACGGATGTTAATATATATCAATTTTAGTCATAAAAAAATTATTAAAAAATTTGAAATTCATCTTGCATGTCAGGATTAAAAAAAATCCTGTAAAATTACCCCTTCCAACAACGAGACTCGTTCCAGATTTACAAGATTAATTTTTAAAATGATTTTTTAGATGATCCAACCATACGGATGTTAAGATATATCAATTTTAGTCATAAGAAAAAATTATGAAAAATTTGAAATCCATCTTGCATGTTAGGATCAGAAAAATCCTGTAAAATTACCCCTCCCGACAACCAGACTCATTATCGATTTACAAGATCAATTTTTAAAATGATTTTTTCAACGATCCAACCATACGGATCTTAAGATATATGAATTTTAGTTATACGAAAAAATTATTAAAGAATTTGAAATCCATCTTGCATGTTAGGATTAGAAAAATGTTGTAAAATTACTGTTCCCGACAACGAGACTCGTTCCCGATTTACAAGATTAATTTTTAAAATGATTTTTTTGACGATCTAACCGTACGGATGTTAAGATATATCAATTTTAGTCATAAGAAAAAATTATTAAAAAATTTGAAATCCATATTGCATGTCAGGATTAGAAAAATCCTGTAAAATTACCTCTCCCAACAACCAGACTTGTTCCCGATTTACAAGATTAATTTTTAAAATGATTTTTTCGATGATCCAACCATACGGATGTTAAGATATATCAATTTTAGTCATAAGAAAAATTATTAAAAAATTTGAAATACATCTTGCATGTCAGGATTAGAAAAATCCTATAAAATTACCCATCCCAACAACGAGACTCGTTCCCGATTTACAAGATTAATTTTTAAAATGATTTTTTCGACGATCCCACCATACAGATGTTAAGATATATCAATTTTAGTCATAAGAAAAAATTATGAAAAATTTGAAATCCATCTTGCATATCAGGATTAGAAAATTCCTGTGAAATTACCTCTCCCGACAACCAGACTCGTTCCCGATTTACAAGATTAATTTTTAAAATGATTTTTTCGACGATACAACCATACGGATGTTATGATATATCAATTTTAGTCATAAGAAAAAATTATTAAAAAATTTAAAATCCATCTTGCATGTTAGGATTAGAAAAATGCTGTAAAATTACCTCTTCCGACAACCAGACTCGTTCCCGATTTACAAGATTAATTGTTAAAATGATTTTTTCGACGATCCAACAATACGGATGTTAAGATATATTAATTTTAGTCATAAGAAAAAATTATTAAAAAATTTGAATACATCTTGCATGTCAGGATTAGAAAAATCCTATAAAATTACCCCTCCCAACAACGAGACTCGTTCCCGATTTACAAGATTAATTTTTTGAAGAATTTTTTCGATGATCCTACCGTACGGATGTTAAGATATATTAATTTTAGTCATATGAAAAAATTATTAAAAACTTTGAAATTCATCTTGCATGTCAGGATTAGAAATATCTGGTAAAAGTACCTCTCCCGACAACGAAACTCGTTCTCAAATTACAAGATTAATTTTTAAAAAGATTTTTTTGACGATCCAACCGTACGGATGTTAATATATATCAATTTTAGTCATAAAAAAATTATTAAAAAATTTGAAATTCATCTTGCATGTGAGGATTAAAAAAAATCCTGTAAAATTACCCCTCCCAACAACGAGAGTCGTTCCACATTTACAAGATTAATTTTTAAAATGATTTTTTAGACAATCCAACCATACGGATGTTAAGATATATCAATTTTAGTCATAAAAAAAAATTATGAAAAATTTGAAATTCATCTTGCATGTCAGGATTAGAAAAATCCTGTAAAATTACCCCTACCAACAACGAGACTCGTTCCCGATTTACAAGATAAATTTTTAAAATGATTTTTTCGACGATTCAACGGTACAGATGTTAAGATATATAAAATTTAGTCATACGAAAAAATTATTAAAAAATTTGAAATCCATCTTGCATGTTAGGATTAGAAAAATGCTGTAAAATTACCGTTCCTGACAACGAGACTCGTTCCCGATTTACAAAATTAATTTTTAAAATGATTTTTTGACGATCTAACCGTACGGATGTTAAGATATATCAATTTTAGTCATAAGAACAAATGATTAAAAAATTTGAAATTCATCTTGCATGTCAGGATTAGAAAAATCCTGTAAAATTACCTCTCCCGACAACCAGACTCTTTCCCGATTTACAAGATTAAATTTTAAAATGATTTTTTCGACCATCCGACCGTACGGATGTTAAGATATATAAATTTTAGTCATACGAAAAAATTATTAAAAAATTTGAAATCCATCTTGCATGTTAGGATTAAAAAAATGCTGTAAAATTACCCCTCCCAACAACGAGACTCATTCCCGATTTACAAGATTATTTTTTAGAATAATTTTTTCGATGATCCTACCGTACGGATGTTAAGATATAGCAATTTTAGTTATATGAAAAAATTATTAACAAATTTGAAATTCATCTTGCACGTCAGGATTAGAAAAATCTAGTAAAAGTACCGATCCGGACAACGAGACTCGTTCCTGATTCACAAGATTAAATTTTAAAATGATTTTTTCGACGATCCAACCATACGGATGTTAAGATATATAAATTTTAGTCATAATAAAAATTATTAAAAAATTTAAAATACATCTTGCATGTCAGGATTAGAAAAATCCTATAAAATTACCCCTCCCAACAACGAGACTCGTTCCCGATTTACAAGATTAATTTTTAAAATATTTTTTTTTTACGATCCAACCGTAAGGATATTAAGATATATCAATTTTAGTCATATGAAAAAATTATTAAAAAATTTGAAATCCATCTTGCATGTTAGGATTAGAAAAATCCTGTAAAATTATCCCTCCCGACAACCAGACTCGTTCCCGATTTACAAGATTAATTTTTAAAATTATTTTTTTGACCATCCGACCGTACGGATGTTAAGATATATAAATTTTAGTAATACGAAAAAATTATTAAAAAATTTGAAATCCATCTTGCATGTTAGGATTAGAAAAATGTTGTAAAATTACCGTTCCCAACAACGAGACTCGTTCCCGATTTACAAGATTAATTTTTAAAATGATTTTTTCGATGATCCAACCATACGGATGTTAAGATATATCAATTTTAGTCATAAGAAAAAATTATTAAAAAATTTGAATACATCTTGCATGTCAAGATTAGAAAAATCCTATAAAATTACCCCTCCCAACAACGAGACTCGTTCCCGATTTACAAGATTAATTTTTTGAAGAATTTTTTCGATGATCCTACCGTACGCATGTTAAGATATATTAATTTTAGTCATATGAAAAAATTATTAAAAACTTTGAAATTCATCTTGCATGTCAGGATTAGAAATATCTGGTAAAAGTACCTCTCCCGACAACGAAACTCGTTCTCAAATTACAAGATTAATTTTTAAAAAAAATTTTTTTGACGATCTAACCGTACGGATGTTAATATATATCAATTTTAGTCATAAAAAAATTATTAAAAAATTTGAAATTCATCTTGCATGTGAGGATTAAAAAAAATCCTGTAAAATTACCCCTCCCAACAACGAGACTCGTTCCAGATTTACAAGATTAATTTTTAAAATGATTTTTTAGACGATCCAACCATACGGATGTTAAGATATATCAATTTTAGTCATAAAAAAAAATTATGAAAAATTTAAAATTCATCTTGCATGTCAGGATTAGAAAAATCCTGTAAAATTACCCCTACCAACAATGAGACTCGTTCCCGATTTACAAGATAAATTTTTAAAATGATTTTTTCGACGATTCAACGGTATGGATGTTAAGATATATCAATTTTAGTCATAAGAAAAAATTATTAAAAAATTTGAAATACATCTTGCATGTCAGGATTAGAAAAATCCTATAAAATTACCCCTCCCAACAACGAGATTCGTTCCCGATTTACAAGATTAATTTTTAAAATGATTTTTTTGATGATCCAACCGTACGGATGTTAAGATATATCAATTTTAGTCATAAGAAAAATTATTAAAAAATTTGAAATCCATCTTGCATGTCAGGATTAGAAAAATCCTGTAAAATTACCCCTCCCAACAACGAGATTCGTTCCCGATTTACAAGATTAATTTTTAAAATGATTTTTTTTATGATCCAACCGTACGGATGTTAAGATATATCAATTTTAGTCATAAGAAAAATTATTAAAAAATTTGAAATCCATCTTGCATGTCAGCATTAGAAAAATCCTGTAAAATTACCCCTCCCGACAACCAGACTCGTTCCCGATTTACAAGATTAATTTTTAAAATGATTTTTTCGACGATCGAACCATACGGATGTTAAGATATATCAATTTTATTCATAAGAAAAATTATTAAAAAATTTGAAATACATCTTGCATGTCAGGATTAGAAAAATCCTATAAAATTACCCCTCCCAACAACGAGACTCGTTCCCGATTTATAAGATTAATTTTTAAAATAATTTTTTTTACGATCCAACCATACGGATGTTAAGATATATCAATTTTAGTCATATGAAAAATTTATTAAAAAATTTGAAATCCATCTTGCATGTCAGGATTAGAAAAATCCTGTAAAATTACCCCTCCCAACAACGAGATTCGTTCCCGATTTACAAGATTAATTTTTAAAATGATTTGTTTGATGATCCAACCGTACGGATGTTAAGATATATCAATTTTAGTCATAAGAAAAATTATTAAAAAATTTGAATACATCTTGCATGTAAGGATTAGAAAAATCCTATAAAATTACCCCTCCCAACAACGAGACTCGTTCCCGATTTACAAGATTAATTTTTTGAAGAATTTTTTCGATGATCCTACCGTACGGATGTTAAGATATATTAATTATAGTCATATGAAAAAATTATTAAAAACTTTGAAATTCATCTTGCATGTCAGGATTAGAAATATCTGGTAAAAGTACCTCTCCCGACAACGAAACTCGTTCTCAAATTACAAGATTAATTTTTAAAATATTTTTTTCCACGATCCAACCGTACGGATGTTAATATATATCAATTTTAGTCATAAATAATTATTAAAAAATTTGAAATTCATCTTGCATGTGAGGATTAAAAAAAATCCTGTAAAATTACCCCTCCCAACAACGAGACTCGTTCCAGATTTACAAGATTAATTTTTAAAATGATTTTTTAGACGATCCAACCATACGGATGTTAAGATATATCAATTTTAGTCATAAAAAAAATTATAAAAAATTTGAAATTCATCTTGCATGTCAGGATTAGAAAAATCCTGTAAAATTACCCCTACCAACAATGAGACTCGTTCCCGATTTACAAGATAAATTTTTAAAATGATTTTTTCAACGATTCAACGGTACGGATGTTAAGATATATCAATTTTAGTCATAAGAAAAAATTATTAAAAAATTTGAAATACATCTTGCATGTCAGGATTAGAAAAATCCTGTAAAATTACCCCTCCCAACAACGAGACTCGTTCCCGATTTACAAGATTAATTTTTAAAATGATTTGTTTGATGATCCAACCGTACGGATGTTAAGATATATCAATTTTAGTCATAAGAAAAATTATTAAAAAATTTGAAATCCATCTTGCATGTCAGCATTAGAAAAATCCTGTAAAATTACCCCTCCCGACAACCAGACTCGTTCCCGATTTACAAGATTAATTTTTAAAATGATTTTTTCGACGATCCAACCATACGGATGTTAAGATATATCAATTTTAGTCATAAGAAAAATTATTAAAAAATTTGAAATACATCTTGCATGTGAGGATTAGAAAAATCCTATAAAATTACCCCTCCCAACAACGAGACTCGTTCCCGATTTATAAGATTAATTTTTAAAATAATTTATTTTACGATCCAACCATACGGATGTTATGATATATCAATTTTAGTCATATAAAAAAATTATTAAAAAATTTGAAATCCATCTTGCATGTTAGGATTAGAAAAATCCTGTAAAATTACCCCTCCCGACAAGCAGACTCATTTCCGATTTACGTGATTAATTTTTAAAATGATTTTTTCGACCATCCGACCGTACGGATGTTAAGATATATAAATTTTAGTCATACGAAAAAATTATTAAAAAATTTGAAATCCATCTTGCATGTTAGGATTAGAAAAATGCTGTAAAATTACTGTTCCCGACAACGAGACTCGTTCCCGATTTACAAGATTAATTTTTAAAATAATTTTTTTGACGATCTAACCGTACGGATGTTAAGATATATCAATTTTAGTCATAAGAAATTTTTTTAAAAAAATTTGAAATCCATCTTGCATGTTAGGATTAGAAAAATCCTGTAAAATTACCTCTCCCGACAACCAGACTCGTTCCCGATTTACAAGATTAATTTTTAAAATGATTTTTTCGACGATCCAACCATACGGATGTTAAGATATATCAATTTTAGTCATAAGAAAAAATTGTTAAAAAATTTGAAATACATCTTGCATGTCAGGATTAGAAAAATCCTTATGAAAGTTGTTGTTAAAGTTCCAGACCAGACATTGATTTCTTGCGAAGAAGCAGATACCAAGCAGATGGAACTGAGCCAGGGAAACTGTAGGGCCAGTACTTTGTCCCTGTACTTCATTGTCCCTGTACTTCAGGTTCAACTTTTTGTGTTGGTTTTATTGCAACTTTTTTGGTCATTTTTGTACTCTATCTCTTGTTTAGTTCAGCTTGTGTTAAATGGCTTCTGTGGTGACTTAAGCACAAGGACTGCACAATCATATTTTTTTGTAGTTTAGATTATTGAGTCATCTTATAGAAATATTTTTTTTTCCAGTATTTTGTTTTGTAACTCCTTCTAGATAAATTGGGGACTCATGTGTGTATTATTATATTTCTGGTAAACTTAAGGAAGTCTCTAATAAGTAGTCGGATTAAAAGAAAGTATATTAAACACGGTCTCACAAGGTTTGAATGAAAATCGAGAAATAAGTGCAACCAAATTAGTGTTACTTACCAGGAGACCAAGTCTTACTAGGTGTACTTGTTGGCTCACTAAGTAAATACCTTAACTTGTATTGATTTGGATTCGTGGAAGTGTTCATATTTCTAATGCTTACAAGTGCAGTGCATAATTTGAATTTTCAGGATTAATGGCCTAAATTCCAAAATTCATAACTTGAGTTTCGAGTGTCCATTTTCTGAGTTTAAACATGTTCTGGAAACCTCTTGAAACATCCTATAATCTGGTACTTTGATACTGTGCAATTTCCTGTGTTTTGTATGTGAAAAACCTGTGTCAAACATTCTGGATAGATTGTAAATCCCTTGGAGTCTTATGTTCTCTGTCCTATATTTTGATATGAGTTCGCTGACAGCGAGGGCCTTCTGATTGCAAACATATTTAATCCACTTCATTTTTATGCCTTTAATTAATTTTACTTCAGTTTGCAATTAGGGAAATCAAAAGTAGAACTATAAAGTAATGCATGCCATATTTTTAGTTTCACTTATGTATAGATTCACGAGAAAAATCATAAGTTGAGTTTCGAGTATCCGTTTTGCATGATTCAAGATGTTTCGGAAACCTTGTGAAATATTCTAGAGTCTAATCAAAATTATAGTGCTATATTGATTGGTGCTTAAATAATTTAGGTAGAATCTAATTTTTTGTAAATTTGATTGCTTTCTCTCCTTCCTTGTATTTTTTATTATTTTGCTTCGAACAACAGAGTCAATTTGTGTTTAGAATGTATTTAGTACTCTTCGTTTTCCATGCTTTGAGATTGTTGTAACCTAATAGAGTATTTACCTGTTTAAAATACATTAAGTATCTTTCCAAAGTGAAGTACTAAATAAATTTAGCAAGTTTATGGATGGAGAAAATCAAATTCTGAACCAAGTACCAGAAGTATCTTTACTTAGGGAACTCGTTGATTCTCACATAGCTTAACTATACTTGTTTAGAAATTTCAAATTCTTATTGAACAATATTAATCTCAGTATTACCAGCAAAAGGCCACGAGATTATGTCGGGATATTACCAATATACAGCAAGACAACAGGTGACATTTTTTAATTAATAATATGTATACCTAGGCTAATATGCATATAATCTGCTTAATTAATTAAGTTGATTCATTTTACAGGAACATGATGGGTGAAGCCATAAACTCTCTTAATGTTAAGGATCTGAAAAACCTGGAAACCAAACTTGAGAAATGACTTAACAAAATCCGCTCCAAGAAGGTATAGTCGACAATGACATTTCATTCTAGCTCAATACTGATAAGCGATTAACATTTTTGTAGTAATCATTTTTCCTCTTACAATTATTCTTCATAATAATGCAGAATGAGCTTTTGTTTGTTGAAGTTAAGTACATGCAGAAGAGGGTAACATAAAGAATTGTGTGCAACAATGTACAACCAATTGCTCAAGGACATTATATTTTGTTAGATTTTGTGGCTTCTACTTAAGTTTTGTCATGTATTGTAG
The DNA here is from genome assembly GCF_009905375.1 of Apium graveolens. Lineage (NCBI taxonomy): Eukaryota > Viridiplantae > Streptophyta > Magnoliopsida > Apiales > Apiaceae > Apium > Apium graveolens. The sequence continues at coordinate 26,583,758 of NC_133649.1, read as the reverse complement.
AATTTAATATGACTTTGTGAGCTATACTTTTAATGTTTTTATGTATTTTTTGTACTTTATGATATTTGAATATTATTCCAATTATAGTGAAATAATATGAGTTTTTCCACTAGTTTAGATTTGCTTTTTGTTTGGCATTGTATAGAATTTAAAAAATGGTTGGAAACTGAAAAAAAAATCAGATTTTGGTTATTCTGGAAATACAAACTTACAACGGTTGTTAATCACAATTCCGTCGTAAGTTACTAATTTACGACGTATAGTTGCGTCGTAAATTTATGTTTCATTTTATCAAAGGTGGGTCTCACAAGAAAACATCTGACGATTCCTCCGTCGTAAGTAACTAACATACGACATTCTTTTTCGTCGTATGTTGATAACATACGACGGAATATTCCATCGTAAGTAGATTCATTATTTTATTGAGAATGTGGGCCCCTATTTCCCAACTTCCAACGCAATTTTATGTTGTGACGAAAAACTGAACTTACTACTCGAGCAAAAATGATAAAATTTTTCCGTCGTAAATGCCTCAATTACGACGATTTCAGTTCAAAAAAACCGTCGTAAATGGCCCGATTTCTTGTAGTGGATGAAAAGAAAAGGTAACTATATATCAAAAGAAATTGAGCTTAATCAACATCTAGCTTACTTTAATGTGCGGATTTTTTGTTTCAACTCCTTTAGAATTTCATCTAGTTGTTGGGATCCTCTAATTGTAACCAGGATCTCATTTTGCTTGAGAATATTACTTGTACCATCTCGGACACGGAAAATCTCAGTCTCTTTCTACTCCAAGGCCTCAAAAGATGAAACCCATGGAGTAAATTAAGCACAACAAACATAGAACCTAACCTTGAACTGAATCTTAATAGTTGAGCTGAATTCATAGACAATTTTGTGAAAGAGAAACAAGATTGGGTGAGTGAGATGGTTAGGGTTTGAAAACTCAAAAACCTAAACCCATCATAATACACACTTAATCCATGTGATTTTAAGCAAAACCAGGTAGAAGGTGGAGAGAGGAGAGAGAAGAGTCGTGGGAGAGAGATGGAAGAGTAGGGAGAGAGAGAACCGATCAGATCTAAGAAAGGGGAATGGGAGAGGTAGGGGGGAAATGAAAATTAGAAGAGAGGGGGAAATGAAAATTAAAGGGGGAAACAAAAATTTTTGTGAAAAATGAAAAAATCATAAATTATTTTTCTTATTTATATATTATAATTAAATACTTATTTTTGTTTTACTCTATAATAATAGAATAATTTTTATTTTAAATAATTTCACATTTTTTTTTATATAAAATCATTTGAAACAAATTTGAAAATTTTAAATTATTTTTCTACATAACCAAAGTTAATATATATTAACACTGTGCAAGATGATCCTAAAAATACTTTTTAAGAAATTAATTATTTAATCAAGAAAGAACCTTATTTTTTGGAATTGCACTTCTATTCGATTTTCATTATAAAATCATACAAGATAAATTTAAAATTTTTTGAATAATTTTTTATATGATTACAATCGATATATCACAATATAATTGGATCTTCGAAAATATTATTTAAAAAAATTACTATGTTGATAGGAAAATATCTCAATAATTTTTTCATATGACTAAAATTGATATATCTTAACATCCGTACGGTTGGATCGTCGAAAAAATAATTTTAAATATTAATCTTTTAAATCGGGAACGAGTCTCGTTGTTGGGAGAGTTACTTTTACTAGATTTTTCCAATCCTGACATCCAAGATGGATTTCAAATTTTTTAATAATTTTTTCATATGACTAAAATTGATATATCTTAACATCCGTACAGTTGGATCATTGAAAAAATCATTTTAAAAATTAATCTTGTAAATCAGGAAGGAGTCTCGTTGTCCGGAGTGGTATTTTTACTAGATTTTTCTAATCCTCACATGCAAGATGGATTTCAAATTTTTTAAATTTTTTTTATATCACTAAAAATGATATATCTTAATATCCGTACGGTTGGATCATCGAAAAAATCATTTCAAAAATTAATCTTGTAAATCAGGAACGAGTCTCGTTGTCAGGAGTGGTACTTTTACTAGATTTTTCTAATCCTGACATGCAAGATGGATTTCAAATTTTTTTTAAAAAATTCATATGACTGAAACTGATATATCTTAACATCCGTATGGTTGGATCGTCGAAAAACTCATTTTAAAAATTAATCTTGAAAATCAGGAATGAATTTCATTTTAGGGAGCGGTACTTTTACTAGATTTTTCCAATCCTGACATCCAAAATGGATTTCAAAATTTTTAATAATTTTTTCATATGACTAAAATTGATATATCTTAACATCCGTACGGTTGGATCGTTGAAAAAATCATTTCAAAAATTAATCTTATAAATCAGGAACGAGTCTCGTTGTCGGGAGAGGTAATTTTACTAGATTTTTCTAATCCTGACATGCAAGATGAATTTCAATTTTTTTTAATATTTTTTTAAAATGACTAAAATTGATATATCTTAACATCTGTATGGTTGTATCATCGAAAAAATCATTTTAAAAATTAATCTTGTAAATGAGGAACGAGTTTCATTTTCCGGAGCTGTACTTTTAAGAGATTTTTCTAATCTTGACTTGCAAGATGGATTTCAAATTTTTTAATAATTTTTTTATATCACTAAAATTGATATATCTTAACATCCGTATGGTTGGATTGTCGAAAAAATCATTTCAAAAATTAATCTTGTAAATGAGGAACGAGTCTCGTTGTCGGGAGGTGTACATTTACTAGATTTTTCTAATCCTGACATGCAAGATGGATTTCAAATTTTTAATTTTTTCTTTCATATGACTAAAATTGATATATCTTAACATCCGTACGGTTAGATCGTCGAAAAAATCATTTTAGAAATTAATCTTGTAAATCAGGAACGAGTTCCATTGTGGGGAGCGGTACTTTTACTAGATTTTTCTAATCCTGACATCCAAGATGGATTTCAAATTTTTTAATAATTTTTTCATATGAATAAAATTGATATATCTTAACATCTGTACGTTTGTATCGTCGAAAAAATCATTTCAAAAATTAATCTTGTAAATCAGGTACGAGTCTCGTTGTTCAGAGCGGTACTTTTACTAGATTTTTCTAATCCTCACATGCAAGATGGATTTCAAATTTTTTAATAATTTTTTCATATTACTAAAATTAATATATCTTAACATCCGTACGGTTGGATCGTTGAAAAAATTATTTAAAAAATTAATCTTATAAATCAGGAACGAGTCTCGTTGTCGGGATGGGTAATTTTACTAGATTTTTCTAATCCTGACATGCAAGATGAATTTCAATTTTTTTAATAATTTTTTAATATGACTAAAATTGATAGATCTTAACATCCGTACAGTTGGATCGTCGAAAAAATCATTTTAAAAATTAATCTTGTAAATTTGGAACGAGTTTCATTGTCGGGAGCGGTACTTTTACTAGATTTTTCTAATCCTGACATGCAAGATGAATTTTAAATTTTTTAATAATTTTTTCATATGACTAAAATTGATATATCTTAACATCCGTATGGTTGGATCGTCGAAACAATCATTTAAAAATTGAACTTTGTAACCGGGAATCTCATTTTATACAGTAATACTTTTACAATGGTTTTCTTGAAACACCATTGTGTAAAGATAAACTAAGACAACACTTTTTTTTATTATAAAACCGTTATGTAAGTATATCAGCTTTTTTCAATCTAACGGCTAATATCTAATCTCATTTCAATCAAGGGCTCTCATTGTGACACTTCAGCAATTCGAGTAATATGTTTACAACCTATCATGCGCTGCCACCTCATGAGGTGGTGCCCATTTAAATTATAAAATAACTATTTCAGACAACTATTTTATTCCGTTGTATGAAGGTTTTTAAGACAACACTTCTAAAAACTGCTGTGTGAATTACACAACGTAATACCTAAAAGTTTGTATGAGACCAACTAAGACAACACTTTTGTTTTAACATAAAACCGTTGTATAAGAATATCAGCTATTTTTCAATCTAACGGCCGATATCAAATCTCATTTCAATGCAGGGCTCTCATTTCGACAGACAACTGTTTTTATTCCGTTGTTTGATGGTTTAGAGGACAACCTTTCTAAAAAACCGCTGTCTGAATTACACAATGTAATGTTAAAACTGTTGTCTTCTAACCCTATATGTTAACATAGTAACAATGGTTTGTAATTGTTATGTTAAAGATCTACAACAACACTATATTTAAAAAATTGTTGCCTGAGTCGATGAGAGGATACAACTTGTACAATAGTTTAAAAAAGATGGATATCCGTTGTCTATTCTGGAGCTAACACAACTGTTTTTTTTTTTTGCAAATTCAATTCACCGTTATATAATTTTTTAGGACGATAGTTTTTTTTAACCATTGTCTGTCAAGTGTTGTCTGATTGAAAATTTCTTGTAGTGATAGGGATCTCACCATCTATAAAAGAATTATGAAGACATATTACATAGGCTTTTATTAATTGTTTTAAATAATATAATGACAATGACCAACTTTATTCAATTGCTTGGTCCCTTGGTAAAAGATGCAAAGTTTAAGAACTTATTTGTTTGATGATATGTAAAAGATGTGATGTCTTTGATGATATGTAAATATAGTGTAATATTATAATCAAATTTCAACCATTGGGATCTAACCATCTATAAAAGAATTACGATAACATATTACATGGGCTTTTATGAATTGTTTTTAATAATATCATGATGATGACCAATTTATTGTTTTGTTGGTAATGAAAAAACACATTTTTCGTTAATAAGGTTCTAGATTGTGATATAATTTGATGCACGACATGGTAATGATTCCAAAAAATAGAGACATATTAAAAATATGTATGCAAAGTTTAAAAACTTATTTGTTTCATGATATATAAAAGATATGATGTATTTGATAATATGTAAATATAGTGCAATATTGCATTGCATTTCTAACACCTGCCTACTTTTTATTTTAATTATACTATATATACCTTCGACCTATAATTTATAACCTCTATGAGCAAATACCATATTAAGTTTTTAATTATCCTTAGACCTCATAGTATTAAAGTTTGACTGTAATTACATAGTATACTCAAATATAAAATATTTTGGTATCCTTTGAAATAGACACAATATTGTGGAGTCGTGGACCCCTTGTGAACTAAAATTTATGCAACGCCAGTGGTTTGAGGTGGAACACTAAAAGAACTCTTGTCAATTATGTTCAGAAGCATGGACTTGGTCACAGCAAACAAAATTCACTTTTTAATGAGAAATAAACTATGTCTCTGGATGAAGATAAGAAGAGTGAGTTCATTATTCCCCTTGATAAGAATTCTTTTACACTGTTTAATACTTAAAATTTACTATAAATTGATTAATTTTATGGTTACTTTTTGATACATTAGGAAAATTTAAAATTTAAAATATAAATTATATTACTTGTTGTTGGGGGCGAGCTCATAACTTCACAATAGTATGATATGTCTATTTTGGGCCGCGCCAATTTAATGTTGGGCACATCCAAAAATACATCATATTTTGACCTCATGTTAATGAAGTTAATTGACTTCTCCATATGCTAGATAATTTTCTATTATCTACATGATGTTATACTTGGGTTGACATCACCCAAAATTGATGGTCATCCATCATCATCAACTACAAATAACTTGATGAACTTGTTATTGGACTTCTATATGTGGAAAAGTTCTATGTAGTACTTTTATTTAAAGTACTATATGTTCATCTATATATATCTATTTGATATTAATTTGAAAGTTAGATATAACCTTTTAAAAGTTTGATTATTTTAAAAATGTTCATTAGTTGATATTTATGAAGTAACTTATCAACTAAGTTCTTGTAATAGTAACATTGTTAGATAAATAAAAAGTTCGGTGAGATCATCAATAATTTTTAATTAAATATAAAAAGTTCTAGAACTATGTGATGCATGTCAGATTAATTTGAGGACATTTATGTTAGTGTAGGTGCCCTAGAGGCAATACATTATTCTTTTATCTTTATATCAGTTGATCATTCAATAAATGTATTTATTATGACCTTAATTACTGCGATATTTTGTTAGCATAATAAATGTCCTTAGAATCATGATACAAATTGTATAGTTTAAGTACATGACTTGAACTTGAGATTATATAATATATCATATTCTTAAAGGTCCCTAGTCGAGTATTATTATATAGGACAATAATAATACATAGATAGACTAGTATGTTGTTTGACAAGATAACCACATCTCATTGGTTATAAGTATGGGGATACTGAAGTCAATACATAGGTACATGTGAGAGTACATGGTACTGGACAGACCCACAGTGAGATTCTTCATGTTTAATAAAGTCATAAGAAAGACTCACAGTGATAATGGTGTAACGATCCTTTGACTTGAAATCATTATATTTCTATACGAGGATTAATATACTTTGACTACATTAAAAGTTACTTTTGATCGGGTGATGATAAAAGTGGACATCGGGTATATCATGAGTCGTATGAGAAATATGAATGATAGATAAAGGATTTAACCCTCCTATAATTAGGAGAGATATTATTGGCCTCTTGATTGAGTGAGATTATAAAAGCATGGCCATGCTCAAATAATGATTTGTTTCAATAATCTACTCATGCATCAAGTAAACCCAGATTAAATGTTGAAGAGGATGACTAAATACATGCCTCGAGTTTAATCTATAATATGTATGGTTAAAGGGATTATATTACACGGAAAAACATTAATCACGAAAGGTTTTATCTAATCACGATTTAATTATTGTTTAATTGGGTAACAATGATGTATTACTAGATACCGCTCATTGTTTATAATTTTATTAGAGAATAAAATTATTGCCAATTAAATAATAGCCTATAGGGTCGCACAAATAGAGCACTTAATGGAATAGTTAATTTAAATTATGGATTTAAATTAATTGATGATTATTTGAATTTTATTATAATTAAGTAAGACTTAATTGAGATAATATAAATTCGAATTAAAAGGAATGTTTTTGCCCATAATAATTAAGTATGACTTAGTTATTAATTAAATAATAGAAATTCGTTTTTATTATTTAATCCAATACCTACTAGGGTTGGGCTTTGCTATTATGGGCCTTTTTAATCAGTCATTATAAATAGATAATGAGAGGTTAAAGAGGCTTGAACGTTTTTTAAGAAAACCCTAGCAGCAAAGAGAGGTAGAGGCAATTCAGATCGTCAAGAAGGAGGCTAGTACATCCATTCCGTAGTCAAGTTCGTGAGACGTTCTTGAAGGTGCTCGTGTGGATACCATAGAGGTGTTTCTCCGAGAGGTAGACACAAAGCGTGATAGCTAGGATCTCCGTTGAGTTCGTAAAAGTTAATCTCTTGAAAGGTATGATTCGTTATCTCCATAATCTGCCCATAATTATACATGGATCCTGTTTTGGGTTTCGAATTTTTGTTTTATTTACGTTTATCCGCTGCGTTTTATGCCTTCGGAACCCAACAATGGTATCAGAGCTACGTGTATAAGGGGCTGATTTGGTTACGTGTTTACTGTATTTTTACAAGTATGCATGTGTGATGAGTCTGCCATGATAACAGTAATGTTATATGAGTCTGCCATGAAAACAGTTATGTTATATGAATGATATGATGAATCTGTTAATGATCTATATGATGATACTAGTATGTTTAAGATCTGCCATAACTCATATGTATGCGATCTCTTAAAATATGTATACTGATACACGTTTTTGGTAACTGGGATATGGATCGTGTGTATACTGATACATGCTTCTGGAATAGTATTCTGATACATGTTTTTCTAGTATACTGATACATGCTTCTGGATCATATGTATGCGTGGTTAGGGTTTCGTTTTTAATTTGTGCTTATGACATATGCTTTACTTATTTATTATTCTTGATTGGATCATGATAAGTGATAAATAGTATGTCATCTTTATATGATCTATCATGTTCTTTAATGGTTACTGAGCATGGTGCATAGTTATGGCCTTAAGACCTTAGTTGTAATGGTTTATTCTTTTGGTTTGTAATAAATACGACTTGCATGTCGTTTTCTATTTGTAGTTGTTTTATCTCGAATGTAACTCGAGTTCTTTTGTAAGTTCATTAGTATAATTCTTAATGTAACATCCTAGAAGGACAAGGGAAAAAGGAGGCATCCTATGGAGGCCAAGGAGACAATGGAAGCAATAGAGAAGACATATGTAATAGTTATTTTTACACCATAGATTGACCTTGATCTTTTCATTAGCCTGAAAAGATCACATAGGATTGGGCCATAACTATTGCACGTTTACTTTACGTACTTTTCATATGATGTATAAATAGTATGTGTAGAGTAGAAAAATGCATGTTTTAATTAGATTAATGATGTATGTATGTATTAGATACATCACCCATGCCATGCCTTTAAACAAGATAAAATCTGTAACGACTCAAGATTTAAAATTAACAAACGATCATGAGATTCTCGTGTTTATGAAACACGGAATAAAATACGAATTTTCTTTATTTCTGACATGGGGCGATTTTGTCAACAACGGGTTCATAGAACTTGTAAGGCTGTGGGTTTTAAGCGAGACCGATGTGACTCCTCCACTACCTGGAAATCAAACCATTGACGAGTATTGATTTGAAGTATTTTATTCAAGGAAAAATTGGGAATCTCTTTATGATGGGATCATGATCGTTCTAAATTAAAATCCCTAAGTAAAAATATTAAGTTTTAATCAGATGCTTTCCAATGAATGAACACTCATTAAATCCTAGATCGATAAGGGGAAGGGCTGTCAGTGGCAGGGGACTCATATCTATCATGGTGAAATGCGACGAATATAAACGGTTATATTCGGACGTTGTATCATTGGGTCTAACTTAACTGAGTCATCATAATAAGGTGAATATAAACGGTTATATTCAACTATTATGAACTTAGAAGCATAGAGTTTGGTTAAAAATCTATTAGATAGATAAGATCAATTGTTGTTCACCAAATTATCCAAGAATTATATATGATATAATTGACAACTGTTGTCTACCTAAATAATCATGTTTTAAGGATACCAGTGGTTGACTTAGAACATGACGAAATATGGATCTTGGCTCACTAGAAAGATTTATGGGATATACTTTCCGAATTAATAGTTAGGGCTATTAATTTGATAAAAAAAATAGTGGGAGATATATTACGAATATATCATAATCATATGAACATAAAATTTTAACTCAGACAATCTAATGTTTATTTTGCGCTTTTATTATTGTAGATACTGAGTAATGGCAAACAACACAAACACACTATCCGTACGTTCAGTCCTTGAGAAGGACAAGCTGACAGGAGGAAACAACTTCCTAGACTGGCAGAGGAATTTGAGGATTGTCCTCAGGCAGGAGCGCAAGCTTCATGTCATTGATATTCCTCCTCCAGGCCCCCTTCCTGAGGGTGCTACTGCTGATGAACGAGCAGCACGCACAAAGGATGAGAATGATGCAAATGATGTTGCATGTCTTATGTTGGCAACTATGAGTGCTGAGCTTCAAAGACAACATGTGCATATGGATGCATATACTATCAATGAGCACTTGCAAAGCATGTTTGCAAGCCAAACTCGTCAAGAAAGGTTCAACACGAGTAAGTCACTTTTTAATTGCAAACAAGGGGCGAGTGAACCAGTTGGCCCACATGTTCTGAAGATGATTGGTTACATTGAGTACCTTGAAACTTTGGGTTTCCCGATTGGTCCGGAAACTGGTATTGACCTAATCATGAATTCTTTGAACAACAAATTCACTCAGTTTGTTGTGAACTACAATATGAATGAATTTGACAAAACACCTACTGAATTGTTGCATATGTTGAGAACATATGAGACCAACATGAAGACAGCTGAACCTGCTCCCATACTGATGGTGGGAAATAAAGGTAAGGCCAAAGGGAAGGGAAAATGGAAGGGTAAGAAGAAGATTGGATCTGATTCTACAACCAAGCCAAAGTCAGGTCCCAAACAGGCTTTAAAGCCTAAAGGTGGTGTGGCCAAGGGTGAATGTCACTACTGTAAGAAAGATGGTCACTGGAAGAGAAACTGTCCAATTTACTTGGAGGATCTGAAGAAAAAGAAAGCAGTTCAGATTTCTGGATCAGGTATTTATGTTATAGAAGTCAATTTGTCTATTTCTACATCCTGGGTATTTGATACTGGATGTGCTTCTCACATTTGTATAAATGTGCAGGGCCTGCAGAGAAGTAGAACTCTGGCTAAGGGAGAAGTGGACCTAAGAGTAGGCAATGGAGCAAAAGTTGCTGCTTTAGCTGTAGGGACTTATTATTTATCTATGCCCTCTGGGCTTGTTTTAGAACTAGAAGACTGTTTTTACGTGCCTGCGATTCGCAGAAACATTATTTCTGTTTCTTGTTTGGACAAGAAAGGTTTTTCGTTTACAATAAAGAACAACAGTTGCTCTTTTGCTTTGAATGATTTAACCTATGGTGTTGCGCGTTTATTTAATGGTTTATATGTTCTTGATTTAGATAACCCTGTCTGTAATATAGAAAACAAACGACTTAAAATAAATGACTCAAATCAAACATACCTCTGGCATTGTCATCTAGGCCACATAAATGAGAAACGCATATCCAAATTACATAAGGATGGATACTTGGATAAGTTTGATTTTGAATCATACCAAGAATGCGAATCTTGTTTGCTTGGTAAGATGACTAAAGCCCCTTTCACTGGTAAGGGTCAAAGGGCCACTAAACGTCTGGAGCTAATACATAGTGATGTATGTGGCCCAATGCGTGTAATGGCTAGAGGAGGCTACTACTACTTCATAACATTTACTGATGATTTCAGTAGATATGGATATGTATATCTTATGAAGAACAAATCCGATTCTTTTGAAAAATTTAAAGAATACAAGGTTGAAGTAGAGAAGCAAATTGGCGGAGATGCAAGTATTAAGATCTTACGATCCGATCGTGGGGGTGAATACTTAAGCACCGAATTTAGAGAGTATTTGAAAGAGTGTGGTATTGTATCGCAACTCACTCCGCCAGGAACACCTCAATGGAATGGAGTTTCAGAGAGGAGAAATCGCACCTTGTTGGACATGGTGCGATCGATGATGAGTCATGCAGATCTTCCAATTAGTTTCTGGGGTTACGCTCTAGAAACAGCGGCTTTCACACTTAACCGTGTTCCTACTAAGAAGGTTCAAAAGACTCCATATGAGATATGGAAAGAGAAACGGTCAGGCATGAACTTTATGAAAGTTTGGGGATGTAAGGCATTTGTGAAACTTCAAGAATCTGACAAGCTTGGACCTAAATCCGAAGAGTGCATTTTTGTAGGATACCCTAATGAAACAAAGGCGTATTATTTTTATAGTCCTTCTGAGCAGAAAGTGTTTATTGCTCGAGATGCTGTCTTCATGGAAAGAGATTTTGTTTCCAAAAGAAACAGTGGGAGAACTATAGATCTCGATGAAGATCGAGAACCGCAAAATAGCATTGAACCTGAAGTGGAACAAGAGCAGAATAATGATAATGCTCAACAAACACAGGTTGTTCGTAGATCTGGTAGATTTCGCCATGAGCCAGAGAGATATGGATTTCTCATGACTCAGTGTGGTGATTTGATGCTCATAGATGAAGATGAGCCTCTCACATACCAAGATGCTATGAACAGTCCAGACTCTAAGAGATGGCTTGAAGCCATGAAATCCGAGATAGATTCCATGTACGAAAACCAAGTATGGACTTTGGTTGATCCACCTGAAGGGGTAAAACCCATAGGGTGCAAATGGGTTTTTAAGAAGAAAAAGGGCATGGATGGAAATGTTCAGACCTATAAAGCTAGGCTGGTTGCAAAAGGTTTCAAACAAATTCATGGTATTGACTATGATGAAACTTTCTCACCAGTGGCTATGGTCAAGTCTATAAGGATTTTACTTGCCATTGCAGCATTCCATGATTATGAAATCTGGCAAATGGATGTCAAAACAGCCTTCCTTAATGGAAGCCTTGAAGAGGATGTGTACATGACACAACCTGAGGGTTTTGTCGATCCAAGGAATGCTGGCAAGGTATGTAAATTGCGTCGATCCATTTATGGATTGAAGCAATCCTCTAGGAGATGGAATATCCGTTTTGATGAAATAGTCATAGAGTATGGCTTTGTTCAAAACGAAGATGAACCGTGTGTTTACAAGAAGGTTAATGGGAGCTATGTGGCATTCATAGTACTATATGTTGATGATATACTACTAATGGGGAATGACATACCTTCTCTAAAGGCTGTTAAGACGTGGTTAGGGAGCAATTTCTCCATTAAAGACTTAGGAGAGGCATCCTACATTCTAGGAATGAGGATCTATAGAGAAAGATCTAGAAGGATGATCGGTCTAAGTCAGAGCACATACATTGATAAGGTTTTGCATCGTTTTGGAATGCAAAATGCAAAAAGGGGATATGTCCCTGTGTCTCAAGGGATAACGATCTCTAAGGACCAATGTCCGAAATCATTGGATGAGAAGGACCACATGAATAAAGTTCCATATGCTTCAGCAATTGGATCTATCATGTATGCAATGGTATGTACTCGCCCAGATGTCTCGTATGCTTTGAGCATGACGAGCAGATACCAGTCTAATCCGGGTGAAGGTCACTGGACGGCAGTTAAGAATATTCTTAAGTACCTGAAAAGAACTAAAGATTCATTCTTGGTGTATGGAGGAGAAGAGAAACTCGTTGTAAAAGGTTACACCGATGCAAGTTTCCAAACAGACAGAGATGATACTGTATCACAGTCTGGTTTTGTGTTTTGTCTAAACGGAGGTGCTGTAAGCTGGAAGAGTTCAAAGCAAGAAACAGTAGCTGATTCTACAATGGAGGCTGAGTACATTGCAGCTTGTGAAGCAGCTAAGGAGGCCGTTTGGATTCGAAAGTTCATTTCTGTTTTGGGAGTGGTTCCATCGATCGCAGATCCCATTGATCTATACTGCGATAATAATGGAGCCATTGCACAGGCTAAAGAACCTAGATCACACTCCCGGGCTAAACATATACTCAGGAGATTTCACCTTATTCGAGAGATTAATGAAAGGGGTGATATACACATATGTAAAGTGCACACAAATGATAACATTGCAGACCCACTGACCAAAGGCTTGTCGCAGCAGAAGCACGATGGTCACACTAGTTCCATGGGTATTAGATATATGGGTGATTGGCTCTAGTGCAAGTGGGAGATTGTTAGTGTAGGTGCCCTAGAGGCAATACATTATTCTTTTATCTTTATATCAGTTGATCATTCAATAAATGTATTTATTATGACCTTAATTACTGCGATATTTTGTTAGCATAATAAATGTCCTTAGAATCATGATACAAATTGTATAGTTTAAGTACATGACTTGAACTTGAGATTATATAATATATCATATTCTTAAAGGTCCCTAGTCGAGTATTATTATATAGGACAATAATAATACATAGATAGACTAGTATGTTGTTTGACAAGATAACCACATCTCATTGGTTATAAGTATGGGGATACTGAAGTCAATACATAGGTACATGTGAGAGTACATGGTACTGGACAGACCCACAGTGAGATTCTTCATGTTTAATAAAGTCATAAGAAAGACTCACAGTGATAATGCTGTAACGATCCTTTGACTTGAAATCATTATATTTCTATACGAGGATTAATATACTTTGACTACATTAAAAGTTACTTTTGATCGGGTGATGATAAAAGTGGACATCGGGTATATCATGAGTCGTATGAGAAATATGAATGATAGATAAAGGATTTAACCCTCCTATAATTAGGAGAGATATTATTGGCCTCTTGATTGAGTGAGATTATAAAAGCATGGCCATGCTCAAATAATGATTTGTTTCAATAATCTACTCATGCATCAAGTAAACCCAGATTAAATGTTGAAGAGGATGACTAAATACATGCCTCGAGTTTAATCTATAATATGTATGGTTAAAGGGATTATATTACACGGAAAAACATTAATCACGAAAGGTTTTATCTAATCACGATTTAATTATTGTTTAATTGGGTAACAATGATGTATTACTAGATACCGCTCATTGTTTATAATTTTATTAGAGAATAAAATTATTGCCAATTAAATAATAGCCTATAGGGTCGCACAAATAGAGCACTTAATGGAATAGTTAATTTAAATTATGGATTTAAATTAATTGATGATTATTTGAATTTTATTATAATTAAGTAAGACTTAATTGAGATAATATAAATTCGAATTAAAAGGAATGTTTTTGCCCATAATAATTAAGTATGACTTAGTTATTAATTAAATAATAGAAATTCGTTTTTATTATTTAATCCAATACCTACTAGGGTTGGGCTTTGCTATTATGGGCCTTTTTAATCAGTCATTATAAATAGATAATGAGAGGTTAAAGAGGCTTGAACGTTTTTTAAGAAAACCCTAGCAGCAAAGAGAGGTAGAGGCAATTCAGATCGTCAAGAAGGAGGCTAGTACATCCATTCCGTAGTCAAGTTCGTGAGACGTTCTTGAAGGTGCTCGTGTGGATACCATAGAGGTGTTTCTCCGAGAGGTAGACACAAAGCGTGATAGCTAGGATCTCCGTTGAGTTCGTAAAAGTTAATCTCTTGAAAGGTATGATTCGTTATCTCCATAATCTGCCCATAATTATACATGGATCCTGTTTTGGGTTTCGAATTTTTGTTTTATTTACGTTTATCCGCTGCGTTTTATGCCTTCGGAACCCAACAATTTATACAGGTAATTAAATTGTGGAAGCTATTTTAATGCATTTTTCCTTTGACAAATTCTTTGACATTAAAGTTGGTGCAAGAAAGACCTTTAAAATATTTTTTCAAGACACTTTAATGTATGACTTGGCAACTTTCAACCAAATTTTCATTTACATTTCAATTTATAAAAATTTCAAATCTATGTTTCCTTCCCAATTAGATCTAAATATTTTTTTGTCTCACAAAGCTTACCAGCTTTAACATGAAAATGTATTTATAAATAATTGATTTACAATATTTTTATTTTTTATGGTAAATGCATATACATTTGAATTTCTTTGTTGAATATTTTATTTAACATTTATTTAATTTATATATCATGATTTATTAAAATATTTTTATAATCATATTCTAAAATATATAACTCGATTTCATGTACGGTTACCGGTTTAAAGTTCAGTTGATGCAGTGATTGTTAGATATTGAATAAAACACAGGGGTGAATGTGTTTTGAATATTTTTAAGCCCTTTTAGATTTGTTTGGTTACGTAAATAAAGAAGAAAAGAAATGCAGTTATATTATGTTAGCAGAAATAAACTAGCAAACATAATATTTAAAACTCACTTAATTTTGTCTTAAAATCAAATTAGGTCTTGATACAAATTTTGGGTTCTTTATAAATAAATAACTCACCTTCTATCTTGAGAGAATACAAGACTGTTAAATATGCTTGTTGCATCTAAACTAAGGACAAGTGCATGATTTATACACTAGTAGCACAGTTTTACAAAACTTTCACTAAAATGTACTAAACCTTTTTCTAAAGCAACCTATTTCTATTTCCCTTCTTGACTTAGCAAATCTATGCAGAATCTTGCAGGTATGTGACCATCCTTTATCTAGTTAATCTTGACCCTTGATCTTGCATTATCCCCAGCTAATCTAGTTGATAGATTGTTTGCTGAATGATAATCTTGAATCTTCATTTGTTTGCATTCTGTATTTGAGGGGCATATCGAGCTCTCTAGTTTGTTCTATAGTGAAGTGACATCTCGATAAGTATAATGACTTATAGAGATCTGTGAGTTCTCTATAGGTATATTTGACTTGTTGAGGTCTCTTAATATTTGCATCCTAAATGACTTATCGATATGTCTTAGATCTCTACAAGTAGAATTGACTTGTCGATATCTCAGAGATCTCTATATACATTTTGACTTGTCGATATCCTGTAAAATTACCCCTCCCGACAACCAGACTCGTTCCCGATTTACAAGATTAATTTTTAAAATGATTTTTTCGACCATCCGACCGTACAGATGTTAAGATATATAAATTTTAGTCATACGAAAAAATTATTAAAAAATTTGAAATCCATCTTGCATGTTAGGATTAGAAAAATGCTGTAAAATTACCATTCCCGACAACGAGACTCGTTCCCGATTTACAAGATTAATTTTTAAAATGATTTTTTTGACGATCTAACCGTACAGATGTTAAGATATATCAATTTTAGTCATAAGAAAAAATTATTAAAAAATTTGAAATCCATCTTGCATGTTAGGATTAGAAAAATCCTGTAAAATTACCTATCCCGACAACCAGACTCTTTCCCGATTTACAAGATTAATTTTTAAAATGATTTTTTCAAAGATCCAACCATACGGATGTTAAGATATATCAATTTTAGTCATAAGAAAAAATTATTAAAAAATTTGAAATACATCTTGCATGTCAGGATTAGAAAAATCTTATAAAATTACCCCTCCCAACAACGAGACTCGTTCCCGATTTACAAGATTAATTTTTAGAATAATTTTTTCGATGATCCTACCGTACAGATGTTAAGATATATCAATTTTGGTCATATGAAAAAATTATTAACAAATTCGAAATTCATCTTGCACGTCAGGATTAGAAAAATCTAGTAAAAGTACCAATCCGGACAACGAGACTCGTTCCTGATTCACAAGATTAATTTTTAAAATGATTTTTTCGATGATCCAACCATACGGATGTTAAGATATATCAATTTTAGTCATAATAAAAATTATTAAAAAATTTGAAACACATCTTGCAGGTCAGGATTAGAAAAATCCTATGAAATTACCCCTCCCAACAACGAGACTCGTTCCCGATTTACAAGATTATTTTTTAAAATAATTTTTTTTACAATCCAACCGTACGGATGTTAATATATATCAATTTTAGTCATATGCAAAAATTATTAAAAAATTTGAAATCCATCTTGCATGTTAGGATTAGAAAAATCCTGTAAAATTACCCCTCCCGACAATCAGACTCGTTCCCGATTTACAGGATTAATTTTTAAAATGATTTTTTCGACCATCCGACCGTACGGTTGTTAAGATATATAAATTTTAGTCATACGAAAAAATTATTAAAAAATTTGAAATCCATCTTGTATGTTAGGATTAGAAAAATGCTGTAAAATTACCGTTCCCGACAACGAGACTCGTTCCCGATTTACAAGATTAATTTTTAAAATGATTTTTTTGACGATCTAACCGTACGGATGTTAAGATATATCAATTTTAGTCATAAGAAAAAATTATTAAAAAATTTGAAATCCATCTTGCATGTCAGGATTAGAAAAATCCTGTAAAATTACCTCTCCCGACAACCAGACTCTTTCCCGATTTACAAGATTAATTTTTAAAATGATTTTTTCGACAATCCAACCATACGGATGTTAAGATATATCAATATTAGTCATAAGAAAAAATTATTAAAAAATTTGAAATACATCTTGCATGTCAGGATTAGAAAAATACTATAAAATTAACCCTCCCAACAACGAGACTCGTTCCCGATTTACAAGATTAATTTTTAGAATAATTTTTTCGATGATCCTACCGTACAGATGTTAAGATATATCAATTTTAGTCATATGAAAAAATTATTAACAAATTCGAAATTCATCTTGCACGTCAGGATTAGAAAAATCTAGTAAAAGTACCAATCCGGACAACGAGACTCGTTCCTGATTCACAAGATTAATTTTTAAAATGATTTTTTCGACGATCCAACTATACGGATGTTAAGATATATCAATTTTAGTCATAATAAATATTATTAAAAAATTTGAAACACATCTTGCATGTCAGGATTAGAAAAATCCTATAAAATTACCCCTCCCAACAACGAGACTCGTTCCCGATTTACAAGATTATTTTTTAAAATAATTTTTTTTACGATCCAACCGTACGGATGTAAAGATATATCAATTTTAGTCATATGCAAAAATTATTAAAAAATTTGAAATCCATCTTGCATGTTAGGATTAGAAAAATCCTGTAAAATTACCCTTCCCGACAATCAGACTAGTTCCCGATTTACAAGATTAATTTTTAAAATGATTTTTTCGACCATCCGACCGTACGGTTGTTAAGATATATAAATTTTAGTCATACGAAAAAATTATTAAAAAATTTGAAATCCATCTTGCATGTTAAGATTAGAAAAATGCTGTAAAATTACCGTTCCCGACAACGAGACTCGTTCCCGATTTACAAGATTAATTTTTAAAATGATTTTTTTGATGATCTAACCGTACGGATGTTAAGATATATCAATTTTAGTCATAAGAAAAAATTATTAAAAAATTTGAAATCCATCTTGCATGTCAGGATTAGAAAAATCCTGTAAAATTACCTCTCCCGACAACCAGACTCTTTCCCGATTTACAAGATTTTAAAATGATTTTTTCGACGATCCAACCATACGGATGTTAAGATATTTCAATTTTAGTCATAAGAAAAAATTATTAAAAAATTTGAAATACATCTTGCATGTCAGGATTAGAAAAATCCTATAAAATTACCCCTCCCAACAACGAGACTCGTTCCCGATTTACAAGATTAATTTTTAGAATAATTTTTTCGATGATCCTACCGTACAGATGTTAAGATATATCAATTTTAGTCATATGAAAAAATTATTAACAAATTCGAAATTCATCTTGCACGTCAGGATTAGAAAAATCTAGTAAAAGTACCAATCCGGACAACGAGACTCGTTCCTGATTCACAAGATTAATTTTTAAAATGATTTTTTCGACGATCCAACCATACGGATGTTAAGATATATCAATTTTAGTCATAACAAAAATTATTAAAAAATTTGAAACACATCTTGCATGTCAGGATTAGAAAAATCCTATAAAATTACCCTCCCAACAACGAGACTCGTTCCCGATTTACAAGATTATTTTTTAAAATAATTTTTTTACGATCCAACCGTACGGATGTTAAGATATATCAATTTTAGTCATATGCAAAAATTATTAAAAAATTTGAAATCCATCTTGCATGTTAGGATTAGAAAAATCCTGTAAAATTACCCCTCCCGACAATTAGACTCGTTCCCGATTTACAATATTAATTTTTAAAATGATTTTTTCGACCATCCGACCGTACGGTTGTTAAGATATATAAATTTTAGTCATACGAAAAAATTATTAAAAAATTTGAAATCCATCTTGCATGTTAGGATTAGAAAAATGATGTAAAATTACCGTTCCCGACAACGAGACTCGTTCCCGATTTACAAGATTAATTTTTAAAATGATTTTTTTGACGATATAACCGTATGGATGTTAAGATATATCAATTTTAGTCATAAGAAAAAATTATTAAAAAATTTGAAATCCATCTTGCATGTCAGGATTAGAAAAATCCTGTTAAATTACCTCTCCCGACAACCAGACTCTTTCCCGATTTACAAGATTAATTTTTAAAATGATTTTTCCGAAGATCCAACCATACGGATGTTAAGATATATCAATTTTAGTCATAAGAAAAAATTATTAAAAAATTTGAAATACATCTAGCATGTCAGGATTAGAAAAATCCTATAAAATTAACCCTCCCAACAACGAGACTCGTTCCCGATTTACAAGATTAATTTTTAGAATAATTTTTTCGATGATCCTACCGTACAGATGTTAAGATATATCAATTTTAGTCATATGAAAAAATTATTAACAAATTCGAAATTCATCTTGCACGTCAGGATTAGAAAAATCTAGTAAAAGTACCAATCCGGACAACGAGACTCGTTCCTGATTCACAAGATTAATTTTTAAAATGATTTTTTCGACGATCCAACCATACGGATGTTAAGATATATCAATTTTAGTCATAATAAAAATTATTAAAAAATTTGAAACACATCTTGCATGTCAGGATTAGAAAAATCCTATAAAATTACCCCTCCCAAAAACGAGACTCGTTCCCGATTTACAAGATTATTTTTTAAAATAATTTTTTTTACGATCCAACCGTACGGATGTTAAGATATATCAATTTTAGTCATATGCAAAAATTATTAAAAAATTTGAAATCCATCTTGCATGTTAGGATTAGAAAAATCCTGTAAAATTACCCCTCCCGACAATCAGACTTGTTCCCGATTTACAAGATTAATTTTTAAAATGATTTTTTCGACCATCCGACCGTACGGTTGTTAAGATATATAAATTTTAGTCATACGAAAAAAATTATTAAAAAATTTGAAATCCATCTTGCATGTTAGGATTAGAAAAATGCTCTAAAATTACTGTTCCCGACAACGAGACTCGTTCCCGATTTACAAGATTAATTTTTAAAATGATTTTTTTGACGATCTAACCATACGGATGTTAAGATATATCAATTTTAGTCATAAGAAATAATTATTAAAAAATTTGAAATCCATATTGCATGTCAGGATTAGAAAAATCCTGTAAAATTACCTCTCCCGACAACCAGAGTCGTTCCCGATTTACAAGATTAATTTTTAAAATGATTTTTTCGACGATCCAACCATACGGATGTTAAGATATATCAATTTTAGTCATAAGAAAAACTATTAAAAAATTTGAAATCCATCTTGCATGTCAGGATTAGTAAAATCCTATAAAATTACCCCTCCCAATAACGAGACTCGGTTCTGATTTACAAGATTAATTTTTAAAATGATTTTTTCGACGATCCAACCATACGGATATTAAGATATATCAATTTTAGTCATAAGAAAAAATTATGAAAAATTTGAAATCCATCTTGCATGTCAGGATTAGAAAAATCCTGTAAAATTACCCCTCCCGGCAACCAGACTCATTCCCGATTTACAAGATTAATTTTTAAAATGATTTTTTTGACGATCCAACCATACGGATGTTAAGATATATCAATTTTAGTCATAAGAAAAATTATTAAAAAATTTGAAATCCATCTTGCATGGCAGGATTAGAAAAAATCCTGTAAAATT